>NC_136008.1:24445332-24775332 GCF_048128805.1 Centroberyx gerrardi
GCACCTGACATAAGTGTCATGTGATTAGTGATAGGTGATCAAATATGAGGTGATAGGGTAAATTATTTGTCAGCAGAAAATGAATTGGGCCAAGTGTTTCCATACAATTATGTTTCCCAAGTTATCCTGGTATGTTTCAGATAAAATTTTAGGTTGTGGATTCCTAAAATTACTACTGGCTACATCAACATCATCATCGTTTTGTAAGGACATATTTTAGTAAATTATGTTTGTGCACTTTGCACATATATTTTGTTTTTACAATTCATGTGAGTACATTATGCATTAGGGAGATTTTCACTAAGTGCTTTCAGAATATTACTGTGCACTTACAATATTTTTCTATAGTCTAATACACTAGAATAAGACAATTTAAAGGGAAAGTATCTCAATTTATTCCTTTAATCTTGCACAGCTCCATCAATGATTGATTGTTATCATGTGCAAGTCTCTGCCAAAAATGGAAACCAGAGCTACAAGACGAAAAGTGATGTCATCAGCAATATTTTTCTAGAGCTGATTCACTGACAGTGAATATGAAGCTATCTTTAACATGCAAATGAAGCCATATGACTGTATTTCATATTGCTACAGGGTCCTATTGAGAAAATATATCATTCATCCCCTGCAAATGTTCTTGGGTTGTCCCCAAAGTCTGTCACTCACTCACTGCCAATCTTAAGAAATGCTTGGTTATATTATACATTAAAAACTTGGCTTTTCAGAATGCGCTAAATGTCTGTTGAGAGCGTTCCAAAACCTCCAAAGGTGTCTCATTTGGGCTCCATTACGCACTTGTCAACACACAGTTTACAAAATCCATCAGGAACTGCTCCAACTAACAACACGCAGGTTGGTTTGATAAACACTCCCCTAATCATCTCAACACTGGCAGGATTAGGTTTCTCTTCTGGCTCTGCCAAAGCACAGAGAATACAGTATGACTAATCCATTGATCTTGTAAATAGTTATGGTGTCAGGGGAGAGAAAACAATGTGAGCGAAGGGGCCTTCCTGTGTTTAGAGGAGAGAGGGGAGACCCCCAACGAGTCAGGAATACAACCGTCCGTCCATCCATCTGTGTGTACATGCGTGTCCGTGTGTGTGTATACATGGGCCCTCTCCCGTCCTCCTCACCGGCGCTTGTGTCCTTTTAGAGCCCAGTATCTCTCCAGAAACCTGGAATGTGCGGGCCGGACCTGGGTTCTCTGGTTGGGCCTTTCTCCCCCCGGTCCAACCAGAGAACTGGCTTGATTAATGAACAGACTGAGAGAGGGAGAGGACGAGAGAGAGGGGGTAAACATGGGGCAGACAGGAGGGAGAAGAGAGAGAGCGGGGAGGGAGAGATGTGTCTCTTTCTCTGTCTCTCTCTCTATCTATCTATCTCTCTTTCTCTCTCTCCCTGTGTCTGTGCCTACTGCCTACTTCAGCAGTTTCACAATCCCCCGTCCAGCCAGCCAACCATCCAAGCAGGCTGCTCCGCTCCGCTCTGCTCTGCTCACACACACACGGACAGCAGCAGTACAACAACAGGAAAGGGCCTCTGGTTTGACTAGCAAGATCTGTCTCCACTCTCCCTGGGGGTGGATCTTGTTATTATCATTAATAACTTTAGCTCCAGCAGAGATAAACCTCCAGCATTCCTAAACTCTCCATTTTGTTTATGAGATGGTGTTGCAAGAGCAGATAAATTGGGGGTTTATTTAAAGGCTTTCTATTTTGGACAAAGCCTGCTTATCAGAGGGGAGAGGATTGCAACAGCTGAAAGGCCGACAGGGTGTGGCTGCTGTCTCTGGGTATAGACTGACATCTAGTGGTGGATAGTGAACATTGCATGGACCAGTGTTCACATTAAAGGAAAAATCCACCCTCAGATACTCTTACACTGTTTATATAGCATCAATACGAGATGATTCCATAAGTTATTTTGTGGTGAAATGTTGTCATTTTCTTTTTTGGTGTATCCACTTTCCCTCAACCTGCCTCATCTACTTCTACTTCAGCTAGTGATTTCCTACATTTCCCAGAATGCCTTTTGACAACCCCCAGAGAAAGGGCATGAACTTGTTGCATGTCAGCTGCTGGCAGTATAAGTTAGCTTGATATTGGATACTGGATATTGGGTGGATATTTATTTTTACACCCTCAGTAACTTAAAACAACGTAAAACAAGTAACGTAAAACAAATGAGTAAAAGCAGATTAATGAATATATATGTGATTACTTGAAGAGGAAGAACAATTTACAACCACTGGTGTCAAAATCTGAGAAAATATTTTTCTTATGTATAAACACACATTCAAATTTCAATAGTTTGCTTTCCATATCATCTACAGGCCTCAGACCAAATTCATTCTTATCTTTGAGCCAAGTTTGGTGCCTGTTTGAGGCACCAAATTAATCAACTGATGAACAATATTCATAATGTGAATCACTCTCAGAGTGTATGAGACTGACATCTTTGGTGGCAGCCATAGAACAATTGGTACTATCTGATATGTACATGATACCTACCTTTTACACATTTTATTCATATATTAAAACCCTTTCTATAATTGTATTGATTGCACTGTATATGCTGCAAAGTGAATTCTTAACTGAATACTTGCTCCTTCTCATAGGTATTTGGTTGAAATAAAAATTATGGAGAGCAAACATTGGAATTACTCATCTTTTTCCCCCCTTTCTTTCCAGGAGGGAGGAGGAAGGGCGAGCGGAGAGCAGAGCGGAGGAACCGCAACAACCGGAGGGACAAGGAGAACCAGGAGGGGCGGCGGGAGAGGAAGAGAGAGAGAGAGAGGGAGCGAGACACGGCCGAACGCGAAGAATCCGACAGCAGGAACAAAACTGAGCACAGGCACCGCCGAGGCCAAGACAGAGACCCAGTCCCGGCTGAAGACAGCCCCGCACAGTAGCGCTGCGGACCCCCCACCCTCCTCCTTTTATCCCCCCCATTCTTTCTCCCCCATCTCCCCCACTGTTCGCCCCCCCTCAACCCCTCACAGCAGGGGTGTCGCTGCTACCTGTATGATTTGAATATACTGTTTATGCACAAGCGGGATGGGGCACGTTCAGCCACAAGGCTCGGGCCACTATGAACTTCAAAAATTCTTTTTTTTTTCTACCCTCTAGCCTCTACTCCTTCACTTCCACCACTGAGACACAGTGTCTCTTTTTGCTTTTCCCCAAGTTTGAACAATGCAAGAGACACTGACAAAGAAAAAAGTGGGAAATGTCTGTGACTGGAGGACTGGCAGGCAGACGGATGGACATGTGCGTTGGAGAGACAATGAGGTTATATTATGTGCTTGTTGATATGGTTATTTAATGGGGCCCAGGTACAACATTGCGCGTCTTTGGTTTTTTGAATGTAGATTTTGTGACATTTATGTAGAACCATTGTTTATTGTTGTTCCTGTTCTTTAGATGTCTTTACAATTTTGTTTATTTTGGTGCAGAATTTGTAAAAAAAAAGAAAAAAGTGAGTTTGCTCTCGCCATCTTGTGACATCATCATAATCACTACCACTGACAGAGCAGAGCAGATGTAGGAGGATCTGCATGCTGTCATATGTGAATCAAAGAGACTGAATAGGTTTTGTCAATGGAATGAGGTCAAACGGTGAAAAGCATTAACATTTGTTCTGTATCTCTTGGACAAAAGCTAGTTTTGCCCAGATTAGTGAGAAATCCAATCTACCACTGGTTTTGCCTATTGGTGTCAATGGGATCTGCTCTCAGTAAAGCTCCTTGACTAGAAACCAAAAGCACCTGTATGTCAAATAAAACTATAATGGGTTTGTACCTGTGTCTGTGTTGTTCCTTATCTGTTTTCTTCCTGATCTTTGAGCTCCACCTTGTGCAATCAACATAAATGAGCTGATAAAAAAAAAATTCTCTGTCAGAGGACAGCTAATATGCTATCAATGCCAACAAGCAAAGTGAATGTTTCTTCATCCCACTACCTGTCCGTTCCACTTCTTGTCTGAACAAGCCCTCATGGAATTTTCAGTGTACAGTACACAGCCAATAAGAGTTCACTCCTTTCATAGTATCAGGATTTGATAGGACTAATCTCATCTCTTGCCTCAGAGTATATGACATCTTATGGCATAACCTCGCTTGGGTGAATAATCAGTTGTACTAACTTACATAATAACTGGGCACTTGGTCATGGATCCTGACAATACGGAAGTCCTAGACTCATAGATTCAGATTGTTTTGTCTCATGTCAAAATTCTTCTTTTGGTCTTTAAGAAGCCAATTCAGAAATTGAGATTTAGACATACATACAGCCTTCAGTATGAAGATCAACAATGGACTCAAATAACTGTTTCATCCATGGCAGTAAAGCTAAACATTAAGGGAGGTTAGGTTCAGTTTCACCCCTACTATTCTAAACCACCTAATTTCTTATTCAGTTTATATTGTGCCTCAATAAACATGTAGTTTAAATTTGATATCACACTGACTGCAGTCCTCATTAATATAAACTCATAATCCATCATGTTGAATATGTATAGATGTTTGCAGTTTTAATAGAAATAACTTCCCTTTTATTTTTCTGCCAATAACTTAGGTAAGTAGCACCAACCTCCTAGACCCCTACCATGTGAATCAAAGCTTACAGCATGAGTCATATAGTTGCAATGGAATTGATTGTAAAGTATGATTTGACTTATAGGCTATAAAGAGTGTGCGTTGCACCCCTTATTGCACAATCCATGTCTGAATGCTTAGAAACCGTTCAATAATCTGCCCCTCACCTCCATCTACATTTCAGATTGATGCATTTCAGATGACTGAAATGCATTTGAAAGGTAAAATCAATGATAGTTTTCACCTGGATTCACCTGTTCAGTCCATTTCATGATAAGTGCAGGTAGTCTTAAATATTTGGTCACAGTGTATATCAGTTTAACCATGTCAAGCTAGACCTAGCATTTCTAAAAACAAACAAAATAAAGGAATATTACAAAGAATCCCTTTTTTCAGGCTCGTGTTTATTGATGAAGTTATTAACATTTTGCTCATCAGTAACATCTATATGCATCAGCAGGCATGACAGTATTTCCTCCTCATTCATTCAGCAGAGAAATCCTCCACTATTAGATAAATGTAGAAATCTGAAATTTTATCTATCTTTGACTTTTGCACAATATAAATATAGAGCAATCACAGTACGGTGAGTCCATAACTCATAGGTATGCAAGTAAAAGCCATGTTTAAACTACAAGGACATAATACTTAGGAAACAGAACCAAGGGCAAAACCAGGATCCCAGAACCAAGATTATCCCACTGCTAAAACAAATTAAAGAGGAAACACTGCAAGAGATTCTGAGATTGATCCAGATGCCTTTTTTTGTAAGACTGGACAAATTAACAACAACAGATGCTGCTTCCAACTAACTTAATGCCCCGTTCACTTCATATTAGCCACAAAATCCTCTCCCTTCTTGATGGAGCCCTTCAGCTCGCCCATGGCATCAGCCACCAGCTTCTCCTCGAAGGCGGACAGCTTGCCAAGCCCAAGGTTCTTCTCAATGCCGTTCTTGCCAAGGAGAAGAGGTGTGGAGAAGTACTTGCACTCGGTCTCCTCGGACCTCACGTAGGCGCACTCCACCACACCCTCCTTCCCGTTCATGGCGTCCAGGACGGAGAAGGTGAAGCGGGCCCCGGCGTAGGCCATGGACAGGGTAGCAGAGCCGGCTCCGGCCTTGGCCTTCACCACCTCAGTGCCGGCCTCCTGGATCCTGCCGGTCAGAGCGGCCAGCTGGTCAGCAGGGAACTCTACTTTGGGTGTGCACTGGGAGATGAGGGGGATGATGGTCTTCCCTGCGTGGCCTCCAATCACTGGAACATTGACGCGTGCGGGGTCAAGGCCTTTGAGCTCTGCCACAAAGGCGTTTGCTCTGACAATGTCCAGCGTTGTGACACCAAACACTCTGTTGGGGTTGTAGACGCCATGCTTCTTCATGACCTCTGATGTGATGGGGATGGTGGAGTTGACGGGGTTGGCGATGATGCAGATCATAGCCTCGGGGCAGTTGCGGGCGCAGGCGTCGGCCAAGGTGGCCACAATGGTGGCGTTGGTGTTGAAGAGGTCGTCACGGGTCATACCGGGTTTTCTGGGCACACCGGCGGGAATGACCACAACTTCGCAGCCCTGCAGTGCGGCGTCCAGCTGGTCGGGACCCATGTAGCCGGTGACATGGGCCCGGGTCTCGATGTGGCTGAGATCGGCGGCCACCCCGGGGGTGTGTGCAATGTCAAACAGGGAGAGTTGACTCACCAGGGGGCTATTCTTCAGCAGCAGAGACAGCGGCTGGCCTATGCCGCCTGACGCTCCCAGCACCGCAACCTTCGCGTTGTTCTGTGACGAGGTGGACAAGCTCCTGGCGAAGCCGATAGTAGGTCTCACAGCTCGGGAAAACATTTTGTGAGTGTGTTGCGGGTTTTCTTGTATTAGTTGATAAAGAACTTGAAGAGCCCTCTTCCCTGTGACACTAACGTCCTCTAGCCACGAGCGTACCGGAAGACCTCGTGCGTTGTCATGCGTAGAAGATAAGGGTCATGCGTGCGCAGTTACGTAAAATGACGCCCTCGCGTCATGTTACGTCGTTCGTCTTCGTCTCAGCTTCTTTTTTCGGAGGAAAACAAAGCCAGTTAGCATTTTGAGTCGCTAAAATTACCATAAACAATTAGTGCCGTTACAGGAGTTGTAACTTTACGCCAAACAAAGACAGCAAAATCCAACGACACGGTACGTACACAGTAGTTGCATTGCCCGGACCATGAGAAAATGTTTCCCGTTGCGATACGAACCTTGCTGTGTCGCCCAGCTAAGCTAGGCTAGCGCTGTCAGTTGAACGCCGTCTATTTGCTGGAGTCAAAGTATTGCCCTCAACCTAGCCTGCGTTAGCTTACAACAGGTTATTGTTATGTTCGCCTTTGCCTGTCGAGGAAATCTCCTTATTCAACTGAACTTGTCTTTGTGCTTGTGTAGCAAACACCACGCTTGTTGAGTATTTATCTAAACTAGGTTACAGACCAAGTCATCAGTTAATGTCTGTAAAAATTGAGAGTAACTAACCGTTAGCTGGTGTTTTACTTTGGTAACGTTAGCTGGGTTCGTTACTGTTAGCCCAGTCAAAAAAGGCCAGCTGGGATAGTATTAGTAACTTGTAGCTGCTACAGTCTCAGTGCTAATGGTCAGTAGACAGAACAATCCTTTGTTCCTCTCAGTTCCCTGTGTTTGTGCAGTATCAGATAGCCAGTAACCCCTGGCATTTCAAACGTATCATTAAGTCAAATAACGCTAACTTGAAATAGGTTTTAACATCAATCCTGTAACTTGCTAGGTAGCACGTTAGAATTGCCATTGTCTTAACCCCTGCAGCTTTGGTTGCTATATTATTTGCAAAAGGAATAGCGTCAAATCGTGTAGCACAGTTGTAGATGTTGTCAGCAAGGATTGAAATCAAATACACCCTCACCGACTGCTTTTTTCCCTTTTGGCAGTGGCGAGTTTGAAGGTCCATCAGCACTCCTAATGATACATCAGCATTAACAGTTCTTCCAGTAAGTATCTAATAATGGCGTCTAAGCCAGTCTTGTATATAGTTACTGTTAGCATATAGGTTGTAGTCATTTGACATATCCTTGTCATTTTGCTTTAATCTTGGGACTACTTGCTAATTAGTGACAAAAATTTTGACATGAAACAAGAATGTTATATAGTTG
This sequence comes from Centroberyx gerrardi, assembly GCF_048128805.1. Classification (NCBI taxonomy): domain Eukaryota; kingdom Metazoa; phylum Chordata; class Actinopteri; order Beryciformes; family Berycidae; genus Centroberyx; species Centroberyx gerrardi. Next base: position 24,453,076 of record NC_136008.1, read on the forward strand.
CTGTGTTGTCATTTTGCCAGTTTACTTGACAACAACAATCATTGTGTCCTTTCATTGCATATGATATATCTCAATACAATGTGCTGCTCTGACCATTTGTGGGCCTTATAATAATCTTTAATAAATAGTGGGGTTTTTTTTTCTCAAAATCAATATTGCCAATAAATCCACATGTAAAATCCATACACCTGCCCATTATAACCATCTCTCACAATTTTCCCCACTCAACAGTACTTCCCAAGGATGGCTAGTTGTGGCGAGGTAGACCACTCTGTTAGCTCGCTTCCATCCAGTAAGAAAGGCAGCAACAGCGGTGGCGGCAGCGGGAACAGTGCAGAATCGTCATGTTCTGGCTCCAGCAACTCGTCCCCGGCCCTGCCAGTACCAGAGTGCGCCATCTGCCTGCAGAGCTGCGTCCACCCAGTGCAACTGCCGTGCCGTCACGTCTTCTGCTTCCTTTGTGTGAAGGGAGCGTCCTGGCAGAGCAAGCGCTGCGCCCTCTGCAGACAGGAAGTGCCAGAGGACTTCCTGGAGAGGCCTACGCTCCTCTCCCCAGAGGAGCTGAAGGCATCAGCAGGGGGTCGAGGTGGGGCGGCGGGCGATCACGCCTGGTACTATGAGGGGCGTAACGGTTGGTGGCAGTACGACGAGCGGACCAGCCGCGAGCTGGAGGACGCTTTCTCCAAGGGCAAGAAGACGGCCGAGATGCTGATCGCTGGCTTTTTGTATGTAGCCGACCTGGAGAACATGGTGCAGTACAGGCGCAACGAGCACGGTCGTAGACGCAAGATGAAGAGAGACGTTGTGGATATCCCCAAGAAAGGGGTGGCTGGACTGCGTTTGGACAGTGAGGGCGGTGCCGGGGCTGTTGGGGCAGCAGGTCGAGAGAACTCGGCTGACGGGGCTGATACCACAGTAGCAGGTGCACAGCAGCAGGTTACTGGTATCGCCTCTGCTATTACAGCCCCTCCGGCCACAGCCAGACCTCCCACCTCTCTCGGAGGCCAGCCTGGCAGCAGTAGCCCCTCTCTGGAGGATGCTGTCTCGCAGCTGCAAATTAGCCCCAGGCCCACACCGTCCCAGGAGAGGTCTGAGGCTGGGGAAGGAGAGGAGGAAGAAGAGGAGGAGGCTTCACCCTCCAGGTCCTCTGACCCTCACACCTCTGTGGACGAGTCTGGCTCTGGAGACTGGAGCGATGATGAGGAAGAGGAGGACGAAGAGGAGGAGGGGGGTGATGGGGAGCGTGTGGAGCCCTGGGAGGAGAGGCCAAGGAGGCAAAGACTGAATCCAGAAGACAGAGCCCCTCCTGGGGCAGAGTCCTCCACCTCTCCCCCTTCCTCATCCAGTAGCAACGGAAGGTCCAGAATGCCTGATGGCCAGTGTACAGTGACTGAAGTGTGAAATGAATTCATCATCAATACCATCATCACCAAATGGCTGTGTTCCATTCCATTAATTTATTCCTCACTATATGCTGTTGTTCACTCATTGTCACAGATCTGATGTGGGTGGATTGCTACTGGAGAAATGAGGCATGACACACTCAATAACAAATAATAGCCCTCTGAGTAAAAACATGCTTTTATTCAGTTTTTAGTAATTGTGCCTCTTATTGGCTCACATTAACATGTATCCAGATCATTTGTTTGTCAACTCCTTCATAGTTTCTGTCTTGTTGTTTATTCCCAGCCATTCTAATTTAGCTTGGATTTCACAAAGCATTCTCATACTGGCAAAAGGGGTACATTTTGGCAGAGAAAATCAGATGGGTGCGGCATGTTATTGCAAGCCATGGAAACTTTGATTCATAATTGTCCATCCAACACAGTGAGGTAGGTGTTACAGGCTTGTTGTGGTGTTCAACTGGCAAATGCACTGCTAGTCTGCGTACCTGCAGCCAATTAGTTGCAGGCATATTGAGTCTCTTTTAAAATTCCAGGAAGTAAAAGTAACTCACTGACCTGCTTCTGCCCATCTTAGGCACTGAGGTCATTCTTGTCTTTCAATTTGTGATCCTAATACCCAGAGGGCTTCTGGGAATCCCAGCCCAGATCTGTGACGTGGTGAAAGAAGGCACAAATGGGGAAGTTACTTCCTGAAATGGAACTTGGTCATTAACATTATCATGAACGTCTGCACTCTAATCTACTACAGTTTAACTCTCTCAGCTAACATAGCACTCAGAAATGGGCTCCCAAGAGCTCGACTCATCTGACTACTGTCAAAGAATAAAATGATCCTTGATAACCCACCTCCACCCCACCTAAATAATTCTAACTATCCTTCCTCCAGATTTAAATGATTATGAAGCCTTTCTTTCAAGATTGGGAAACTATTTCTTAACTGTTGACTTTTGGAAATGTGTTATTTCTTGGCAGTTGGTCGTTGGTTTAACATTTCTTCTGGATGTTTATCCCCATGAAGAAAACAATGAACCATATACAAGTAGGGCTCTGATTGAATTGGTGTTGCTTACTGTATTAGTCTGTTGATTCAGGACTGGAGTAACACCTTGAGGTATGTGGATATTGCAAGCTCACACTTAATGTTTCACAACACAGTCAGATTCACAGATTTCAATTAACCTGCAGCTTTTTGAGTGTCTATTCTAAATTATATTGAGAAATCTGTAAACAAATGCTCATAATGGAATTGCATATCAATTTTATCTTAACTTTCCCTGACTCAATTGAAAGAATTGGCTCTTTAATGTAACATATTTCAGTGTTTTAAAGCTGTTGAGGCCTCTAGCCTCAAGTATTCTTAATATCCCTGACTAAAGTATTACTAAAGTATTCTCAATTGGTGTGTTTCTAAAGTTTCATGATTTGTGCATGTGTTTGAAGAGAGAGTTATTTAACACTACTGGGTGGGAGGTTGTTGAGAATTGCTATTTTTGGGTTTAGTTTGAGTAAATGTTTTTATTTTATGTTTGTTTTTGCATTTCTTCTGGTTGTAAATCCTGTCTTGTTGTGTCTGATGTCTGGGGCAGTAAGAGAACAAGATCAGGCCATCGCTGTTGGCTGTCTCCTGCAGAAATTTAAAGTTATGTCATTTTTATATTTCTTACGTGCTTACATCTTCATTTCACTCAGCAGCTCAGTTTTAGACTTCTCATTCTGAAAAATAAAGTTTCTGTAACAGTTTTTGCTTGGCAACCTTTTTGTTACATCGTTTGTAATTTAAGAATAAATTGTGTCATTTCATCATCCTAAAAGGATAACATTTTGTGTGCTGTTGTCTCTTTGAACCCTAGTGTATTTTGTGGCTACTCATTATACTGCACCATGAGACGCAGTTCATGGTGGATTAGTTCAGTAAAAATGTCTCTGCCTTGAAAATCAGTCTTATGCAAGCAGGACTGTATCAATGGGCCCATTGTAAGGAGAATGTCGTAGACATTAGACTTGTTTTTCTCTACACTCAACCTATAGGGAGTTTTTAGACAGAAACTGTTCCATTCTCCTCATTAATTTAAATCCCAACATAAAGAATCAACCAGAGGATAAAAGTGCACCTCCACTGAAGGGGGACTGAAGTAAGCAGTCAGTAATATTGACTGTTTTCATGAGAGTGCTAAAACAAGGCTACCATTAAGCTGATGATACATGGACAAACATTCAACCTCGATGGTTATTGTCAGATGGGGCAAAATATCTGCGGTTTACCTAATGGGCTATAAGAGATAATTACGAAAAATAGGTTTATCAGAAAAATTGACACAAAATATCAGCTATGTATCATGGCCTTAATACAAAAGCTAATTTCAAACCATGTAAGTGTTCACCAGCTGTATGTAGTGAGGAGAAGAGGCCTGCTCAGGACATCACCTCCCTCACCTTCTGGTTGTTTGGTATTCCGACCACAGTAGCTATTATCACTCCAGCTGGATGCCTGGCCAGGAAACACATGACCTTTGGAAGGGGAACAGGAGACAAAAGGCCTGGCATCCTCCAGGGAGCTGCCCGCTTCTCGCCATTTCTGTTGCTGTGCGTGTCTGTGTTTCTGCAATGCCTCATTTATGAGCAGTATCCCAATGGAAAGCATTTTTTTAATATATGCAATGAAAAGCATCAGCTACAAATGAGTACCCAGCCGTACAAAATATTCAGCATGAATGTTTCAACTATTCAATCTGGCCCAGGGTTGCAGCATCTTTCAAGGTTTCGCAGAGTTATGCATAAATGAGAGCCATTGTACAGTGAGGGTATTACAAATCAGCCAGATAATGATCTGACCTACAGCTGAGAATCTCCAACACAGAATAGAAATAGGGAGTGGGCATTATCAAGGCCGACAAGACGCACTGCGACCACACAGGAATCTGAAAGAGCATCCCTTGGATACAGCAGCCGCTCTCCTGCTAATCTACAAAACTGAGGAGGAGAAGAAGGAGTGCAGTTGCATCTATTCAGTGCTGCAGTCCTCCCAGATGGATGCTGATATTCCTCATTAGTATCTATCTGTATGCCGCTGTGTTATCAGTCTGCTTCAGTCAGGCTCAGCCTTGCATGGTCTAATCATTACCATAATCTCATTTTCAGGTGACCTGGAGGGAAGACAGTGTTCACTTGTTTGACTGATGGAGAAAGAAGGGATTTTGAAAATGTGAAATGTAGTCCTTGTTTTACTGCGATTGTAAGAAAACATTGTGGAATCATACTGTACATCAACTGTTTTTATTAAATAGATCAGTCAAATTCTCATCGAAGGGGTGAATCTAAGCTACATACAGGGATTGTAGGGATTTTAAGATGATGTGTGCACATAGTACACAAAATACTTCAAATTCAGTGATTGTAACAAGAAGTAAACAGGAAGGTGGAGTTGAAAATGAGCACAAGTCTATTAGTATCAGTGAAAACAAGAGTGAAACTGGAGTTAGACTGCAGACTCTCAATCGGGAGACCGGAGTTCGATTCCCAGCACAAATGAAAATTCAAGATCATTGGGCTGTTAGACTCTTAGTCTTGTTTATTCAACCAATTGAATATGTATGTATACACTACCAGTCAAAAGTTTGGACACACCTGATTGAATGTATTATGTTTTTCATGATCTTAAAGCCATTTTGATCTAAAGGCTTATGCTTCAATGCTTGAAATTTGTTTCTTAGACAAATATAAATAGTGAAGTCGATGCCTATGTATGAATTTCTTTCCAAAGCCTTTGTCTTTCCATCAAGGCAAAGGGCAGCTACTTTAAAGAAACACTTAATGCCCTAATGCATTCCCCATACTTCTAAATACTTTTACTGAACTAATGTTGAAATTGTCAGTTGTGTATGTTTATTACCTGCATTTGCTATATTGTTGTTTCTATTCTATTTTCTCTGCTGTATCCTATTAATATTTGCTGGTGTAACGGCCCAATTATGCCACAAGGATCATTAAAGTTTCATCTTTTTCTATCTTACCTATTTTATTAAACTGACAGGAACATACAGCATGAATTGACATTAGCAGAGTCAGATAATTAAATTAACAATGCTATGACAACTCCTTGATCAATATATATATACTGTATATGTATGTGTATATATATTATAATATAATATAAAATAATATTATATTATATTTTCCCTGGTCATCTCTGCTTTAGCAGTTGAACCAAAACAGGGTCTGTGTGTCATGAAGAGCAGAATTCTACTGTCAGTGACTCAACAGTAAGTCCATTCCGTCTTCCACAGAAACACACAATGAACCTTTTTCCTGAACACTCTCAGGTCATTTGTGCCACCAGTATCAACAGTGTTTGAGTGCTTTTGCGTCTGCTCTGTAGTTGTGATCGTTTGGTAGTAGGTTTGATTGTTTAGTCTTTCCTGCAGTATTGATTTGTCCTCCAGTAACACAATATCCATGTACTGGATGGAAGGAGACATCTATAGACCCATCAGTAGGGGTATCCCTACTGAAGCTCCTGTGGTTCCTCTGAGTCTCCCTGGTGAAGCTCCTCTGGTTCCTCTGAGTCTCCCTGGTGAAGCTCCTCTGGTTCCTCTGAGTCTCCCTGGTGAAGCTCCTCTGGTTCCTCTGAGTCTCCCTGGTGAAGCTCCTCTGGTTCCTCTGAGTCTCCCTGGTGAAGCTCCTGTGGTTCCTCTGAGTCTCCCTGGTGAAGCTCCTCTGGTTCCTCTGAGTCTCCCTGGTGAAGCTCCTCTGGTTCCTCTGAGTCTCCCTGGTGAAGCTCCTGTGGTTCCTCTGAGCCTCCCTACTGAAGCTCCTCTGGTTCCTCTGAGCCTCCCTACTGAAGCTCCTCTGGTTCCTCTGAGCCTCCCTGGTGAAGCTCCTCTGGTTCCTCTGAGTCTCCCTACTGAAGCTCCTCTGGTTCCTCTGAGCACAATATCCATGGACTGGATGGAAGGAGACAGGGTCATCTATAGACCCATCAAGGTATGTGAGCATTATTTTATTGCAGTTAAACTGTAAATATTTTGAGTTGTAATTAAAATGTAGCATGAAAAGCTTTTGACTGACATTATCTCATTTCCTTCAAAGGCACTGTTCTGTGTGTCAATATATGAGCAGACTCTACAGCTCTGCTGGGAGAGGAAGTATTATCTGTCCCAAGTAAGAACCACTTTTGTTTCAGGCACACACAAAACAAAACACCTCATAAATTCTGCTAGTGTCTCTTATGCTTATACATGAGGACATCTGATTTTTTCCATTCTGTTGTAGAAAAAACTGATGGTGCATTTGCTGAGGCTTCAGCAGCAAAAGCAGGTCCCATCTGAACTGTCAGCTGAGGACATGACTGACTGGCTGGTGGAGCAGGGCAAGAAATCTCTCAGGGAGCGGTAAGACTAACTGAGACACATACGGACAGTCCACCACTCAATCTATCATCAACTCTGCTCATGTTAAGCTAGTCTGTTTCTAACGAGAAGAAAACAGAGCAACAGTTAAGATGACCCTTCTGTTTTCTTTCTATTTGAAGTTTGTGGAGGTATGAACTTGAGGGTTTTGATGAAAGTGTCCAGCCTCTCCTCTCGCTGGTAAGACCATGATCATGAATATACTTAGTTTGGAGTAAATCACATAACAATAGATTGATCCTGTATATATGTCAGATCTGAATGGTGCATCCTATTTCTTGTGTGTGTGTGTTCTTCAGGTGTGGGAGGTGAACATCAGTATGAAAATGAGAGACATTGAGTTTGAAGCCCGAATGGTGCTCAACTCACCAGACGCCGACAGTCCTTGTTTTCAGTACGTCACATTTATGAGATAAGATGAAACTTGAATGATTCCTGTGGGAAAATTGGGGCTTTGCAGCAGCCAATAGTAATGGGATATAGTAAAGAAATATAGAAAATGTGTATTTCAACTAATTTTGAGCGCCTCTCATCAACAGAGACCCTCAGATCATGCGATTGGCTGAGAAAGCCACCAGGAGCCTGATGCAGAAGCAGCAGCGCCCCGGCTCCAGCCTCCTCGGCCCCCAGGAGGTGGCGATGCTGGTTGTGCCCAAAGTGCTGCAGGGCTTCTGGATTCATCCAGCGAGCCTCTCGTGTGTCATGCCCTCGCTGCAGCTCAGCGACCTGGCTGTCGGACTCACCAAAGCAGTTCAGGATAAGCTCTCCACCTCTCTGACCTCCATGGACTGTCAGGCTGCCTTCTCCCGCTCCATCCGGGACGAGAAGGTTCTTTCTATCCAGGAGAAGGTGAGAGAGAAATACACACCAGACCTCCTCGTGAAGGAGCTGAACCGCTTTGGGCGAGAGCTGCTGACCAGGATCGCTGAAGTCACAGTGGGGGAAATCTGTGTGATGTTCGAGCCACAGAAACACACAGAAATGTCTGTGCTGAACACCAAAGACGTAAGAACACCTGCTGCATACATGTATGATAGAGTAGTCGTATTAGACACAGTGGAGTAAAAACAAACACTTTCATTTTCCAAAATTCAAACTTCTCTCCCTCTTCAGGTGGAACTAGTTGATTCCACTCAGCCAGCTGTAGTTGATGGAGCTGTGAACTCAACCCCCTTTGATGGAGGTTTGAGTGAGGAAACAACACCAAGCCCAGAAATGGACTCTGCTGTTGCTTCAGCTCCTCTGGTTCCTTTGACCTTCCCTGGTGAAGCTCCTCTGGTTCCTCTGAGCCTCCCTACTGAAGCTCCTCTGGTTCCTCTGAGCCTCCCTACTGAAGCTCCTCTGGTTCCTCTGAGCCTCCCTACTGAAGCTCCTGTGGTTCCTCTGAGCCTCCCTATTGAAGCTCCTCTGGTTCCTCTGAGCACAATATCCATGGACTGGATGGAAGGAGACAGGGTCATCTATAGACCCATCAAGGTATTTGAGCATTATTTTATTGCAGTTAAACTGTAAATATTTTGAGTTGTAATTAAAATGTAGCATAAAAAGCTTTTGACTGACATTATCTCATTTCCTTCAAAGGCACTGTTCTGTGTGTCGATATATGAGCAGACTCTACAGCTCTGCTGGGAGAGGAAGTATTATCTGTCCCAAGTAAGAACCACTTTCGTTTCAGGCACACACAAAACACCTCATAAATTCTGCTAGTGTCTCTTATGATTATACATGAGGACATCTGATATTTTCCATTCTGTTGTAGAAAAAACTGATGGTGCATTTGCTGAGGCTTCAGCAGCAAAAGCAGGTCCCATCTGAACTGACAGCTGAGGACATGACTGACTGGCTGGTGGAGCAGGGCAAGAAATCTCTCAGGGAGCGGTAAGACTAACTGAGACACATACGGACAGTCCACCACTCAATCTATCATCAACTCTGCTCATGTTAAGCTAGTCTGTTTCTAATGAGAAGAAAACAGAGCAACAGTTAAGATGACCCTTCTGTTTTCTTTCTGTTTGAAGATTGTGGAGGTATGAGCTTGAGGGTTTTGATGAAAGTGTCCAGCCTCTCCTCTCACTGGTAAGACCATGATCATGAATATACTTAGTTTGGAGTAAATCACATAACAATAGATTGATCCTGTATATATGTCAGATCTGAATGGTGCATCCCATTTCTTGTGTGTGTGTGTTCTTCAGGTGTGGGAGGTGAACATCAGTATGAAAATGAGAGACATTGAGTTTGAAGCCCGAATGGTGCTCAACTCACCAGACGCCGACAGTCCTTGTTTTCAGTGAGTCACATTTATGAGATAAGATGAAACTTGAATGATTCCTGTGGGGAAATTGGGGCTTTGCAGCAGCCAATAGTAATGGGATATAGTAAAGAAAAATAGAAAATGTGTATTTCAACTAATTTTGAGCGCCTCTCATCAACAGAGACCCTCAGATCATGCGACTGGCTGAGAAAGCCACCAGGAGCCTGATGCAGAAGCAGCAGCGCCCCGGCTCCAGCCTCCTCGGCCCCCAGGAGGTGGCGATGCTGGTTGTGCCCAAAGTGCTGCAGGGCTTCTGGATTCATCCGGCGAGCCTCTCGTGTGTCATGCCCTCGCTGCAGCTCAGCGACCTGGCTGTCGGACTCACCAAAGCAGTTCAGGACAAGCTTTCCGCCTCTCTGACCTCCACGGACCGTCAGGCTGCCTTCTCCCGCTCCATCCGGGACGAGAAGGTTCTTTCTATCCAGGAGAAGGTGAGAGAGAAATACACACCAGACCTCCTCGTGAAGGAGCTGAACCGCTTTGGGCGAGAGCTGCTGACCAGGATCGCTGAAGTCACAGTGGGGGAAATCTGTGTGATGTTCGAGCCACACAAACACACAGAAATATCTGTGCTGAACACCAAAGAGGTAAGAACACCTGCTGCATACATGTATGATAGAGTAGTCGTATTAGACACAGTGGAGTAAAAACAAACACTTTCATTTTCCAAAATTCAAACTTCTCTCCCTCTTCAGGTGGAACTAGTTGATTCCACTCAGCCAGCTGTAGTTGGAGCTGTGAACTCAACCCCCTTTGATGGAGGTTTGAGCGAGGAAACAACACCAAGCCCAGAAATGGACTCTGCTGTTGCTTCAGCTCCTCTGGTTCCTTTGACCTTCCCTGGTGAAGCTCCTCTGGTTCCTCTGAGCCTCCCTACTGAAGGTCCTCTGGTTCCTCTGAGCCTCCCTGCTGAAGCTCCTCTGGTTCCTCTGAGCCTCCCTACTGAAGCTCCTCTGGTTCCTCTGAGCCTCCCTACTGAAGCTCCTCTGGTTCCTCTGAGCACAATATCCATGGACTGGATGGAAGGAGACAGGGTCATCTATAGACCCATCAAGGTATTTGAGCATTATTTTATTGCAGTTAAACTGTAAATATTTTGAGTTGTAATTAAAATGTAGCATAAAAAGCTTTTGACTGACATTATCTCATTTCCTTCAAAGGCACTGTTCTGTGTGTCAATATATGAGCAGACTCTACAGCTCTGCTGGGAGAGGAAGTATTATCTGACCCAAGTAAGAACCACTTTTGTTTCAGGCACACACAAAACACCTCATAAATTCTGCTAGTGTCTCTTATGCTTATACATGAGGACATCTGATTTTTTCCATTCTGTTGTAGAAAAAACTGATGGTGCATTTGCTGAGGCTTCAGCAGCAAAAGCAGGTCCCATCTGAACTGTCAGCTGAGGACATGACTGACTGGCTGGTGGAGCAGGGCAAGAAATCTCTCAGGGAGCGGTAAGACTAACTGAGACACATACGGACAGTCCACCACTCAATCTATCATCAACTCTGCTCATGTTAAGCTAGTCTGTTTCTAATGAGAAGAAAACAGAGCAACAGTTAAGATGACCCTTCTGTTTTCTTTCTGTTTGAAGATTGTGGAGGTATGAGCTTGAGGGTTTTGATGAAAGTGTCCAGCCTCTCCTCTCACTGGTAAGACCATGATCATGAATATACTTAGTTTGGAGTAAATCACATAACAATAGATTGATCCTGTATATATGTCAGATCTGAATGGTGCATCCTATTTCTTGTGTGTGTGTGTGTTCTTCAGGTGTGGGAGGTGAACATCAGTATGAAAATGAGAGACATTGAGTTTGAAGCCCGAATGGTGCTCAACTCACCAGACGCCGACAGTCCTTGTTTTCAGTGAGTCACATTTATGAGATAAGATGAAACTTGAATGATTCCTGTGGGGAAATTGGGGCTTTGCAGCAGCCAATAGTAATGGGATATAGTAAAGAAAAATAGAAAATGTGTATTTCAACTAATTTTGAGCGCCTCTCATCAACAGAGACCCTCAGATCATGCGATTGGCTGAGAAAGCCACCAGGAGCCTGATGCAGAAGCAGCAGCGCCCCGGCTCCAGCCTCCTCGGCCCCCAGGAGGTGGCGATGCTGGTTGTGCCCAAAGTGCTGCAGGGCTTCTGGATTCATCCGGCGAGCCTCTCGTGTGTCATGCCCTCGCTGCAGCTCAGCGACCTGGCTGTCGGACTCACCAAAGCAGTTCAGGATAAGCTCTCCACCTCTCTGACCTCCATGGACTGTCAGGCTGCCTTCTCCCGCTCCATCCGGGACGAGAAGGTTCTTTCTATCCAGGAGAAGGTGAGAGAGAAATACACACCAGACCTCCTCGTGAAGGAGCTGAACCGCTTTGGGCGAGAGCTGCTGACCAGGATCGCTGAAGTCACAGTGGGGGAAATCTGTGTGATGTTCGAGCCACACAAACACACAGAAATATCTGTGCTGAACACCAAAGAGGTAAGAAGACCTGCTGCATACATGTATGATAGAGTAGTCGCATTAGACACAGTGGAGTAAAAACAAACACTTTCATTTTCCAAAATTCAAACTTCTCTCCCTCTTCAGGTGGAACTAGTTGATTCCACTCAGCCAGCTGTAGTTGGAGCTGTGAACTCAACCCCCTTTGATGGAGGTTTGAGCGAGGAAACAACACCAAGCCCAGAAATGGACTCTGCTGTTGCTTCAGCTCCTCTGGTTCCTTTGACCTTCCCTGGTGAAGCTCCTCTGGTTCCTCTGAGCCTCCCTACTGAAGGTCCTCTGGTTCCTCTGAGCCTCCCTGCTGAAGCTCCTGTGGTTCCTCTGAGCCTCCCTACTGAAGCTCCTCTGGTTCCTCTGAGCCTCCCTACTGAAGCTCCTGTGGTTCCTCTGAGCCTCCCTACTGAAGCTCCTCTGGTTCCTCTGAGCCTCCCTACTGAAGCTCCTGTGGTTCCTCTGAGCACAATATCCATGGACTGGATGGAAGGAGACAGGGTCATCTATAGACCCATCAAGGTATTTGAGCATTATTTTATTGCAGTTAAACTGTAAATATTTTGAGTTGTAATTAAAATGTAGCATAAAAAGCTTTTGACTGACATTATCTCATTTCCTTCAAAGGCACTGTTCTGTGTGTCGATATATGAGCAGACTCTACAGCTCTGCTGGGAGAGGAAGTATTATCTGTCCCAAGTAAGAACCACTTTTGTTTCAGGCACACACAAAACACCTCATAAATTCTGCTAGTGTCTCTTATGCTTATTCATGAGGACATCTGATTTTTTCCATTCTGTTATAGAAAAAACTGATGGTGCATTTGCTGAGGCTTCAGCAGCAAAAGCAGGTCCCATCTGAACTGTCAGCTGAGGACATGACTGACTGGCTGGTGGAGCAGGGCAAGAAATCTCTCAGGGAGCGGTAAGACTAACTGAGACACATACGGACAGTCCACCACTCAATCTATCATCAACTCTGCTCATGTTAAGCTAGTCTGTTTCTAACGAGAAGAAAACAGAGCAACAGTTAAGATGACCCTTCTGTTTTCTTTCTATTTGAAGATTGTGGAGGTATGAACTTGAGGGTTTTGATGAAAGTGTCCAGCCTCTCCTCTCACTGGTAAGACCATGATCATGAATATACTTAGTTTGGAGTAAATCACATAACAATAGATTGATCCTGTATATATGTCAGATCTGAATGGTGCATCCTATTTCTTGTGTGTGTGTGTGTTCTTCAGGTGTGGGAGGTGAACATCAGTATGAAAATGAGAGACATTGAGTTTGAAGCCCGAATGGTGCTCAACTCACCAGACGCCAACAGTCCTTGTTTTCAGTACGTCACATTTATGAGATAAGATGAAACTTGAATGATTCCTGTGGGAAAATTGGGGCTTTGCAGCAGCCAATAGTAATGGGATATAGTAAAGAAATATAGAAAATGTGTATTTCAACTAATTTTGAGCGCCTCTCATCAACAGAGACCCTCAGATCATGCGACTGGCTGAGAAAGCCACCAGGAGCCTGATGCAGAAGCAGCAGCGCCCCGGCTCCAGCCTCCTCGGCCCCCAGGAGGTGGCGATGCTGGTTGTGCCCAAAGTGCTGCAGGGCTTCTGGATTCATCCGGCGAGCCTCTCGTGTGTCATGCCCTCGCTGCAGCTCAGCGACCTGGCTGTCGGACTCACCAAAGCAGTTCAGGATAAGCTCTCCGCCTCTCTGACCTCCACGGACCGTCAGGCTGCCTTCTCCCGCTCCATCCGGGATGAGAAGGTCCTTTCTATCCAGGAGAAGGTGAGAGAGAAATACACACCAGACCTCCTCGTGAAGGAACTGAACCGCTTTGGGCGAGAGCTGCTGACCAGGATCGCTGAAGTCACAGTGGGGGAAATCTGTGTGATGTTCGAGCCACAGAAACACACAGAAATGTCTGTGCTGAACACCAAAGAGGTAAGAAGACCTGCTGCATACATGTATGATAGAGTAGTCGCATTAGATACAGTGGAGTAAAAACAAACACTTTCATTTTCCAAAATTCAAACTTCTCTCCCTCTTCAGGTGGAACTAGTTGATTTCACTCAGCCAGCTGTAGTTGGAGCTGTGAACTCAACCCCCTTTGATGGAGGTTTGAGCGAGGAAACAACACCAAGCCCAGAAATGGACTCTGCTGTTGCTTCAGCTCCTCTGGTTCCTCTGAGCCTCCCTACTGAAGCTCCTCTGGTTCCTCTGAGCCTCCCTACTGAAGCTCCTCTGGTTCCTCTGAGCCTCCCTACTGAAGCTCCTGTGGTTCCTCTGAGCCTCCCTACTGAAGCTCCTCTGGTTCCTCTGAGCCTCCCTACTGAAGCTCCTCTGGTTCCTCTGAGCCTCCCTGCTGAAGCTCCTCTGGTTCCTCTGAGCCTCCCTACTGAAGCTCCTCTGGTTCCTCTGAGCCTCCCTACTGAAGCTCCTCTGGTTCCTCTGAGCCTCCCTACTGAAGGTCCTGTGGTTCCTCTGAGCCTCCCTGCTGAAGCTCCTCTGGTTCCTCTGAGCCTCCCTGCTGAAGCTCCTGCCATTACTCCAGTCCAGGAAGGCTTGAGCAGCAGCCTGGTTGGCAGGAGAAAGAGGAGGTGCAACAATCCTCTGACACCACATCAGGTAGGAGTTCTTCATCAGGTCTGTTCACACTGTAGCTAATGGCTACATCCATCAAGATGAACTGAGGAACTGACTGTCCTGTTTTACTTTTCAGAGATCGAAAAGACCAAGAAGAAGAGAGTCCGCCGCTTCTTCCACCGGCTGTATAAAACATTCTTCATCTGTGTTGTTTTAAAGTGTTTCTCAAAAATAAATGTTGTGTTGCATTGCAGTCAGTCCATGTCAGTCAATTTATTTCATTTACTGTGAATTCATGTAAAATGAAGAAATTATCATGGAATTGCATGTTGTTATCACATGAAAACCTTCTAACTCCAATGTTGCTGATTTTCCTGTTTTTCCTGTTTTAACTTCAGTTGAAGGATTACATGCTGCTCTGTGGGTTGAATAAATTCTATGACTCTTGGTGCTTATGAAACCCTTTCAAAACCCGTTGGAAATCTGAAAAATGCATGGAGCTAAAAACAAAGCTGTTTTTCTTTGCTGAAAGTTGATATTTTGGAGATACGAGGTTATCACCTGCCAAACACTATTTTAAATGCTTTATTTGAATCCAGTACATTCCATTATTATTCACATGAGAGGTTTCCAGAGGTTTAACAAAACTTAAGAACATTTAAGGATACAGAATGCATCGTCATCGTCACATGATCCAGGCAACTGTTACTGCAGAGACTGAACCCAATAGTTATGTGGCTGTTTTTTAGATGGACTTGCAGTCAGTAAGGCCCTAACAGCCAGTTTGTGAATGTGTCCAAAGCTGTCAAATATCAGGAGCATCATCTTACCAACATAACCTACTGCAGGTCATGGTCATTTTATCTGTCAAGGCTCGGTCCTTACAAAGGTCAAACGGATGGTCTGTCTCAAAAATAAGCACTTCTCTCTAGTCTTTGTTGACAGAAAGCATGGGTGAGAAATATCTTGAGTCACTTACAAACCATTTCTACCACTTTATGAGTCATGTGGGTAAAAGTGTGCTGCAGGGAGTTAGACTGCAGACTCTCAATCGGAGTTCGATTCCCAGCAGTAACGAACATTCAATGTCACGGGGCTGTTAGACTCGTCTTGTTTGTTGTGAACAAGAGACTGCAGGACCCGGCTTCTAAAATATAACACAAAGGAACAGTGGGATTTTTTAATTACGGTGTTAGCTTTGTTTCTTACAGAACAAAAAATGCTAATTCCACCTTTTCCTGCAGGAATACATTATGCAGCACATGAACAAAACAGGCACAGTAACAGCATCACTGTTTGTAGTCTCAGCTCCTGCTTGTGTTAGCTGATGAGTAATCAACATGTCATGTTGAAAAAGCACACAAACAAAACATTTCACTGAATGTGACAATGAGCAAGCTTACATTATCAATGGATTAGATTACTACTTTTTCCAACCATAGCCCACATAGGAGAAAACCCTCTTGTAGCCACTCCCACAGCAAAGTCAGTCCATATTAAAAGTGTATAATTTTTAGAAAACACCATTTAGTTTATCACAGGAAAATCCCTGTGAATCTTAAGCTCACCAAAGGACAAAGGCATTTTGGTGACGTCAAGACAAGTTCAATTAAGAGTCAGCATCTCCCCAAGAATAGCAGTTCTCTGTGTGACATCTTCACACACGGCTTCCCCAAAACGTCTCAGTTAAACATCCAGTACATCAACGCACATGGCTGATCTTTGGGGAAACTGGTTCCAGCTCTCACTTGTGTTTGGACTTGCTGGCCAGGGCCTGCAGGTTAGCCGGTCCGCCCCACACCGTCCCAAACACCTCCTTCTCAGTCCTCAGAGCCTCTGACAGAGGGAGCTCCCTCCCCGCCGACACCACCCTCTTCACAGCCCGGATCACCGGGGCGGGCCCCTTCGTATAGCGATGGAGCCAGTTTTCAGCCTGCTGCGGGAGACCGATGGTACCACCTTCCCCCGCCTCCTGGGGGGCATCCAGCACTCCGTCCGCCAGTCCGATCTGCACGGCCAGCTCGGGGTCCACTTTCAGAGCGCCGCCAAGGAGCTTCAGTGCGTTCTGGCTTCCGACGACGCGGACGAGTCGCGCGGCGCCGCCCCAGCCCGGGACCAGGCCCATGTGTTTGTGGACGAACTGGATCACGCTGCCTGGTGCCATCAACCTGCGAGCAGAGAGGGGAGGGTCACATGTCAGAACCGGTGGAATCTGAACATTTTGGACGCAACGTGTGAGGTGATGACTTTGGTGTGAAGGAGATCCAGAGACGTTTCTAGGACAGATGAATGTTTCTCTCTCTCTCATATTCACCCACATACAGATTACTCCTTGCTCTTTTACACACACACTTACTGCTGTACCTGAAATCGCAGGCGGTGGTGAGCTCTGCGCCTCCTCCCAGCGCTCTCCCCTCCACCAGAGCAACAGAGATCAGAGGCAGCCTGCGCTGAGAAAACAACTCTGTCAGCATACTGCGTTGCATAACAGCTCAACTCCGACTTCTTTAAGCTCAGACCGGCTGCTGATTCATCCAAGTAAACATCAAAGCTTTAGCCTGCGTATGTGTCAGATACTGACGCAAAGAACCAGCAAAGTCTCAGACATTTAGTAGAGTAGTACAGCGGAAAATGCCAGAAGCTTTTACCTCAGTAGTCTTGTCAGAGCATCCTGCATGAACATACACATCTTCATCCCATCCTGCAAAGCAAAAGAAACATCATTCAGGCGTTTAAGTCCCAGGCACACAGAGGGAGGGAGGCAAAGCACTTTTCTCATTTCCCTACCTGCGGGTTAGATATCGCCCGGACGGCGTTGAGGTCCGACCCGGAGCAGAAAGTTCCGGCAGCCCCCTGGATGATGAGGCCTTTGCCGTCTGTCCAGTTCTCCAGCTGGCTCACCCTCTCCTCCAGATCCACCATCATGCTGCCTGGGAGGACGGCAGAACAGTAAGCGGTTCGTCCTTTCATTGTTTAAACAAAGCACTGGACTGTCATTTGTCTGCGTGGGAGAAGTTCCACATGAGATGAGTTGTGTTTGAATCAACAGAGCATTTGGGTAAGTAGTTACTCTCAGGGAACAACAAAATTAAGCATGTACATATCTAAAGGAACTGTAACTTCAGGATTTTCATTAGAAAGTTTTACAAATGAGAAATTGTCTGAATTTAGAAGGGAATACTCTTTTTTTTTAGTTTCCATTCCATTCCAGAATACCAAATTCTCAGTAGTCAAAGTGAGATCAGATTGTACTCATGAATCCGCAGTATTAGAGCGTCTTTACCGGAGAAGGCGTTCATGCGGGCAGGGTTGTTGATGGTCAGCACGGCGATGCCAGACTCCTGTTGGAGCAGATCAATGGAGCCTCCAGGAAACGCCCGCAGCTTCTCTCTGATCTCCTCCTGGTTGAAGCCGTGGCTGCCAGAGTAAACACAGCCACTGCTCTGCCTCTGGAGCAGCCTTGGAGGAATGCAGTTTTTACAATTTATTAGAATACAGTTTAACATTAAATGATCCCTACTTGTTCTGCATGGTGTTTCTTATCCCTATACAGATCTAGCCATCACAGAAGTTGAGTTTTTAGAAATAACAGAACTGATTTAAATAGAATCCCATATAATTTGCTGTTTTTAAAGACAATTAGTATGTTGATTTTTGGTATGAACCTAAACTAACAACACAAGAACAGCCATGTCAGCACAATATGTCAAAAACAGTAACACACTTTGCTTATAGAATACCTGAGTTTGTTTAGGAAGATGTTTGTTATACACAAATTGCAATGTGATGTATGGCTGTGTCTTCTAAGCCCACATGGCATGACAGTGAAATCAATCAAATCACAGCAAATCAAATCACTGTGTTGAATGTAAAGGAATGGCATGCCTAACCTTTTATAGGAGACCAGCCTTATGGACATACTCAGCGATAAAGCTAATGCCTGCACTCTCACAAAAAGGAGGATGAATGCTTTTAAGACACAGCAGCGGTCAGAATTAAGTGCTGAAACTGATTTTTGTTGGCACAGGCCTTGCAACTCTTTATCCCTCTATAAATCGGGCTGCTGAAGGTATATGGTACCAATCCACCTGGAAAAATTCCTAATACATAATAATGAACCATTTCTGAGTGTGACTTATAGGATGCATTAATTTTTGCCAGTGTCAGCACATGAGAAAAATGCATTTTGCTACCTAGACTCTGTAATCTGTGATTTTGAGCTTAAAAGCTTAAAACATAGCAACATTGCAAACTTACTGTTACTTTACTTATGACTTTATTTATGAATACAAAACACCTCAGTATTAGGCCAATAAAAAAGGATTAAAGTGGTGATAAACCATGCTGGAGGCTGCTGTACCTGGCCCAGGCTCCACAGCCACCGCTGCTCTTCAGGAGGAGACGCCTCACCGCACACAGAACCATTCTCCTGCAGCATGAAGATGAAGGGATTGAGAGAAAGATGGAGAACATAAAATCACCTTGAAATTATCTCTGACTTACATTACTATATAAAATAGGCCTGCGGGCACGTAAGAGGGGAAATTAACTTTGAGGACAAATAGATTGTGTCACTTATTTTGGGTTTGTAATATTACTGCAACATTCTGGGAGAATCTATCCACATACTTGACAATGAATTCCCATTATAACTTGACTCTGAATATAAAAAATGTCATCTAATTCAGAAAAGCAAATTGAAACCCAGATTTCAAACCTTCTCTTATGAATATGCCTCTTTACTAGACAATGATTACATTGTTAATTAGTACTATGCAGATGTATTTTATGTTGTGGAGACTGTATATTTTTTGTTTCTTTTGTGTCACTTTTATTGACCCTGCCTGTTTGCTGTACAATGCCATTGTTCAATAAAACCTCCTCTGACAATGCCTTGGAGGCATTGTCAGAGGAGGTGACATTTAGCAGTCATATTTGCTTACCTATTACATTCAAATAAGCCTTCTTTTATGTTTTAAAATGACACAAAACAATGATATAATACTAAAGTCATGAACCAGAAAATGAGATGATATCCCTGTAAAATGATCTCAGCCACTGCCACTGTGTTCTCATTCATTTTTAATGGAGCATCGCCAGGATTCGTCTCTTGATTTGCTTTTGGTTGATTTTCAATTGATGAATGTAAAACCGCTGCATTAAAATACTGTATTATCTACAAATGGCCTGGGTTTTCAAATCCAGACCACCAAAGTCTCATAGTATTGAATGCTTTAGAAACTCTTGCTGTTGCTTTTCTGCAAACAAATACTCTTATTGTCATGTGGAAACTGAATGTCATTCAAGGTTTCAGTGTCCCTTTCAAACTTTAAAATGTAAACACGACGAGTCGCAGAGAAAACCTAAACGTTTAGAATCAATTTATGGCATGCTATTAGTAATTAGAAAACATTTAGCAACGAAAATGTAATTGCCAACCTTGGTTGATGTGAAAGTCTTGTGGTGTTACTCTGAAACCTGTCCCCCTGGAAACATGAACCAGTCGGAAATCTACATGGCGATAGGGTTGTATTTCATCAGCTTCACCACAGGGGGGCATAATAATACTGTCATGCAGCAAAGAAAACAAATGATTAATTTGTATCACCTCCTCCAAACAGGCAAAATCTAAATATAAAGATCCATTAATTATGCATTTGCGATATTGGGCGACATACATTTCACACAAAACACCACATAACCATAACCTGCTGCCCAATTTAAGTCTATGATTTGTAAGATAATCATAGGCTGAGGCCACTGCAGAGAGAGATCTGGTCTCTGTCTGTCTCATCACTTTGTAAACACAGCAATGGCATGTCCTTATTCAGTAGTACGGACAAAGGGCTCTGAAATTACACATGGTAGAGTTACAATACAGTGTTGTGGGCAATCTGACAATCAATGAACTCGACCTATTGTCCAATGAACTTTTCAGCATTGTACTAAGCTGTGGTCTTCTGTGGTTTCTCAGAAGTGCTTTTGAACCCAAAACATAAAAAATACTAATTATCTCATTTTTTTTTTTTTTTTTTTTTTTTTTTTAGCCGCAAAGCCAAAAATGTCTTCAAAAGTCAATGACCACAAAAATTTGGTATTTTATATTCAAGGATCAGGTTTGGCATATGGTCACCAATGAGGTTAAGGTCAGGGTTAAAGCAACGGTTATTTTTATTATTGGTTTCTAGGCAAAAAATGCAATGGGTACTGGCTTGGCAGCTTGGCCAGAAAGAAACATTCTTAGGAAATGTAGCCGTAGTTTCTAATAGTGAGTAATGAGCTACACCATCAACTCATCCTAGCAACATGTAATGGCATACCAACAGGGACTAACACCTTTCTGAGGGGCAGTAAAAAGTGTGAATTGCTCCGGGATCCGAATACTGTACAAACACAGACAGACATAAAGTGCTGCAGACCTGTGGGCGCGTTATTCAAATAATTTGACACCCAGTATGCCTGAGTTGGGCAAAACCAAAGCACCAGCGTAAATAATGAGGTGTGTAAAGCTTCGTAACATCTTTGTGAACTTTACTGTGTCAAGGAGATGGATGGAGGGATCAGATGGGAGAGAGAGAGAGAGAGAGAGAGAGAGAGAGAGAGAGAGAGAGAAGAAAGCAGTGAGACAGTGAGGCAAACAGGCAGAAACAAAGACAGAGACGGAGAGATAGTCTGAGAATGAGATGGGTGGTGTAAGACAGAGAGATGGTGCAGGAAAGCGGAAGGAAATGGTGTCAAAAGCAGAGGGAGGTTAAGCCACTTCCTGTCCTGTGGGCTAATCTATGGCATTGGGGGGCATAAATCCTTCACTGGTATCCACACATCCTCCACCACTCCTCACTGTCCTACACATCTCTCTGAAAGCAAACTGAGGAACCAGAAATAGCAACTGTTTCCTTGGGTCAGTTGCTGAGAATTCCAGTCCCTCCAACAATGCTGAATCAAAGGGCCAAAGCAAATGGATTAAAGACATACTGTAGGAGCATGTGTGTGTGTGAGAGTGAGAAAGAGAGAGAGAGAGAGAGAGAGAGAGATTACAGATCTGCAGCGTTAAAAGGAGGGCAGATCTGTATAATGCCCGCATGTTGTAGTGGCCTGATAAACCTGGATTAGCATTTAGCGCAACATGGTTGCTGACTGCTAAGAGCTTTCACTCACACATGTATCTACATGCCTATCACCTCCATTCATCATGCATTCATGCACCAGCTCATGAGTCATATTTACACTGAGTAGCCTACATCCCTATTAAATCTACTTTTGGAAGAGTTTTGTTCCAAAATGACATTCAAAGAAATCCACCAGTTGAAATATTTCACACCTATATACTTCCAAGCTTCCAAAGATCTTGCTGGCATGAAAGTAAACCTCATTATTATGGATTATTACTGAATGTATTAGCTTTTTTAAGATCTTTGCTCACAAAATAGCACAATTTTAGCAGACGTAATCACCTGCATTGTGTAAATGATGGCCAATAAACTATATTTTTTGGAACGAAACCCCTTCATAACTATACTGCAGACATAAAAGGCCATCAGCTAGGATTCAGCACAGTGCATCCAAGGGGCGAAGTCTTGTTTTAAAGCACCCGCACCTCTCTGGTCTATTTAAAAGTGGGGCAGGAATTCAAAAAGGTCGGCGGGACGGCGAGACTCTTCCCCGGGAGGCATTCCAGACACGCTGACGCTCTCCCTCTCGCTCTATACAGTACAGGCAGCCAGGTCAACAGCCTGAAACCTGTTCCTAAACATCAGTCTATGTACAGCACCTGTAGGCATGGTGGTGCAGTGGGTTGCACCTTGCATGTTTGCAGTTTGCATGTTCTCTCTGTATTTGTCAGGCGGATTGGAGACTCTAAATTGGCCATAGATGTGAATGTGAATATGAGTGTGAGTGATTCTGGCCACTTCCACTCATCCTCTGCTCTCCATTCAGCCTGTTAAGTCATCTTGATTAAAGTCGGTGATGTTGTTTTACGATCCGTCCCTGAGTGGAGGAGAGTGGAGGATATCAGTGATGCTGCCACAGACTCCCACTGATAATGGAAGGAAGTCTGA
Organism: Centroberyx gerrardi; assembly: GCF_048128805.1. Lineage (NCBI taxonomy): Eukaryota > Metazoa > Chordata > Actinopteri > Beryciformes > Berycidae > Centroberyx > Centroberyx gerrardi. The sequence continues at coordinate 24,475,346 of NC_136008.1, forward strand.
AATTACAATCTAGCTAATGGGAGAGAGAGAGAGATGGTGAATGCACGGGTATGCGCAAGTGTGTGTGCGTGCATGTGTGTGTGTGTGTGTGTGTGTGTGAGAGAGAGAGAGAGAGAGAGAGGCCCCTGAAGTGATGCATCAAAAGCGCTGATCGATATGCAGCTGTCTAGCGCTCTGCAGGAAGTTGGGGAATGCGCTGCAGTCAGCATGGCTCTATACCAACCCAGCAAGATAAGAAAACACTCTCTCTCTCTCACACACACACACACACACACACACACCAGATAAGTGCCAGCGAGGGTCTATTTCAGGGCAGGAAGAATGGCAGGTTGGCAGGTGCCAGAGGCTCTCTGGGGCCTGGAGGTTTCCAGTGAGGAGTGCAGGGAGGTCAGTGGGGCTGGAGGGCTCAGAGCCTCTGAACACTTTTCCACAGCAACGCCAAATGGGGCTTGTCAGCACCAGCTCAACATGTTCACAACATGGGATCAGTATTTATTTGAAACTAGTTTATTAGGAACTCCCAAACCTCACAATCAATAAAACTCTATTGGCAAAAGAGACAAAACAAAACTCTGTGTTGTTGTTTCAGTGGGAAATACAAAGACATGAGAATGAGTAATGCTTGGCTGGCCATGTTTGGCCCTGTAGTGGAAATCAAGCTAGTGAGCGAAGAGAGCTTCCATGCAGACCAGACAGGATCAGTTTTACCATGCATACTGTCTGGCAGTACAATGTTTGTAGTAAACACAAACAGGGCAGTGATGCTTAAACTATATTTACATAGAAAGTCATTTGCCAAAAAGCAGCATGGACAGTGGCCAAGGACCAAAAGGACACAACTGGTAAATATGATTACTATGCAGTGTAGAGAATGCAAATTGCTGTTAGATGGGATGAAGAATGTGTAGCTGTGACCTGACCTGGCAGATCAAATCAGGTCAAATCAGCTATAAGTTGAATAGCAGGCCGGGGGCCAGATGCAAGCCAGAGGGTGCTGTGTGTGTGTGTCTGTCTATTTCTGTCTTTGTGTGTATGGCGGTGGTGAGTGGGAAGCTTGTATAAAGTACTAAACATGCAGTAAAGACCCCTGGATATCACAGCTGTTTGTGTTTAATTCTAAGCCGTCTGGTGTTGGAATTTGACCGGGTGCAGTGTAAAGGGAAAGATGCTGTAAACAACAGCCGTCTCCAGCCATGTGCCACGGAGAGCCGAGTGTATGCAGGTTTTCATTCCAACCAAACACAACAGTAGCTGATTGTACTGATAGTTCCTCCTCGCTGGTTGAAGGTGTGCTAATCAGTGAAGTGAGCTGCTGTCCTCAAAGCTTGCCTTCATTATCATCACCCTCATCCTTATCACAATCACTGTCATCAACATCATAAATAATGGAAAGCCTAATGACATAATCATATTGCCAGTGTGATTGTTGCTAGATTTTCAGTCGTTTTACTATGACAGTCATAGTCTGCAACTGTTTCCCAAGTAATTGCTGATTAGAATGTATCACTCATAGCTACTGTATGTCCACTCTTGGAATGTTATTGAGAAAAGTTGATGCAACTTTCAGTGTTAGGATAGGTTATAAATACATGTTGTTCCATAACCGTTCCAGTGAAACTGTGTTTTAAGCCGCAGTGAAAACATAACATCCACTGCCAGTTATATAACGATTCCAGCATCTGGAGCATCCAGACTTGAGCATAGGCCAATATTGGGAACCTACTCTCCCACCCAGCTCTGACACCGGAAAACAGGGTGAGAGAGCCAAGAGAGCGCTAGGCCGGGCATCAGGAAAGGATGACAATATTTATATCAGCACCCGGGTAGGATTTCTGGCACCAAAACATTATCGCACCTGCTATTTCAGTCAGCCCAGGGTGCCAGGTTTCAGACTGAGGGGTTAGGTATCTGTCCCTCTCAGGGCCAGGGGTGCATGCGTGTGTGTGTGTGCGTGCATGTGCGTCCTTGTGTACGTTTGCATGCCTCCGTGTGTGCGTGCATGTGTGAAGGTGATTCACTTACCTTCAGACAGTGCAGTAAAATTTTAGAGGCATTAGACAAACACAAAGGTGAGGAAGTGAGATGGTGAGTCAAGCTCATCACAGCACCTGAGCAGATATGTGACGTGTGTCAGTGAAATTACACACATCTAGAAAGGAATGCATAAAACATACTGTATATGGAGGAATACACAAACACATGCACACACAAAACACACCCAGGCACACACAAACACATACACCCCATCACAGTGATGGACTGTCCCTCTGCTGCTGTCACGTAGAGCCACGGTCATCACTCAGAGGAAGAGATCACAGTGTCACCAAAGATGTCAACCAATAAGATTGAGGGAGCCAGACACCCACGAGTGGTTTGGTTCTGGTGCTTCATCTTAGCGGGTTGAACAGAGAGGGGGGTGGGGTGGGGTGGGGGGTTATTATCACCCCAGGAATCCTCTTGATATTCATGATACAGTTTTTGATTGATGTTCAGAACTTATCAGAGTTTTGCCCTACAGGTTACCAATTGAAGAGGCCTGTTCTGGAGTATGGCAACTGCACAGTGGCATACAGTCAACTTAGTACAAAAAATGTTGCGTAGATTATTTAAAAATCTACACATGTAAAACAAGAACTCATGTTAATTAGTCTTTTTCTTTCTCCTAGAAAGGGGTTCGTCTAAAGCAAGGGTTGTTAAACTGCCCATATTGAGTAAAATTTAGTCCTGCCTTGGTGGCCTAGGCTCACTCAAACAGACTGGCACTTCTGTTACATGATGACCCAAAACTAACAGGCCCATGACCTTGTTCCAAGGAATACTATAACCTCCCCTTATAATGTGCTATACTGTATTGGTGGAGGTTTCACAAGCAGCCCCTCTCACAGTCACGCTTCATAAATGAAACAAAGTGTATTACAGCTGAAGTGTATTTCTAAAAGATAAACTATGTGAAAATGAAAGTCAAAGACAAAACTACATACACTGCGACTATAAGATGTAGTGTAGAAACAAAAACACTGTATGAAACTGCACAGTTTGGAAGGTGAAAAGACAAGAGAAAATATAAGTCCTTGTTATATTTATTACACAAAAAGAACAGCAAAGGCATCACTTTCATCATGATATGATTCACCACTTTTACCCAACAGACTGTACTACTCAACTGAGTAATGTCCTGATATGTGACCATTCAGAGTTAGTAAAAGTAGAAAAAGGGTTTTGTCCATTTCTTGTAAGCATCATTACTTCAGTTATGCACAAAAGCAGGCTCTCATGAATGAGATTCCATATTGAGAGACATTTTGGAAAACATCAGCAATGGGTGAAGAGCAAAAATAAAAGCCATAAAAATAATGCATTTAATTTTCAAATGAAAGAACTCTATATAAAGAAACCAGCCTTTGGTACAAAGTTAGAAAAAAACACTTTAATCTATCTGTTGATATCAAGTAAATATTGGTTGTTTCTGCATTGCTGCAATTATGTAAAATGTAAAGCCAGCCATGAATGTAAAGCAAAATGATTTTAGTCACAGGCAAGGTACAGTCCAGGCATAGAAGTAATACTCAAGAAGGCAGAAAACCAACACTGTTTCATCCACCATACTGAGAAAAGTGATGCTATGGAAAACTTTACTCCAAAATAACTGCCTTGAATCCAACATGATTCTGTATATTGTGTATTTTGTGTAATGAGCAGACAAAACAACATGTTGCCCACAAAATACATCATATTGGACATGCTGGAGAGGACAGATTAATATGGATGGATGTAGATTAGAAATTGTAGACCATTTTTTAATAGGAGCTAGCATCACTTTATACGGTGTACATATATAGAACAAAGGGAAATATTGAAGGGTCCACTGTAGGCAGATCTGCAAGGCTACACTAGTCAAAGCTAGGATCCACACCTGAGCATAGGATATCAATTCAGATGGACATGAACTTGAGGTGCACTTGATTTAATTTGTCTTGGAAAGTGACTTCACAGTCCTTTGAGGCTATACATGTTGGCCTAGCATGTTAATCAAAGCACGTCTCAAAATATTTGAAACTGTTTCAGATCTCTATTTTCTTGCCCAGGTCAGCTAGGCGCCGCTTACATTCTAAAAATGAGTTGGTGAACTCACAGCTAAAGCACTTCTGAGTCGGTAGGAGTGAAGAAGCAGTCTGGATTTTGGTATGTACAAAGATAATGAAGAGTGGGAGGAGATTCAAGGTTCAGGGGTCAGAGGTCATCAGCGAAGGCATCTCGTTGGTTCAGACACTGGGTTCAGGTGGGGTTCAAATGATGACTGTCTCCATGTGAAAGGCGTGCGAGTAGGCAAAGGAGGAAGTGTGTTTCTGGAGGGGGATGGATGGTGGCACGACGGGGGTGGTGGAGGGAGAGGAGGAGGAGGAGGAGGAGGAAGACGGGGAGCGGCTGGCCCACCGGGCAGGGAGGCGTCGGTTGGCGGGACGGGCGGGCCTCGAGAAGTTCTTCTGGGCGGAGCAGGAGGGGAGGGAAGACTCTCTGTTCTCCTGTGGAGAAACAAATGAATTAACATTTAGGATTATCACACCTTTCTATCAACAATCAAATTCACCAGCTCAGATACTTTACATTTTCTCACTTGTCCGATCTGTAGTCTTCTCGTCCCTAGGGAAAACAAGCATATTTCAAACAGGAACATTTGAATGCATGAACCTATCCTGTGAGAAACAGAGAAAAAAAATCCAATAGTCTCCTCTGAAAACTACAGAAGTAAATCCCATTCCTTTCAGTCATTCAGCCTCTAGTTACATTGGCTTTGTGAGGCCAAATCAAATTGGCCTGATTATCGCTCCCACCGTTTCTGAAAACATTTGCATGACTTTAAAGCTGTTTAATCTCTAGAGCTTTCTGATTCTCGCAGTCTGCTGAGGGCATTCAGTCAGCAGGCTGTTTGGAGATATTTCTGTAATTACAATACAAAGGCCAGAAAACCACTTCCACTAAGAGGCCCTCAAGATGAAAGACAAGTTTTTGGGGGGACGGGTGGTGAGGGGGGTAGACGTCCTGCCAAGTTAACTTTGTGTGCCACACCACCAGTTCCTTTTGTTAGGAGCCTTTTAGCAATGAAATGACCCAGATGCCCAGATTATAATAGAGGCTTTGGCCTGCTTCTGTCTCTGAGCACATACCAGAAATAAACAACATTCCCTCTGGATCTGTCCTCAGCCAAGGGCAATCACTGAGTATTTCAGAATGGAATGAAACAGAACGATGTGTGAGGTCCTCCAGGTCCGCTAGTGTAATTGGCCTTGCAAATATACTTTGACAAAGTATTTCAGTCAAAGCAAACTGGAGGCCTACATATGTTAACTGAAGAGAATGCTTGATAGCTTCTTAATGTAAACATTTGTACAGTATGTGGCACACCTGCTTGTGGGCGGCAGGGCATATGCATAGTTGTGGGAGTGAGCATACAGTCTGTGTATATCGGACTCTACCCACCTGCACTGTGAGCCGCATGTCTTTCACGCCCATGGCACTGTGGCTGCTGAGTTGTGCATGTGCGGTGTGTGTGTGTGTGGTGTGTGAAAAGTGTGTATGTCTAGGGACAGGAGGCAAGGGCAGAGGGTCCATGTCCAGCATGCCCAACAGTTCAATGACGTTCTCCTCCTGCCTGGGACTGAGGTTGGGACTTGAAGCCATCTGATGCTGTTGGCTCTGGTTTTGTTGAGCTGCGCTCTCATAACTCTTCAGAATCCTTTCCACCGCCCCGTAGTTGGACCGGGATCCCTCGGGCCGTGGGTAGGCGGCCAGAGTGAGGGGCTTCCAGGGGTGGTCAGTCATCACACGAGGCCCGGGTCTGGGGGTGTCAGACTGGGAAGAGGTAACAGACGTATGCCTTGGCTGTGCTGTCTGTCTTGGTCTGGCCTCAGGAGAAGGCTGCTGGGGTGAGGCACCGACCTTGGCTGGGTGAGGCCTCACTCCATGGGGATTCTCCTTCTTAGTGCTGGACTCAGCCACATTCTGGGCTGGCTGGATATTTGCAATCAAGGCAGGCTCAGAGAAGAGAGTCTCTGTAGCCGCTCTGTGTTGTGTTTTCCTGGAAGGGCTGTTTGGGGTTTGAGCTTTGTGCTTGACCTCAGAATGGTGTGTGGCAGTGAGAGAGGTTACCGTGGTTGCCTCCCTGAGCCTAACCTCTGACTGTTGGAGTGAAAGGTCAGGAGGAACTTCCTGCTTCAGTCTGACACCCTGACCTTGGGGGTCACATCCAGTTCCCCTTAATTGGACCTCAAGGTTCTGAATTGTGGGGTCAGAGGTGGAAGGAGACAGTGTGACTTGAGGTTGTGCATTGATGATGCTAGAGGTGACCTCGGCACACTGTGGCCGAAGGTCAAAGTTAGTCTCCTTGGGTGGTGGGACCTCATCTGAGGAGGAAGAGGAGGCATCTGTTGGGGTAAAACTGTCCTCAACCCCACGACCCATCTCAGCCTGAAACAGAGTTCGGTTGAACTCAGCTGTTTTCTGCTCCAGCATTATGTTCCTTCTGGAGCCCTGGAGGTTGGGGCAGGCAGATGGTATTTCCAGAGAGGGCAAGAGCAAATCTACAGGTAATTCTTTGACCATGGGAGGCATTTGATGTCCCTCAGGGCTTTTTAGGTTGCCAACGGCAGGCCTGTAGTTTGGGCGCAAGTCTTTCCCAGCAGTCAGTATGTTGATTTCAGAGAAGCTTTTCTGCACAGGCATGTATGTAGACAACTTGCTGTTACTGAACTTGCTTGCATCGCAGGACCAGCGGTTGTGGCAGCAGCCGGCATTACAGTTAGAGTTAGTAGGTACGGAGCACGATGCTACCACACCGTCTGCCAGAACTTTACCCTCATTCTCTTGTAGCATTGCCTCAAACTTCCTCACAATGGATGGGCTGCTACACTTCCTGTCCACTAGAACACAGGGGCTGTGGCACCTCCTGCCTGTGATCATGGAGGATTCTGGCATGTGGAGTTCTGGCTCTGGGGGGGTGGGGCTGCTCAGACTCCAGGAAGAGGTGCGAGGAGGGACAGGTGGGGCTTCTGTATCCATCTCAGGAGGTATTGTGGGGTTTGTCTGATTGTCTCTATGACTGTCTGGTCCAGTGCTATTGGTTCTCCAGGATTCTGCCGGCACACTGTTGGCCCGCCAGGTGTTATCTGGTGTCAAGGTGATCCAGTTTTCCTTTTCCAAGGCCCGGAGGTCGTCGTAGATCTGGTTGAGGTCGCAGGGTGCTTCATCTAGCTCCAGTCCGGTATTAACATGGCCCAGCAGCATCTCCCTCTCCTCAGGGAGGTACAGGGATTCAGATCGATTCCTGAAGGAAATTAAACAAATAGAAAAGTGCATTTATTCCAATTACTTTATTTTGCATGTTTATAATTAATCTGTATTTACATCTCATGTATATCTCATATTTCATATATTTTGTATCTCCTTTGTAAGAGAGACATGTAAAAAGATCCTACATTATCTAATTTCACCAATAAGACATTCACTGTTTGCACTAAAACGAACATTGTGATTGCATTAGAACTATGAAATGTACTGCTGCACACGTAGTGATAAAGGTTAAGACCACCAAGACATGACAAGTACAGTCTGATTAAATCGTGCAACGATTGTCATAGTGACATGTTGGTGCCAGAAAGTTGACATAGCAATGGGGATTTATGTACCTCTTATCTCCAGTCTTCTTTCTGATCTCATCCTGGTAACTACAAAGCTCCTCGCTTACACGGGCTATCTCCTTCAGAGCCTGAGAGAGAGAGAAACAGAGAGAAACAGACAGAGATGTAGGATACTGTGTATTACTGACGAAAACAGAAACTTCAGAGGTTGTGTTGATGGTACATAAACTGTGTATTCGAAAAAAAAGTTAAAACAAGGCATGATGGAGGCAGATATACAGGAGGGAATGCAGGGACACTGATGGTGAAACAATAACATAGTGATAGCAAAGCAAAGGAGCAAAGAGAAGAAATGGAAAACATATGGATGTGTGCATACTGTATATAAATACAGTGTTTTTAGCAAATAGAAAAATAGTGTTTAATACACTTACAGCATTGAGAGCGGTGGTGTTCTTCTTCTTGTCGCTGCCGTAACTCAGCTCTGTCCTTATGGGACTTTCTAGAGGACCAACATGGTGATATTTTACGTTCCCTTTGGAGGTGTTAGTGTTCCTCTGTGGCACACCACATCCAGGAGCTCCCTGAAAAATAGCCTCCAGCTCTGCTGTATCCACAGCTTCCTTGCTGTCAGTGACTGAGTCTCGTTGCCGAGGGTCTCGGGGTCTCAGTTCATCTTCCAGCTCAGGTTGTGCTCGGTCATTCTGGGCAAATTGGCCACCAACGTTAAGTTCACAGAGGCTGTTTCCTTGGAAACAAGGGGAGTGGTGACTATCTCTGCCACCACAACCACCATCACTGATGTTGCTGTGGCAGTAGAAACTAGGAAATGTCAGGTGTTTGGGGGGTTCTGATTGGCTGCTACTGCTGAGGGGCTCAGAGCGTGATTGGTCACTCAGCAGACTGGAGCCGGTGCTGGATGAATGTATGCTCAGCCTAAGTGCAACCTCATCATCGTCCTGCGTCCCACTGTCCACTCCGGTCTCCAGTCCGGTCCCCTCTCGCTTGGCCCTCACCTCACAGTACAGCTGGAGATAAGAAAAGGTAATGAAGGTCTTGGTCAGCAATAGAGCAGTAGTAGTACACTCACAGCACTGAGTTGGGTTGACTGCTAGGATTGATCTTATTTATACTCATATTTATTTTTTCTTTCTTATGCTGTATTAAAAATTATGAGCACATCACTGGAATTACAATAAAATAAACATTGGCCCATGGTAAACATGATATCTAAAGTCATCCTTTGTCAAGATTACATTTTGCAGGAGGACAATAATACAGGAAAATCAATGTTACTGTTAATGAAATTAAGAACCAACTAAGAAAATCAAACAAAATCAACAAATCCTATATTTTTTAGTCTAACTTCATCTGTCTTTAAGTAACTTTATTATCCATTAGTTCACTAGGAATTTATAGCCAAGGACAGCCTTAGACCAGATTAATGTGTTGAAAGAGGCTGAACAGCCTAAATAATGGCAGCTCTTTCAGCAACAACCTTTTTCTCAATGGACACATTGAGAGAGATGAAAATAAGTGGGTCACGAATGAAAAGACGAGATACTGTAAAGGCTGGAAATGGCATGATATCATTACATTACAAACAAACTAATAGTAATTTTGGATCCACTGCTAGTGTAAAATGACAGAATAACTCTGGATAATGAGAAGCCAGCCAAGAGAGCATAGCAATGGATCTGATGAACATATTTAGACCACAAAAGATATAAAAAAAACGGACTCCTTTAAAACAAACTTGGATGACCTCTGGCCTCCTACCACAGAATCCCAAAATAAAAACGACTTCAAGTTCTAGGACTACTGCCTTTTAGCCTTCTTTATTCCTCTGCTGTTTTCCTCTTTCATTTTCTGGTCTTGGGGGGCCAAATGAGAGCCACATGTTCTTTTCAAAGCAAATTGTTCCAATTGGGCCTTACCACTCTATTCAACTTCTTTTGTATGACTTCCCTCATTAAAACACTAATCTGCTTTTCTGAGAATGTTAGATTTTAATCCGCTGGTAGACTTGGCCCTCGTCACCACCCATGCTAGACTGTCCCTTTCTGTACCTTTCTCCCTCCCTCCCTCTCTCTAAGTCCCATTCCCTCTTTCTGAATTACTCCCCAAACTGTCCTCCCATCCTCCTCTACTTATAATTCTCTCTCCTCTAATCCACTAGCTCTCATCTCACCTCCCCTTTTTCAGCCCTACGAGCTAACCTGATATACCCTAGCACAATTCTACTCACCCAAAAGGGAAAATCCATCTTATGGATGGGTCTCTTTCAAAGCTAGAAACTAGGGAGCCAACAATGTCTTGATGATGTTTAATTCATTCATTCAACAGTGAATGGATGACTGTTTTTTTTAAAGATTATTCTTCTCCTTTATTACATAGCTGAAAGTAAAGAAAGACAGGGGGATGACAAGAGAAACATCCTGGGCCGGAGTTGAACCCAGGACGTTGCGGTCACATGGTATGTGCCTTAGACCACTGAGCCACCAGGACAGTACCAAAGGCACATATGGATACATTTTCTAATTTATGAGTGTTAACAGTACAATGAAATAATGCACAGATTACAGTCTTGGTTCTCTGGTTTCTAGCTTTTGGAGAAAGTTGCTCATGCTCCCGAATATAAAATGAATATTTAATGTATGTAAATAAATTTTCGCTGAAATCCCTCCCCTCACCCATTTATCTCTCGCGTAAACCTCTCCTTCTCGCCTGCCAACTTCCCTGTCTACACCACTCCAGCTCATAGACCGTCTCATCGCCCAAGTCTACCTCAGTACACAAACAGAGATCGGGGAAATGACAGATCCCCCTCCACTCTCCTTTCCCCCGTCCTCTCCCTCTCCTCTACTCTGCAGCTGCACTGATCAGCGATATTGTTTTGACAGTGTTGATGGTGAACAGGATGTGTAGGAGGGAAGGGTTATGGTGCACACTGTAATCACCTCAGTGTATAGGAGGCCATATATCCTATACAAATTAGGCAAACCTCCTGAGGACGACGGACCATAAAATGTGCATAAGAACCAAAACCATAAGAACTATTTCGTGAAGTTGGAATTATAAGCTTCTATCTGGGTGAAGTGCAGTTCTGAGATATTGAGCATCAAGGATTTGACATGCCAGCTGGTTAAACTGTTACATAATTTCTGTCTTTTTAAATATTTAATCCCAAAAGTTTTTTTTTTTAATTCCACAGCTCAATGTTGAGAAAAAAAAAAGTCATTTAGAACCTTATAATTCCAAGCTCATGAAATATATACCTAAGAAAGATTTAATTTCCAAAATGCTATACATACATTTTGAAAAAGAAATATCTTAAGTTCATCATTCAATAAATCTCTAAAATATAAAGGATCCAGTCTGAAAAAGTGTTATTATTTTGTCAACAAAGAGCTTAAGTTATGTACTATCCACTAAATAGTAGAATCACTTGTTTTAATTATTGTAATCACTATGCAACCCGCTGCCCTATAAATGTAATCTATAGTTCTTGGTATCAGTATGGCACCCTAAAGCTAGGTTTGTTAAATCCTTGTGTGATCTATACCTCTGGTAACAGTATGTATGACAGATACTGTTCAAAGGGATTTGAGTCAAAACATGGTCTACATTATATAATTCAAATGTAGAGGAGCCTCTGCTAACCATATGTAATTTCTCCCTATAAGCTTGCAGTTATAATTAGGGTTAACCGTAATCTGTAAGAACAGGTGCTATAAACAATATCCAGTGCACATAGTGAATGAAACAGTGACATTCTCATCATCTATCAGCCTGTCAGTAGCGGTGGATTTTGATACTGTTATGATGGTTTGTGGTTTATATAAATGTTGATGTAAATGAACCTAAAAAAAAATGACCATCTAAGAAAATGCAGAGACATGTGCACAAATCCACACACACATGCACAAGCACCCACCCACCTATCACTGACACACACACACACACACACACATTTGTATTACTGTACTTGTGAGGACTTTGCCTTGACTGCACTCATTCCCAAACCCTAGCCTTAACCCTCTAAACTACATGCCTAACCCTTTCCCTTACCCTGTCTTTAACCTTAAACTTTAACGCTAAACTTAAACCCAAGTCAATATGCACACACACACACATGCACACACTCAGTACCTCACCTCCTCTATCTTCCTCTGCATGTCTCTCAGCTGGCTCTCCCACTCCCTCCTCTCCGTGTCGAACCTCTCCAGCATCTCGGCTTTCTCCCTCAACCAGTCCCTCTCATTGTGCTCTAGGCGACAGCGCAGGTCCATGGCTGCCGAGCGCGTGTCCGCCAGGAGCCTCCGCTGCTCTTCCCTCTCCCGGCGGAACGTCGAGGTCTCGCCGTGCCGTTCTGCAGCGCCCCGGGACGCCACGGAGCCAGGACCCGCTCCTGACTGGACCCCTCCACTGACCAACCCAGCACCTTCTCTAGCCTCCAACTGGACAGAAGGAAAGACAGAGGGGGAGTGCAGAGAGGATAGAGGAGGAGAGAAAAGGGAGCAGGGTGGGGGGAAAAGCGTGGGAGAGACAGTGGGGAAAAGAGTTGATAGCGATGAAGAGATAGATTGGAGTCGGAAGAAGGAAGGGAGGGAGAGAGAGAGAGAGAGAGAAATGACAAGACAAGCGAGGCAAGGGAGAGAGAGGAACAAGAAAAAAAACAGACGTTAGAATAGGAATTAAGAGAATGAAGGAGCGGCAGGAAGAGAAGGTGGAGGAGTGGGGGGAATGAGGGACCGCAGGGACGAGTGTGAGTGGGTTCAGAGGAGGGAAGAGGGGATTGAAAGATGAAAATATCCCATAAGAACTCACACGCGGGGTTCATGGACAGTCGCTTCTCTATGGCACTTCTCTAACACAGGATATAGTGCAGGATATGGCAGATCCAGGCACAGTAAAATATGTCTGCAGAGGATGCACGTGGTTGCAGTCAAAGAGCAGCAGTGTTTGGAGAAAAACTGATTCGCACGGAATCTTTCTCAACACAAATAAGGGTTCACTCACTGATTCCCTGCCACAATTCTTAGAATTATCTAAAAATATCAATTTGTTTAGCTCAACTTTCTCATTTCTGTTTTACATGACAGTATTACTGAATGCCCCAATTCAACAATGTTTTCCCTATGCCCTGGGCGGTTCAGTTTGTGTTAGTGTCTCTTAATTTCTGATCCCTTTAGCCAAAAAGCAAGAGGAGTTTGTCCCACCCCCCAAATCTGTGATGTCACTCTATGGAGAATTAATTGGAAAAGCTGCAAAAGTATGACTGATTTTCAAGTTAGAAGGGTCATTTTTCTGATTTTCTGTTAGCACTATAATAAAATAAAGCTCACTCCAGTGTAAAAGTTCAAACAGATTCCACATAATCAGACACTGCACTACTAGACATTCCATTAAGTCAAACTCCCATTCACTGTCAGTGAAGGAGCTGCAGATTTTACACCTTGATGATGATCTAAGATTAAAGTCTTGGTTGACTTATTTCTAGCTTTAGATTAGATGATTGTGTTCAGAAATCTACCCTGAGCTGTCCAATACCACAGGGATAACATATAGGAATTGTTGAACTGAGAGGCATTCCTCTTTAAAGTATTTAAATCTAAGGGTGGGTTTGGAGAAACAAATCCACACTTTCTGTGGTAAATACGTGCCTGTTGGTGTAGTAAAAAGAGGAAAAATATGTAGGGTTTGGAACTGGAATGAGCCCAAGACAACGCCTGTGCGTGTGTGTGTGCGTGTGTGTGTTTGTTAGAAAGAGAGAGAATGCATATGCGCATGCCTGTGTGCGTGTGTGTTTTTTCAGTATTCAGATACAGACATTGAGCGAGGCCTTCTCGCAAGCCTCGGTCATGGTGCTATTTCTGCCTGTGGCCTGGGGTCATGAAATTATGGTGTAGGAAAACAAGACAAGCCTTTCTGTCTGTCTGTGGCTCTTCTGAAAGTTCTCCACAATTACAGATGCATGATGACGGGTGCCGTCCACAGTCTATTTAAGCACCCAAAGGTACACAAACAGTGAAAGTGCAAAAACAAGATGGCAAAGAAGAGGTCAAGACCTCCACTGCCCGGGACAGCAAAGGCAAGGCTTCTGCGCACTATAGAGGAAATACTGTATATACAAGAGGATTACTGTACTGTGCATACAAGAGGGAACCAGGTAAACAGTAATAAAGCCAACTGAGGAGAAACGCACGGTACATGCACGCACTCACACACACACACACACACAACCTAAAAACACAGTCCCAAGTAGCCGTCTCCTGCTACTCTTGGCCACCCTCTCTGTCACTGTACGGTACAGGGTATATAAAGGTAACTGTGTCACCATGGTGTCCCACTATAAATAGCAGACACACAGCCAAGACTTTACAATGTCACATTCCTTGGGGAGGTGGGGAGAGGAGGAAAGTGGAGGAGGGGGGAGCTGGCTGCTAAGGCAAAGTGAGATGTCTCTTGCTGCCAGCAGCTTTCATAAATCAGTGGCATGCAGAGAAATATGCCTAGAAATATCCGGCCAGGGACCTCTGCCTGGGACCTTGGATGCTTGCTTGGTATTTGGGGGTAGCGGTGCCGAGAAGACTGCGGAGACACACGTAGATACTTACACAGGCCCACTACGCGGTGGAGGCAGGGTGTGTGTTCGCAAAGACGTAGAAAAAAAAAGGTATTTTTTCTTCAGAATAAGTAAGACTTGGAGCCTTTATGCATGAATCCTCTTACCGTATGTTCAGACTCGAGGTGAGGATGCACGAGCGGCGTGGCGACATGCAAGCATGTTCGATTGCAGCACTTGACACACCAGAAAGCAGCCAGGGTTATAGTCACAGCGGCTGTGATTAGTGGCTTTGGTTGATGTCTTTTTAAGGTGGGTTTACTTTCCCAAACCATGTCCTGCCAGCTGTGCCACTAAGCCAGACATTCAGCATCGCCCCGCAGTACCATAAAACCCAAACAGACAAGACAAGTGCCAACAGCTGGAGCCAATCAACCGTCGCACCTGATGTCAACACCAACTCGTCACTGGCTATATAAGAGCAGCCACCTAAACCGTAAAGACAGGTTAGTCAGTGTGGCTTCAGCTTGTCCTCAGACCTCTTGCTATTTTCTCTCTTCCTGCAGATGAAGCAGTCGACCGAGTGGCCGCTTCTGTTCTCTGACGACCGCCGCACGCACTCCCTCTGCCCGATGTAGATTATGTGAAACTATGCTTCGGCATTAGCATTTTTCATGCTCTGATTCATGCATCCTTCTTAATCCTTTTGCACCAGGCTTGGGAGCCAACATGACCATGCCTTCTTTGTGGAATCTTGCTTTTATAAACTTTTTGTGCAGATGTCATTGGTCACGAGGACCCAATGGACATTTTTCCTGCTGTAAATAATGCTGGAAGCTGATTGGCTTTTGCTTTACTGCATCAGGGGAATTTCTCACTCGTGTTGAAATTTATCGCCTCTTTACCTCAAAGTGAAGTTCTTCCAGTGACTCTGAAAGCATTCTTGCTGCCTCTAAATGAGTAATGATCTATGGTCACAATCACAGAGACAAACTGGTCTCAGATCAGCAGCCATATGACATGTAACGTCTGCTCTCTTAAGTTATGGGCAGACCAAAAATGGGTTATGGTCCTGTTGCCGGTAGGTCCCCGCATGACAAGAATAGTAACATTTATTAATACGTCTGGGTCCCTCAGTGAAATTCGTCATTTGGTTCCCTAGGAAACCCTGACTTGATGCATTTTGACCCTGATGAGCAACCCAAGATTAGCACTTGGTGAATATGTACCCAGAAGTATAAACTGTGGCAGGATGTGGCAGAGGCAGAAAACAACTTTTACAATGCAGCTAACCCCGCCCAACATAGCTCAACTCCAAGCCAACATTCCCCTCAGTCTGTTTGTGCAATCAATATAGAAAACTGTGTGTGTATGTGTGTGTGTGTGTGTGTGTGTGTGTGTGTGTGTGTGTGTTTGCGTGTTCCATAAAAGCTTTGTGCATATGTGAGTGAGAAACAAATGGATTCCAGGCATTGTTAGTATTTTGATCAGACACATAGGCAAACTGACCCCTAGCTTTGCAGAAAAGTCTCCATGTTGTTTTTGTTTAGAAGAACGTCTTCATCACAAACAGCACAAACCCATAGCCATAGCTGACAATAATTGTTCCTTAATTCTGTAGCTAATGGATTAAAAAGTAATTTGAAATACAAACAGTACTGTACATAATCTGCAAGCTCACACATACGCACGCACACACTATTATGACCACTTTGTAAATGTATACACAGAACAGACACACATAAAGACATCTCTTTCCTTTCCAAGTCTGACTGTCTGTCTTTCTCTCTCCCTCTCCCCCTCCCTATCTCTGCCCCACACTCATACACAATAACACACACACACACACACACACCATCCCCATTTCCCTGATTCTTCTGTGTGTGACAAAGCTCTAGGGAATGGCAGGCAACTGAAGTTTCTGTGATGTGGATGACTCACACGCACGCTGGCATCATGGTATAAACTTGTGTCTTTGTGTGTGTGTGTGTGTGTGTGTGTTGACATCGTGGTATAAACTCCTGCAGTAGATTAAAGCTCCCTCTCCGCTCCGCTCCCCTCTGCCTCACTAGGCTTCAGAAACACAAAGCAGAACACAGACTGCCTCTGTCTTTATAAGGCCCTCTGTCAACCACAGTGTGTGTTCCTCCTGGCACAGCAGCCAGGAGGAAGAGAAGCATTGGACAGGAACACTGTACCATCTACTTGGGATTGGAGGAATGACATGATTGTAGTTAAACCGTCTAGTCAATCTTTCTCATTCTAATCTGGTAAAAGCATGTTGCTGTGCGAGTGTCGCATTCCCAATCACATCAGCGCTCTTGTCCAACTGTTCAGCAGCATCACTGCACCACCTTGTTAATTTCCAGCACCACGTTATGGAATTTCTGACCAAGTTGATCACTTCAGTCAGAGAAACATTTTATTCTTCTTCTAGCTTGGGAGGAGGAACAAAATGAGATCTGTGTGGATGGGTGAATGTGTGACCAATCAGTTATAGGTCTGTGATAGAAATCATATGGGGCTCCGAGGGCAGATAAGGACCCGACAGTCCCAATATCACGCAGAAAACAACAGATATGACAGGCATGGAGACAGAGACAGGCAGGCAGACAGACGTTTTCATATTTTACATTGACGAAGAATGATCAAGTCTGATCAAGTTCACACAGACTTCTACTTTAGGCTTACCAAATAAACCCATTTCCTTAAACTATAACCAAAACAAAATGCTAAATCCCTAAAGCCACTTTGCTTTCAAGAATAGCTACACATGGTCCCCCAAGTGATCCTTGGCAATGCCTTATAAAGCATGGCACTGCTCTGTAAACCTACGTCTGTGTAAGAAGTATTTTCTGCCCTTTTCAAGAAACGCTTAACCTATTGTTACCACAGACAGCTGCTGTTAATATCTCATCTAGTGGAGCAAGCTGCTGAAAGCTGAGCTGGGTGTCTATGTGTCTGGTTGAGCGGGGATAACTAAGCTTGTCTCCTCGGTGCAAAGCTTTTGTCTAAGCTGAGACTGGGGTTGGATGGGTGCCAGGGCGACTTATCACCTCGCCAAGTGGGTGGCAAATGTGGTGAGCCCAATTTACACCAAACTAGAGGCCAGACTTACAGATAGACATGTACATAAATGAGAAAATGCACAATCATACACACAAAGAGAGAGAGAGAAATACATCAAAACGAAAAAACAAATCCCGCTCTTGTTCTGTACGGTATAGTGATTAAATACACCTACTGTACAAAATTATTGTTCCTTTGGTTTTGGATACACACACTTATACACACACACACACACACACACACACACACACTATCTAAAACTCTACTACTGAATAACAGTTTTTGAATACACCCCACACACACACCATCATCACTCAGGCTCCACCACCTATCCGTACCTGTGCAATCCTGCATTTGAGCTCGGCCTTCTCCAGCTCCCAGGCACATTTGTCCCTGGTGTACTGCAGCTGCAGATCGCTCCTCTTCTCCTCCTCTCTCTTCACCTCCACCTGCACCTCCTCCAAAACAGACTTCAGGTCCAGCAGAATCCTCCTGTTCTCCCCTCCCTGCATTGGATACACAGTTGGCAGTAATCTTGTTAACCAGATATACCAGACAGATACACTATGCCTGCTTTCCCCAAATGGAAAAGTTTTGTTGGTGGAAAATATAAAAACTACATTTTCACTACTTAACTGATATAATCGCTTAACAATTAAATGGTTGATGAAATACTATGAAATATATCAGACATTGATAATATAAATGCAGAATTCTTCAACTTTCATGCCACTTTCTCCACTCCCTGCTTAGGAAAACCTGGGTGGTAATTTTTGCTAAACAAATATTGCTGCTACTTTGTGCCAAGTAACACAAAATGTTACTGGAGCTCCACTGGTGGAAAACTTTAGGTGGCTAGCTTAACTACTGCATTGTACCAATAAGGAACACTTAATAAACGGATACTTAAATTGTGCTATAAAATGATACAAATTTTTAATTCTTAATGTTTTAAATCGGAGATGAAGTTTAAGCCTGTTGAGGTTAAGGTGAAAGTGACTGGGGTTAAAGTTGCTCTCTCTTAATCAGAGGGTTACCATACAAAGATCCCAGCAAATAACTATATATCCCTAGGAATTTTAAGAGATAGAAATACCACAAAATACAGCAAGGTCACAACAAACCACAGCAAGCTACCACAGACAAACTACAATTATTTATAGGAAAATTATAGTGAAAAAAATACCACTACGGTCACTATACACTCAATGAGTACTACAGACACACTCCAAGTAGCCTATAGGAATAGTCCTATGGTATATAGTAATTTTTAGTTAGGGGGCAGTAATTCGTTCCAATTACTTGTATGTCAGCCACTTCTCTCAACAGTAACTCCTTCTCGCGCATCCATTCGTCTTTGTCCTGTCCGTGTCGCTTTTTTAAGTCCTCAAATTTCTTTTTCAGCCGTGTGTGTTGGGTTTGCTGCTGCTGCGGTTCGGGACCCGGCCAGATTTGGCTCCTGAGGACCTCAAGCGGCGTCCCTCCTCCTCCTCCGGGTGAAGCACCGGACTGGGGCTCGAAGATCTGACTGAAGACGGTGGGTGGAGAGGAGATCCTCCTCAGCGGGCTGCGACTTTTGCCCCTGCCCCGATCTGCCCTCTCCACCCTGGAGCACGGCACAAACTCCCAGCCCTGGGACGGTACGTACCCCCCACCTGCGCCGCCCCCACCGTGCAGCCCCGACCCGTTCCCAAACGCGCTCCACATTCCTCCAACAAGCAACGAATCAAAAAAGCAGGGGCGTCAATTCACTGAACGCTAAGGTATGGCAAAGTCCCCGCATCTATCATTTGCCACTAAAACGTCCAATCCTGCTTAGAAATAGTCAAATTTCAATGGAGCAATGACTGATGACTGACAAGATGTGCTCCATGTGATAAATTATTAGACTAAACTATTTTAAAGTATGGTTTGCAAATAGATTTCTGGCAATTGTTTCTTGATCTTTGCTCTCCATTATAACGATAAAAACTACAAAATCAAAATTGGACTCACTTATTCTATTGTACAGTATGGCGAGTGCCCAAACCTTGCCATACCCAATTGACGCCCATGAAAAAAACAAAAAACAAAAAACACAAAATGACAGCCTTTTCAATGGCATGGTGAGTGAGCAAATTATCCAAAACCGGCCAATTCCCCCGTCGGCCGCTCAGCAGCTCTCAGGGCAGCCGTCGACGCTCTGCTCGCACAGGCACCGGGACAGGACGCTTTAGTCCCCTCCATGTCTTTAGTGGGACAAGGTCAGTCCGTCATTCTGGTGCCAGACTCCCCCACTGTGTCCCTTTTCTCTCTCCAAGTCCTCCTCACTATTGCACTCCTGTGTTATTATCCTTTTACATCTCTTTCACAAATCTCAGGACGCGCTGCCTCGTTTCTCTCTCCTACTACAACTGTACAGGGAGATGGTTTTGTTACTCCACGATCCTGAGCTGGCGAGGACAGACACCAGTAACCACTCCGACGCGAATGGGAAAGAGTACCCAAAAATATCACGCCGCGCACTGATGTAAGAGCAGCGGAGTATTTTTACCCCCTGTAACCATGCATTTATTTCCCTCCAGCCAGCTATGAGAGGAGTCTGGCAGAGGCAGCGGGAAGCATTAATTAATCAGCCCTGCATCGCTCTAATTACGTCGTTGGATACGACCTTGCGCAGTATCCATGGCAACAAATCAATTTACGCACAGCAGCATGCCGTACGCTAAGCACAGTGCTGTAGTTTGGGCTCGATACTCAAAAAAGTGCTGTAGGCTATTACTCGTTACTCATTTAAAAAAAAAAAAGTAATTACTTCACTTCTTACGCCATGGGAGCAGTGATTTCAAGCTACTGGCTATATGTTACCTCCGCACAATTAGCGGTTAGTGTCTTCTTGTCTTACCTTCAAACGTAGCTGTTAGTGTTAACGTTAGTTAGCCTACATCCCGTTTCCTCCAGGAAAACCAAATAGCGCTGATGTCCAGCGTTTATATCATCCGTTTGCACGATAAAGTCGAAATAGCGGGAAAACTTACACCCAGAGAATAGCAGCCTACACCTTTCTGCCATTTCTCATCGATGAATTCAACTTCAGTCTGATATTTAGAAAGGGTGATAACAAAAGTAACCAATTATTTTGATTGGCAACTGTAACGTCACACCTGAATTTGAAATAGCTAACTGTTACACTAGATAGCCTACTCGTTACTAGTAATAACTTTACTGTAACGCATTACTACACAACAACACTATAGTGTCTGCGCGCGATGTCTGTCGCTTTCACGTGTCAATTCGGAAGCCAAATGCTGCGCTCGTGCGGCAAAAAAAATCCAAAATAGGCCTACCATGCGCTAATATGATTCAATTTTCCACTGTCTGAAGTTATGTGAAGCATGTGCCATCTGGCTAAAACAGCCCCTTACCTGTTCTGGTAATATGATCCTTAATGTTGCAATGAATGTCCTAAAACCTCTTCAAAAACTGCCACGAAAGTCTAGAATCCGGTAGAAATAAAAACTTCAGAGAGATAGCCTACAGCTGAAACGATGCTTTCATTAACGAGAATAAAAAGTCCTCCCCTCCCCACCTCTCTCTCTCTCTCTCTCTCTCTCTCTCTCTCTCTCTCTCCCTCTCTCTCTATTTCTCTCTCTCTCTCTCTCTCTCTCACTCACTCGCTCTCTCTCTTTCTATCTCACTCGCTCTCTGTCTCTCCCTCCCTCCCTTCCTCTCTCTCCACAGCTGGCCCTAATATATGACGTAAAACATCCCACCGGTGGGATGAAAGAAGTGGTCCGGTTCCGCCCCCGTCCTGGTGGCCACATCCGAGCAGTTGGATAAATAGATCCACATCCAGCATATTTTGGGCTTTATTTTCAGACCCAGACCCAAGGGCGTCATTTTTTTCACAATCCTGAGTGTCACATAGCCTAACTGTCATAAACGCAAATATGGGGGTATACCATAGCTGGTGGAGGGGGGTTATGGACATATGGACAATTTGATACAGATTATGTCATGACTTAATGACAACATTAGGAGTACAGTTACCTATAAGAACTTGCAAGTGACATAATGTCTGTTCCAATTTCAGAAATAAACTGTATGAATGTGTGTGTGCGTGCGCGTGCACGCTTGTATGTAGGCTATGTGTGCAC
Source organism: Centroberyx gerrardi (assembly GCF_048128805.1). Classification (NCBI taxonomy): domain Eukaryota; kingdom Metazoa; phylum Chordata; class Actinopteri; order Beryciformes; family Berycidae; genus Centroberyx; species Centroberyx gerrardi. The sequence continues at coordinate 24,496,753 of NC_136008.1, forward strand.
ACTTGGCTCCATGCATTGGCCTAATAGCCAAAATACAAACTCTGGCAAACTATTTACAATGTAACTACTTATAGGCCTGTGCATCTGAACCAGTGCTCTTCTTCTGTTATTTTTACAGTGGTAGCAATTATTGAAGTCCCCCACCATGCGTATAAATGTGATTAGTAATGGAAACCAACCTCTGGGTGTGGCAGGCGTGTGTCTGAAATAAAAACATAGCTGGTCTAACAGATCAGCACACTATCTAGAGTCAAAGAGTTCAGCGACATATCTACTCACCTCATCCTCCACTGTCGCTCCAAGGTGTGTGGACTCCAATAAATGTGGAAAGCTTCTGAGTAGATGAGTGGCTTGGGTCGTGTGTGGAAAATGAAACGTGTCCTGTACCTTGAGTGACCTTATGTGATGAGTTCAACATAACAGAATTGAAATGAATGAATAAGTAAAAAATAAATAAAGGGGTACATAATATGCGATCGGATATGTGCTTTACAGGACAAAGAATAGGGTGAAAAGGAATACCAATTTAAAAATTGTGGCATAAGAGAGTGAGGAAAACAGAACGAGAATGAGGATCAGCAAAATAATGGGCTGAAACATCTTGATGGATGAAAGTGAAAGGAATGGGGGGGGGGGAGAGAGTTAGAGAAGCAGTTAGAGAAAAGTGCATGTTGGAGAACACACAATCATCCAAGTCACACTCACACACCATACATTTATCACCAGCAATCCATCTCCATCCATCCAATTTATCTGCATCCACTTACAGACAGCGGTTCCTCTCCGTTCTTATCCTCCGGCTTGGGAACATCCAGCCGGTCGATGAAGCTCTGCAGCTCCTTCCTGAAGGCCTTCATCTGGGCGTTGATGCGATACAGCAGCTCGTGCTCCCTGATCCTGTGGAGCCAAATGAGTAAGTGATTTTGCACTCCAACTGAATTACCATTATTATCCGTATTCTTTTGTGCATTCTTTCTATCTGTTGTCAGTTTGAGAGTATGTGAGTTCCACTTTAAATTGCCATGTTTTCACTATATCCTCCTTTTCTTCTGTGTTTTGGAGACTAAGCAGCTGCTCCCTCCCTCTGCTTGCGTCAGATAAAAAAACATGTATCTACAAAAACTAATCTTTTTAGGAATTCTGACATTTTTTCAGGCTGACAATGTTTCATTTTTGAAATTGTACAGTGGATATTGAATAGGGTTTATGCCAAATAAGTCAAAAATGATTAAGGATCATGCAAGTCTTCAATTGAAGTAAAAACCTAAAAATCACACAAATTGGAATGCAAGGTTTTCAGACAACATCAACAGTTTATTGCACTGAAATTAAAGAGTAACTAAACCCCAAACCCAAATCTGGGTAAAGCCTGACATCTAATGGTAAAAAGCATGCTACTGAAATCTGCTATTGGCTGATCTTTGGTGCCAGGTGATGTCACCCCTCTATAGAGTACAACAGATGGTGACATCACCTGTCAGCAAAGATCAGCCAATAGCAGATGGCAATTTCAGTAGCATGATTTTTACTTTTAGATATCAGGCTTTACACAGATTTGGGTTTGGGGTTTGGTTTCTCTTCAAAGATTCAGTAAGGCTGAATTGAGTGAGCTGACGCTTGCAGCCCTAACCACAGAGGGACCAGTTTTCATACCTGCCCCCTTCCTCATCCTCTTCCAGCCGGGCAAACAGCTCCCCGTTGTTGACGTAGACGCGCGCCTCGGCGATGATGGTGCTGGTGTCTGCAATAAGCCTATCGATGGTCCGGCCCAGCCTCTCTGCCTCGATGCGGATGTCGATCATCTGCTGCCGGTCCTTCAGGCTTCGGGATAAAAAACGACTGTCCACGGGAGAGTAGAGGGAGCGCGTCGGGGTGAGGCAGCGGATGTTCCTCACCTCGTCCGAGTCGCTCTCCCCTCCAATGGGGCCCTCGCGCTTGCGGTGGGGCGGCAGGAGGCGAGGGGAGGAGGCGCAGGCCGAGGGCGTGTCGTCGTCCCGCCCCCCGTCGCTCTCGGCGTCGCTGTCCCGCGGGCTGCCCCGGATCCCCAGGTGGGAGGCCAGGTCGTACCGCTGCATGTTGGAGAGCAGCACGCGGTTCTCGTACTGGAGCTGCATGACTTTGCCGCTCAGCTCGTTGATCTGCAGACGCGCCGCCTTCAGCTCCTCCTGCAGGGTCTCCACTTTAGCGGGGTCAGCTCCTCCTGGGTTTGAATGGAGAAGACATTGGAAAGTGGAACACCTCGGGAAAGGAAACTTTTAACGTGCAGTTCTTGAAGGCTTTATGAAACACTTTGATACAGTTTTATTAAGCTGAAAAAAGAAGAGATATGTCTTATTCTGCAAGGCAGTTGTTTTGTCTCTTGGAAGAATAATTGGCTGAAAGACACTGAATCCAAAACAAACCTCCTCCTCCGTGTCTCGACCCAGCTTCGTGGGACCCAGCCTTGTATTTCAGCTTGTTAAGCTCAGTAGTCACCTAAATATGAAAGTGAATGTTATTCCCTCTGTATGTTCAGCACTGAAAAATAATCCATGCACTTGAATTTGTTATGTATGAGACTCAGATGAGAACAGGTTTCATACAATGTCCCACATGATACTAATATTAGCAGTAGATACACAAGGAAAAAGGAGACACTCATAAAAATTGCATCTTATTATGTAGCAGCATTATGTAGCCTAATACTCACATGAATATCACACAGCATACATTATATATTAGGTTGAAAGTAGTTACTATCTGGTGCAATTTTCATATAAATTATTTAAAATTCCACAGTTTTTAACAGGGCTGCAATTTGAAGGGGGGCAACAGGGATAGCTGTCCCAGACGCAGGAACCAAATGAGTGCAATCTAAACCGCGTCTACCTTTTTATTCTCCTCCTCCACATCTGCCAAATTCCTGCGGAGAAGTTCTGCCTCATCCTCCACCAGCTGAAGCTGCTGCCTCAGCTCTGACAGGGCCTCGCCCTGCTCCCTGGACTGGTGACCCCCAGTGCCTGAACCATCCGCTCCTGCTGCCGCCAGACTGAGAGGAGAGGAGAGGAGAGGAGAGGAGAGGAGAGGAGAGGAGAGGCATTGATTGCTCTGAAATTTGGTTTTCAGCCCATTCCATTCCGCAAAAACAATATGCATTCTCCCCATTATACAAAACACTTAAGAGAAATCAATGCTTTGCCTTCCCACCAGTACCCTTGGTTCTATTTGAACAAACCATCCACTGCTTTAATAATCAAGAAGCAGATGAACAGCATAGTACCTGTCCTCCCTCATGTCATCCAGCTCGGCCTTCAGCCCCCTGTTCTCCACCTCCAGCTCCACGATCTTCCTCCCCAGGATGTTGGCCTCCTCCTCCACCAGACGCAGGCGGAGCTTCAGCTCTGACTCGCGGGTGGTGGGCGGCCCTCCGGCCTCGCCTTTAGGCAGAGGGCTGTCCACATCCCCGTAGAAGGAACGGTACTTCTGCAGCTCCTGCTCCAGACGGTCCTTCTCCTTGTCGATCTTGGCCATCTTCTTCCTCATCAAGATGGCTTCCTCCTTGATGAAGGCGAGCTGGCATTTCAGGTCCTCGTTTTCCTCCTGTGAAGAGGGAAGAGAGGTAACCAGGAGATTATTGTTCATATTTAACATGGAGAAAAATACACAAGCAAATTGTTCTTTTTTATCGTATTTCCATTTATCGTATTTGCTCCATTGCCTCAGCACAACATCTAGTAAGGAGGTGACAGCCATGTTCTTTTTCATGCCTAATAATAATTTCAAACGCAACATGCCTTTTCTCTCTGTGACAGGGCCTAGTCAGCAATTAATTTAGTAATTGCACTGAGAAACATTGCTCTGACCTCATTATTAGACATTTCCATTGCAGTTCATAGCTTTGTAATCTATTTATATTTTGACTCACCTCGATTGGAGTCTGTGGAGTCCTCCTCTCTGCTTTCTGCCCATCCTTACTTCCTTTTCTTTTCAGTGAGAGCTGCAGGGAAACAGCGGTTATGTCATCAGCCCACTATTTTCTGAGAGGACGCAGTGATATCATCCAGATTTACGGGACACTAAGGGCTCAGTAATGGAAAAACTCTACTGCTTAAAATCACTGTCAGGAACATTTCTGGTGAGATATTCAAATGATCGCGGAGCCCAGATTACCAAGTATATTTTTATAGCCTTCATGTAAAAATACACCCGAAAACAGCATTCACATCTGTTGTTCCTTTGATGTTGGATAGTGACTAATCGAGATTTGAATATCTCACAAAACTTAAAAGGCTCTCATCTGTTATGTCATCAAGTGACACTTTGGGAGCTGCTCCATTGAGAATGAACAGGAGAATGGTGTTGTGGTCACTGTAGCAGTATCCAGGATTATTTATGGGTATGGGGACATATGCTGGTTTTGAACCAATAGAGATTCTTTTAAAAAAAAAATGCTTATCCCCACATTTTATAAGTCAGCAATGTCAACCTGTCATTGAGTGAACTGTCCCAAATTGTAGGAATAGAATGTGAATTCTGTTTAGTGTGATTGTTCCCTGTAAAGGCTGATGTGATCTTTTTGGGATGAAAGCCTACATAAATGGTAAAAACACAAAGCATTACAGCATTAGGTAGAATTTACTGTAATAGAGCTCTCCCTACCATGCCTATTGCATTGTATTGATATGTCCGCTATCAATACTGCCAGCATCACCCCTTCTTTACTGTATTCCCTATCTGCATTCCCCAACTTCCTTGGCATACTTTTGTTTGTTTGATGATTTTCACCACTATAGGTTTCAACTGTGTCAACTCATCTCAGCTATACACACTCACACACGGACACACTGACACACACACACACACACGCGCACATAGGCCTGGGTAGGGCAAGACAGGAAGGATGCCTCGGACCCAAAGGCGTCAACTCAATGCTTTGTCCTACAAACACAGATACACACTCCCATCCCACTTCACCTCTTTGGCTTTCTCCAGCTCGTTCTGCAGGGCCTGCTTGGTGACCTCCACCTCTATCAGCTGCTGCCTCAGCTTCTCGTTCTCCTCCTCTGTCTTCGTCCTCTTCTCCTCCACGCTCTCCAGCTCGTGGTGCAAGCGCACCGACACATCCTTTGCCACCTGGGAGAGGGAGCAGGACAGGAGAAAGAGAGAGAGAGAGAGAGAGAGAGAGAAGGGGTCATTATTAAGGACGTTAATTATTTCTATGTAAAAGGTGAAATAGATTGGCTATATTGTGAATGCACCAGCCACCCATCTTTTCACCCATGAGGACATGTCTGGTAATATTGAATAATATATAACTAGATCCTTAAAGTAGAAGTGCCTTATTCATCAACTACAATAGAATAGAACAGAATCGAATAGAATAGAATAGAATAGAATAGAATAGCAAAAAGCACTTGTCACAGTGGGAACTTAAAGTGTGTATGGCATACAGTTCACTTTATGTAGCTCCTGATTATATGAAGAGTCAGAAATCTGTATCTGGATGAACTAGTTTTCTATTTTTTTTATAGAATAGAATAGAATTGTGAACCTTTAACACATGGAGGGGAAAGCTTGCTCGGGCTTCTTTCTTTCTTTCTTTCACTGCAATTCACTCTTTATTTCAGCACTAGCTTTTGTCTTGTCTAACATGACCGTAGCATCACCTTCAGGTCTTGCTCCAGACTCCTGAGCAGCTCTCCATCCACCTCGCCGGTCTCTGCGAAGCGGAGCCTCTTCCTCTCGGCCTTCCTCAGTCGGTACTGGAGGATCCGGCAGTTCTTGTTGGCTCTCTCCAGCTCTCTGCGCATGTCCTGCAGCTGGCATGCGTCCTCCTCGTAGAAGGTGTCCCGCATCTCATCCATCTCTGCCCGCATCTCCTCGATTTCAGTCTAACAAGAGTGAGGAAAATGGGAATGCGTCACAAAAAAAATCAAATCTAGGCCTATATAAAACCTGCTTAGGCCTATAGCCTACAGTACTGATACCACTAGCCGTTATGCAGCCTGCAGCTACAACAGGTGCGACCATGGCGCATGCTGAAAACATAACAACTGATATCAGAAAAATTGACAATCTTGGACTATATCCCTTTAGCTTACCTTTAAGTCCTCGTTTTCGTCCTCCAGCTTCTCTATCTCGTCTTGCAGCCTCTGGTCGGGCTGTGGAGCCGGCTGCGGGCTGTCGGGCTCGGGGGACATCTCCGGCGGAGAGGCCGATTTCGCCTGCATCTTTGTCCCTTTCTTCCCCAAGCTCTTATTCAGGTGAAACTGTATCAGCTCGGACTGTAAGCATCCCTCCTTCCAGAAGCCAGGTCCGCAGCCTACTGTGCTTTTGGAGCTCTTCTTGCCGCCGCTCGTCGCCGCGGCCGCCGTCTCCCCTCCTCTCGGGTTTTTGCTCCTCAGTTTGGGGGATTTGGAAGCGCACGGCTGGTCGGAGACGACGCGGTTCTGTTCCGCCCTCGAGGGCGACGAGGCGTCAGCGGCGAGGCGGGAGGAGTCGTCGGGTGTCGGGCCGCCGCCTCGCTCCGCCGCCGCCGCCCTGCTCAGCGTCGGGCTTTCAGCACCAGCGGGCTGGACAGCAGCAGCGCCTCTGAAGGCAGAAGCGCCCCCGGCCTGCCTGTCTCTGCCTGTGGCTGTAGAAACGGGAGAGTGACCTCGGCTGCTTCTCCCTCCCCCTCCTCCCCCTCCTCCTTGTTTTGACGTGATGGGCTTTGACGAGTTGCTGCCCTTCTGTGTAGCTTTGGATCCGCCGTCTTTGAGGCCGGCCGGCGATGAAGCCCGCTGCTGCTGCTTCCGGCTGCTATTGTCTGGCTGCCGCGGCGAGTCGGCAGAGGATGGGTTCATCATGGTGTCATAGGCGATGGCTCAGCTCATCCACAACAACAACATCCATCCCTTTCCCCTTTTATCCCTGCAGCTGAAAAACAATTAGCCTATAAATCAATATTCAGCCCTATATAATGTGCATGGAAAAGATGGATAAGGATCCAGAGCACACCCATGAAGAATAAGCCTGCCTTACCCTATAGGTCTATAATGCAAGTTTGTTGTTTTCCAGAAACTACAAAAAAGGAACGGGATTAATTTAGGTAGAAAAACCAGGTGGAGAAATGGACGCACCATGCATTTTAGGTGAGATTTTACATAAGCTTGACCAATTACTGTCAATGGAAAGCACCCAGAGGCTGGAGTAGCCTACGTGACCACCAGTTTGCGCGTAGCAATTATGCAGTCGGCCATTCAAGCCCTGTTTGATTTGATGTGTGTGAGCTCAGCTGCTGCTCAGACAATTACGGGCATTCCACATTTGCATCTTGTGCGCCGCCGAAAGGCCAGCAGGGCGGGTGAGAGCGCAAAGAAAAGGCACTGTCATTGGATATGAAATCTGAACCAGCAGCCAGCCAATTAAACAGCGCTGTTTGTTCAGTGAGACGTATAGTGTGTTCTGAGCGGCCTCTTTGGTCCTCAAACCGAACCGAGCTGAGCAGAAACCAGGCTTTTGTCTGGGATGATCCAGGTTCGTGGTGCTAGAAGTGCCATCTAGGTTTATGAGAGTGTTTAGAGAATCCTTTCCTGTCAGCCATCATCTTACTTCTCATATCCAACATGCTCGATGACTCATTACTCAAACGGATGGAAGAGGAGCTATAAAGTGTCAGGAGCAAAGACACAATGCCCTTTCTATATTGCACAGCTGGCATAGTGGGTTTTGCATTTTTTCTTTTGTCTATTTTGTTTCAGGATAACCAAGGGTCGATTGCTTATCACCAATAATATCTAAATCAGTGTTACCTCCAATAAACAATATTCAATTAGTCTAAGCAAGAAAAAAGCACAATTCGGAGTAGGCTAATGTGGTTTTTTTTTTACATGCAAACAACTGGGAACAGCAACAGTAAATCAAGCTACAGTGGAGGCCCAACAATACAGAGCATAGGCTGAATGGTGGACCACATTCAGACGGTTGTCCTTTATACAGATTACAGTTGTCACATTCATGCAACAGAGACCCACGTGGTCAAGGAAAAGGGAAAAGCACGTCAAAAATAATGCACCTCAAAATGATTTTCCTTACCTTTTCTGGCTGTTTTGTCGGATCCCGAAGGGTAGTGGTGATGGGGAGGCAGAGGGATGCTGACTCCGAGCGCCTCCCGACCACCAACCCAACTGTTTCAATATTCATGACATTACATCATCGCTGGGAGGGAGGGGCCGGACGGAAATGAAGTTGCGCGCAGCAGGCTGCTCTCATTGGAAGAACAGAGGAGAGGATACATGCAGCAGGATACAGTAGCTGCACGGCTCTCTCTCTCTCTCTCTCTCTCTCTCTCTCTCTCTCTCTCTCTCTCTCTCTCTCTCTGTGTGTGTGTGTGTTTCTCTCTCTCCTTCCCTCACCACAATGTGATCAACTCTAAATTATCCTCAGCTGAATTGACCTTGTCATCATAGACTTGAATTGACCCCTATAGAGCGTCTCACTTCTCATAAATATTGTAATAAGCAGTTCCTGCCAATGGGGCAGCAAAATGCATGACATCAGGAGGACATTATGGCTGACAGCTGCATAGACAGACAGACAGGAGACGTCATCTCTTCTTTTCGAGGCTGTGTCATTGAACAAGGACGAGTACAGTATCTCAATCAGGGATTTGACTTAGGGATTTTCAGCACATTCAGCAGGTGGAATTAACTGCCACCTCCATACAATCTCCTTTAGTCTCCATTTGAATTTTAGGAGATGGGGACAATTAGGCCCTGACTGATAAACACTAGCTGGGAAGCGGGCCAGGACAATTTCCATCTCCTGTTCATAGCATATGAGGCAGTTCAAGCATCTGACAAGCTAAATCAAACACATCTGAGAGAGTTCAAATACTTGCACCCGTGTCACGTTTTGTTTTGTTTGTCTCAGTTTGAAGAATGGCTTCGGGACAAAGAGCTGACTTTGGTTTAATAATCAGGAATGGCTTATTAGCTCTCCCGATACTCTCTTGTAATCTAATACACCCAGTCTTAACCTGGAGCCCAGTTAAATAGTTCAGTCATGGGAGGTTTTATTTTAAGACCCCATGCCTCTGTGTTTCAAAACAATCGGCCCTTCACCAAAAGCATGGTCTTTTCTTTTTTTTATTGTTACTTGGCTGCTGTCCTCTCCCTCTTTCTCTCTTTCTCTCTTTCTCTCTTTCTCTCTCTCGCTCTCTCTCTCTCTCTGTCTCTGTGTGTGCCTTGGTTGCAAAACCCTTCCACGGATGCCCAGAAAGCATTTGTCAGGAGGAAGGCTTAGTATGTGTTGGAGAGGTAGAGTACTTTCCGTCAGGGGATGAATAAGAAATTTCTTTTGGAATCCCGCCTGCCAACGCATTTCCCCCAGAATGTGGCTGAATAGGTGTTGTCAGGAGAGCGGATTCAGTTTGGAACCAGGCTCATGTGTGTATCTTTCAGACGGAAAAGGTTACTGAGGACCGTTGATTCAGTTTGGAACCAGGCCCAACTCTCCTAGGCTCCACATAAACTCCTAGGCATCTTCACCTTGGTTGAATTATACTTGAGGTGGGCCAGACTCAGCTCGCCTGTCATTTGGAGCTTTTAATTCTTGGCCCTGCTCCACTGGCTCTCTTCTACCTGATAGGATAAATCACATGCACGTCTAAAGTTCCGTGATTGTTTGAAATGCACTACACATGAGGCGGATTGCTCTCCCATGCATCATCCCCATATGAAGCCAAGCGCAGTGACGAGAAAGCTTGTAGGAAGCGCCAGGAGCGGAGAGAACGCTGCTGGATGGAAAGCTAGGATTCGCTCTGCTCTGAATGCTTCATGGCACGGATCTCAGCTTTTGTCAAGGCTTCGGTAGCCACGGCTCTTAGCCCTCTGCCTCTGTGCGATCCATTAGCCTCAGTCAGCGCTGGCTTGTATAACGTTATATCTTGATCCACCCAAGGACGAGACCGCTCTCCTTTTGTAATCACAGTTTAATTGCCAGACAAGTTGTCGCAGGGCCAATCAGCCGGCTTTGCACAAGGGGTTGTCGTCCATTTTCTCTGAATAGGATCACAGATGTTCGGGGGCTTGCTGCACTCCCTTGCACAATCACACACACATACCGCTGCCACCACACCACACCACTTCCCCCCCAACCCCCCTCTCCTTCTGCCCTATGGCCATTCAGTCATTTGTTGGGACTTTACAGTGACAGATGGGGGCTCACATGTGCTAGACAAGATTACTGATTCTACTGTGTCTAAAGTGAGAACACAAGAGTGAGACCTGGTGACACAGGCCTGTTGAGAGAGGGATGATGTTGGGGTGTGAAAGTGTCAGATCATCTTAGCCTTAATCACCAGGGGAAGAGTATGAAATTCACACAAGATCTTCATCACGTGTCAGTTTATTGATTTGCATATTATTAATTTTGTCATTTAATCTAGTATTGAGTTTAAGATTTCTTGATTTAATTGTTAATTTCTCAACACTAGTGGGGGGTGTCAAAATATTGGCACTTGTTTCCAGAATATTCCTGAAACAAGTGAAGCTATATTGGAAACAAGTGGAATTATCTCACCCCACTGTCAGCATTTTTCACTTGTTTCACAAAAACTAAGACTTTAAGACTTCACATGAGACTGAATGACTTGTTAAGATGGAGATTTTTTCAGTGATAATGAGATAACTCACTTGGCAATCCTTGCCAGTATTTGTCAGATGGTAGAAATTGAGAATCAAGGTCTGTTACAATTACAAAAACAGGCTGTGTGTATCTTTTGGGTAGTAAAAGTGCTTCTCACGTCCCAGCACTTCATCCCACACCTTGCTCTGGTGTGAGAACAGGGAGGGCAGCGGCTAGGACAAGCTGCATCAGCACAAGGACAGAGAGAGAGGGAGGGAGAGAGAGAGAGAAGAGAAAGAGAGACAGAGAGGCCCTGATGAACTCACACCTAAAAATAACAACATCCCCATTCACTGCACACACTCATCTCTCTCTCTCTCTCTCTCTCTCTCTCTCTCTCTCTCTCCCCCTCTCTCTCTCTATCTCTCTCTCTCTCTCTCTCTGTCTCGCCCCAAATCCTCAGTGACACCATGTCCAGACGGAGGATCCCAGGCGGCGTACTTGTCACTGTTAAAGATTATTAAGAATAATCTGCAGTGTCATTCTCTGGGCTCCATACTGAGTTTCATGTTTTTGTAGATTCTAATACATGGTGTCACTTAAAGGTGCTACGTGTTGCACTTTAACATCAATGAATAATTACCACATTCATTTCATGTATTTACCATAATCGAATGAGACCATTGCGGAAAAAATTGGCAGCCTTTACACTGCATTTTATATTGTGTACCCCCAGGTTAGATTTCATGTCAAAGTCCAATTGTACAGAGATTGTTTTACAGCACAAAACAGGAAGAGGGCGCTGTTCTTCCAGCGCAAACAGAGCTAAAGCTTTCAGAGTTTCTTGCAAAGGCAGATGGTGAAAGGAGCGAAAGGCCGATGGAAAACTCACTTCTAACATGTTTATCCTCTTCAGTAAAGCAAAAAAACAAGAAAGCCTTTGACTGAAGATGGAAACATCATGTTTGCACTAGGAAGCAACAGGGGTTATGGGAAATGTGGTCTTAATTTAGAGAAATTCACTGCCTACCAGTTGTCTCAACCATGGTCTCATTTGTGTACCGTGATTATACCGAGCTGTCACAATTAATTTGAGAATGATACAGTATATTAATGTAGCACCTTCAACGCCTAAAGTTCATGAAGTTTAGGAGTTGATTGATTGTCAGTCAAACAATTCAGACCCCTGATTGTCTTACAGTTACAGCCAAGGACCTAACTGTGCTCAGCAGTGTTTCCCCCAGAAATATTTCTAGACAGGAAAGGCCTCTTGGAATAAACCTCTAGTCTTTGTGAGTGTATGTGACATCAAAACTCACTTAAAAAACCTCAAAACTCAGATAAAACGATGCAAAAATGTTGCATTTCTGTTAGGTGGAAAGCTGCTCCAGTTTTCTGCAAAAGATGAAAAGCTAAACAAAGCGCAGCATATAACAGCAGGGGGGAGAACTACTTACATGCAGAAGTTTTCACAGCTTAGTTGTTTAATATTTCTTAGCACAATGACATTTCATGGACGAGATATGGAAACATCATTCTCTGAGTACGTATACAAGGAGGCAGTAGAAAGCTTTGTTAAGCTGGTGCTCTGTAAGTTATCGGTGCAATATAGGTTGTCTCTTGTCTCCGGTCTCAGTTGTTGTGCTCTAGATATCCACTGAGTTTCTGACAGGCAAGAAAATGATTACTTTGCTGTGGAATCCATGGGGGCATTTCTTTTGAAGGAGGCAGTTCTGCTGCACACCTAGGTACACACACATTCAGATAGACACATACTGTATGTGCTGATACACTCACATGCACACACACATGCACAAACCAAACTGTGGCTTGCCTATAGCTTTAGTCCTGATATTCTAAGTATCTGTGTGGGAGTGTGGAGGTGTGGAGAAGAGAATAAGTCCTCTTGTTTTCATCCTGGACCAACCATTGGATGCAAAGCAACATTTCTGTTAGCCTGAATGATATGAAATCAGTAAGCAACACATGAATGAGACGAGGTTGATGAGAGTTAAACCCGGTGCATAACACATGGATTGGCATACTTGGCATACTTCCTACTGTGGTTGATATCTAACATTGTGTCCAATATGGTAGAAAATGTGTAACGATCAACCATTGATAATATACTATGAAATAGGAAATGGAAAAATCAGTCAGTTTTGCCCAATTTCTTATAAGAACCTTTTGAGATTTCTATAGGACATCAACCGTATTCATTCATTTGAACCTTGCGCTGCAGGCTGGGATTCATCAGCAGCCGTCTTGTAAATCATTTTGTCATTTGAGAAACCACATTCGCAGAGCGTTCATGCTGTAGTGATAATATTGGAGGAAAGAGGAGGAAAGTGTTGAAACAGTTGCGAGGGTATTGGGCCACCGTCTAAAGGAGGGCTGCTGATAAGGCTGCGGTTCTCCGTTACCGAGTTGTGAAATTATTGCTTTGGGCTGGAGAATAACACAGACATCATTCATATAATACCCCGCTCTGCTATTAGAGGCCTCCCACTCATAAACTCTGCAGGGGAATGGCACATACACACACACACACACACACACACACAGTGTTTCTCAATCTCTCTATCTCTTACACAAGCGCACACACAAAACCTCCCCTCACCAATATCCACCCACACACACACATACATACACACACATACACGTACACATACACACTAAAAGCCTGTTTAATAGTTTATCCTGTCAGTGCTGCATCCCACATGGGCCCCAGCTGATTCAAGAAGAAGAAGAAGAAGCAGAAGCAGGAGGAGGGGGTGGGGAGTGTGTGTGTGTTTGTGTGTGGGGCGTGGGGGTGGGGGGGGGGGGGTTGTCAGACAGCCGCTGTGTACAGTTGCCATGGAAACCTTTGTCTAATCCTGTCAGGGTGAGATGGGAGGAGGGTCTAAAGGGGGTTCAGACAGGGATGAGCAGTCATAAATTCAGTTCAATTCAATTTGAATGGGATTACTGTTTATTGTCTATCAAACATGTTGTCAGAAAATTGTCTTTGATGCAGTTCTGTTTTATTCTTTTTTATAAGGCAGGTCAGACAAACAACATATGACATGAAAACGGGACAGACATGACCCCACCCCACCGGACCCTTCTATATTGCTGAAGAGTATGGTACACTAGTCTGGTATAAATGGAATGAAAGATTCAGCTGTGTTATTGATCTTACTGGTGACCTGACAAAACAGCCCCAAATAGCAAAGCACAGGCAAACAGAAAAGGCTAAAGGCTGCATGGGAGCATAAATAGCTGGAGGAGGTGGATGAAAATTGACCCTCATAATTGCCAAATTGGCCTTGCCAGTAACAACATAAGATGTTAACAACAAAGTATGTCTATTTTGGCTTCAGCCTATCTTACAAACTTTACCTCGTATTACAAATGATCTCTTTGTCCTGGGACCACAATGCAAAAAGAATCAGAGAAATGTTTGTGGTGTTTGGGCCCTCTAGTGGAAATCAGGCTACTGACATCAGACCTGGGGCTGGGTTAAATGATACACCAATACACCCAGAAAAGAGTTAATATATAACAAACTGAGGATACTTAGAATATAATACTAAGTATACCACTAATAAACTTATATTGATTTATGGATGGATTAGCCATCATATCTTAGGTCACAGATTAGAAAGGCCATTTGTGAGTAATTATGATGTTCTCTACATGAAGAAGCTCCTTATCTTTTAGGAAGGAATCATTTCCATCACTAGAGTGGATGGAAATCATTGCTTCCAGCATGTGCGTGACTGTGTAACTTTGATTTATGCTGAGATGTGACCATGGCGCTCTCTAGTGTTGCTGAGGAGAATAGCAACACAACTCTCACAGCTGGAAGCTTTGCTCTGGGCATATTCTGTGTCAATGCTGTCTCCTCACATCACAAATCGTTAAACCATCCAAGTCATCAATGTAAACAACATGGTCTTGCCCCATGTAGAAGGAATACATACTAATCTATGTCCTTAGCAGAGGGTGAAATGAAGTGTCAAGAAGCTGCTATTTTTACAGGCATTCAGTTTAATTCAGTTTGAAGAGAGTTCAAAGAAGTTATGATACTTTAAAAAAAAACACAGAAGCAATGTGGACACATAAATGTCCAAGCATGATAAGCTGGGAACATTCCCGAATGCGCAATGTACAAAATATCACAATGTATTATGTACAACACAAAAAGAACACAAATACATAGACAAGCACTTTCACCTCGATGAAAATCGATATTTACATAAAAATAAATAGAAAACAACCAATAAATAACACCAAATTGCATTGTTTGATTAATGACATAAAGCTGGATTTGTTGATATAGAGCCGACCGCTGTGTTGTACTCTATATACTGCAGGCAGAGCGATGTTAGTCTTCATAGTGATATAACATAAAAAGTCACTATAGAGGTTCACCGGCTCCTTTTTTTGTAGATAAATCATAACTCCTATATTTCAAATCCAAATTTCCCCCAGATAGATTTACATACAAGGCCAGTTGACATGGATAAAGCCTGCAAAACTAGACACAACAGATATTGTACTGGATATTGGAAGATATTTCATTAAAAGAAAAACAGTCCTTGGAGTAGGCTTTAGTTCACATCTGATAAAAAAAACTGGCTGCAAGTTGCTGAATAGTTCTGAATGTTCCTTAATCACAGAAGCGCCCAGAACACAACCATTTCTACTTTGTTCGGCACACACAACATTTTTTCACCAGCATGTTAAGACAAAGGACAACGGCAGAGAGGACAGGAAAAGACGGGTAAACATCTGCAAACATCTGGGACTAAACGCCATCGGCTTCTCTGTCCAAAGGGGAACCACTGAGATAAAGCACATCCTTTCAAATTCTCCACCACTCATCACATAAAGTGTCCACTTGGTTAGTTATTTCACATTACGCACAGTTAGAGATATACAGTAGAAAACCAGTAATGATTGCATTTATACAGAAGTAGAAAATCTGATTTTTTTTTAACCCTCTGTGAGCCACATCTCATGGTTATTCCATGTTAAACCGGCGATGAAAAGATCAGATCCGGCCCACAAAGGATTAGAAATCGGATTTTTCTACTCCTACATACATCTTACCATGGACATTGACATGATTTCCATCTCTAGAATGTCACCGTATGCTTGAGATGGGTGAGAGCTTACTGTTCTCCTGTGTGGCTCAAAGGCAAGTGGTAGCAATCCTCCTCCTGAAGAGTCAACAAGACGACTTCATCTTCACCAATGAGCTGATAACTGCAGGAGTGTCTCCTTAGCGGACGTGTAAACTTAAGTCTCTCTCTGTCTCTCAACACCAATAATAGCATGAACAAAGACGCCAAGTTAAGGAGGAAAACGACATGATACATCATCATCAGTTACATATCTGTAGAAGGACAACAAAAAATAAAAAATGAGCTCAGATATAAATTGACTGGTGTGTGTCTGTGTGTGTGTGTGTGACGCTGTGTATTCCTGTCTCAGTACAGCAGTGATCACTAACAACAGCGGTACATATTCTCTTTCAAGTACTTCGGGCGCGCTTAATTTAGCTTTCCCAGCGCGCCAAATGGGCCGGGTAACCACTTTCTCTGGCTCAATTTTTAGCAGTTTGGAAGCCACTGATGCTTTTTGACCTTTATCGACTTGGCACCACAATAAAGAGAAGGAATACTAAGATCTATCCCGTACCGGAAAGTCTGTATTTTGGGTTATTTGTGATAGCGGTCGCCTCTCTCCCCACAACAGCTCTCTCATTACAGGCCAGTCTCCATCTTATATCTACAGCAACCCAAATCATGGCTCAAATAAACACATCACACCATAACACATCCATCCATCCATTCATATCTTTCTCAAAATGAAGTCTTTCGTGTGTTTTGCACCACCAACCTAGAATCCAAAGCGAGGCCCGTCAGCCACACCTCACCTCTACCCCTCTTCCCTCCTCCTCCTCTAATCCCTCTTAGCTCTTCCTTTCCTCTTCCTCCTCCCGGAATTCTCCTGGGGCTTCTCCTCCTTGCCGCCCGTCACCGCCGCCCCGTTGGCGGCCTTGCTGAGCCCATTCAGCGTCCCGTTAGAGAGCGCCTTGCCCGGTTTGGAGGAGGAGGAGGAGGAGGAGGAGGAGGAGGCGTCGCGGCGGGGCTGCTGGCGGCGGTAGGTCTGGTAGTAGAAGTTGCCGAAGAGGACGATGAAGGTGATGGCGTAGCAGATGAGGGAGTAGTGCATCCAGTGGGGGAAGTCGCAGTCGACGTAGAGGGACAAGGCCGTGTGGCCGATGGTGACGTGGAACTGGATCTGGGACAGAAAAGGAGAAAAAAGGGAATTGAGGTGAGCTGAACTGAGTTTTATTTGATGGGAGAGGTGCGGAGGGGCGGGATTGCTGAAAATCTAATGTTTTTATTGGTTTGTTTTTACGCCTACTAGTGCAGCATGAGGTCACCATGAAAGACACTCTGTTTTCCAGGCCTTAAAAGTAATGGGAGTTAATTTCATCGGGACTTTAATCATCCTACATACATTAACTGAATGAACTGAATGGAAATCGGTCCCATCTTACCATCTGGATGATGGTCAAGTACTTCTTCCACCACAGGTACTTCTGGATCTTAGGTCCGCAGGAGGCCAGGCCGTAATACAGGTACATCAACACATGGATGGCTGCGTTCATGTGTGCGCCGAAGAACGCTGCATGAAAGAAAGCAACAGAATTAGATGGATATTTTTCAAAATCTCAAAACTCACTGTTGCTCTAATGCCCTTATCATACTTTTTTGCCAATCAGCTTTATACAACAGGTAGCTATGGGAAACAGGGAGATGACGCAGACATTTACATTACAACATATTACTCACACTGTCCTCCGGCCACCCATTTGATGCCGATCCACCAGAGGGTGAACATGGTGCAGTGGTGGTAGACGTGCAGGAAGCTGACCTGGTTGAACTTTTT
Organism: Centroberyx gerrardi; assembly: GCF_048128805.1. Classification (NCBI taxonomy): domain Eukaryota; kingdom Metazoa; phylum Chordata; class Actinopteri; order Beryciformes; family Berycidae; genus Centroberyx; species Centroberyx gerrardi. Next base: position 24,514,288 of record NC_136008.1, read on the forward strand.
CCTCAGGATGAAAAACACCGTGTCCAGGTACTCTATACCTTTGGAGATGAAATACCACCACAGCGCTCCTGCTACCTGCCTCACACAGGACACAGGGGAAGGGTTAAAGGTGGAGAGAAGAGACAGACAGACATAGAGACAAATAGAAAAATTAGAAAACGAGTTCATCCAGATACTGATTTCTGACTCTTTGTATAATCAGGAGCTGCACACAGAAGCTCGTGTAAAGTGACCTGCATGCCACACACCGTTTAAGGTCCCACTGGGGAAAAGTGCTATTATTCTATTGTATTCCATCACAGCTTGACCTCAGGATCAGCGTAGCGCGACCGACTCGCGGTGTGTGTGTCAGGTGTGTGACGACGTCATGGAGCAGTAGGATGGAAGGCGGGTGAAACTGAACACCCTCCATGCTGCCTTTTCCATCTTGCCCATGCTCTGATAACAGCGGCATGTTTAAATGAATGGAAGCCGATCATGTTTCTAAAACATTATGAGAGTGAAGTTTCACTGGCGTGCTGACAAGGATTTAGCATGGCAGCCCTGTTCTTAATCAGGAGGGGGTAAAACACTAAAGTGGACCCAGATATGCAGATATGTGAACAATAACTCTATAAAACTCTTCCATTATCACTTAAGTGTGTGCATACTGTGTGTGTGTGTGTGTGTGTGTGTGTGTGTGTGTGTGTGTGTGTGTGTGTGCGTGTGTGCGCGTGTGTGTGTGTGTGTACAACATCTATGTACAACATTTTGCTCCTAACACTCACCCTGACTTCATTGGGGTCTTCTGAATAGTCCACCGGTTGACAAATGTAACTGTAGCTTGCCGCCCGCGCTGCCATGAACAGCTGAAAAAAAAGAGAAAACACCTCCACTGAAACACTGATATAAACTGAGAGAGGCAGAGACACATACTGAGAGAGAGAGAGAGAGATAATAAGGTTGGACAAAACCCAGGGGGGGAGAGCTGCGGATGTAATGTGCTCATCTGAATGGATAGTGATGGTTTCACAGGACCATTTTACACTGGGAAAAGACTTTCACACATTCCAATCGCTCACTGCAGTTACTTCACAGTTGCGACTGGGCAGGGTTGCAGTGTATAGCAAGTAGGTGGAATGGTGGGAGGGAGTATTTGTGGCGGTGGAGCGGGGGCGAAATGCAGAGGGATTGATTAATAAGTGTTATGGTTATACAGTCTTATGTACATGATGAAATATATGTTGTTGAGGGGCTCAAAAGTAGGAACCTTCTGTACCTCTTTGCAGATGAAGAAGTTGAGGAAGACCATGCTGAAGTTGTAGACGATGAGGGTCTTGCGGAGCTGGAAGGGCTCTCTGTTCTTCATGTATTTGGGCCCCAGCCAGAGGAACAGCAGGTAGGAGGTGCTGATGGCCAGCGTGGGCAGCGGGTTGTCCATCAGAGGCCATTTCTCCACTCGCTTGTCTGCGGGACAGATGTTCTCACAGCATTACATAACTATTCTCAGAGTCCGGCCGCACTGGCACAGTGTGACTGAGTACAATGTCAGCTTACTGGAGTTTAGCGAAGTGTGGTCGAGTGCAGAGGCTGGTGGCTCTGGGGACACCACATAGTTCTGGAGGGGTCGTAGGTCAAATTCACATAGACACTCACCCTTGTTTAATGGCACAAGTTATACTTTCACAATGTGTACTGGTTAAATCCGTGTGTAAACTATGATTCTCAAATGCGGTAAAGCGGTAAAACAAAATATTAGCTCCTCTTGCTCTTCCCATGAAATAGACTGACCCGGTGAATCCAGATGAAAGCTATAACCCCTTATTGATTTCACTTCCATGGGAGGAAAACAAACCTGTAGATGTACTGTATGCATACACACACAAGCATGCATATACTTTACACACGTGCACACACATATACAAAGAAACGTGCATTCAGCCACACAACACCCTGCCATTCACTTTCTATCAAACAGATCTCTCTCACTCACACACACATACACCAAATACATAAAATTATCACCTGCAATAGTTAGGCTCCATTTGTAGAATTCTATGGTGTCATTTATTAAATGTGTGACAATCTCCATGGCTGCGGCCGGTGACCTGAAATTAAACAGATGTGTAAGAATGGAGGTCTGTAAAATGTCATTGCCATTAAAACTCAGCTATTAGCCAGCACTTTTACAAAGATACAGCTGAGGCCAGTGAGTCACTGTGTGTGTGTGTGTGTGTGTGTGTGTGTGTGTGTGTGTGTGTGTGTGTGTGTGTGTCATGTCTCCCAAGACATCAGAAATCAACAGTCTGACTCTAACAAAGTGCTGAATCTTTTTAAAACTAGAACATAACAGTCATTGCATTTTGAGTCATTGGTGAAACTGATTTAAAATGAGTAACCTTGGAGGACAATGTAGGCCTAAGAGACACAGACCCTACTGAAGCCAGTATTAGTGGCCCATCCAGGCCAACAGAAGGCAGGTTATCTGCCTATATGAGACTTAGGCCCCATGGGGCCATGATGGATAGGCTATATAGGCTTCATTGCGCACAAAGGCTGGGAGGACTGGGCAGGAGAGCGCATGTGTCAGCAGATTTTTGGCTTGAGCACGACCACCAGCCGACCTAGCACTGCTTACCATTGGTGGGATTGCCTCGCTTGTGGCCCACTTTACATTGAAATGGGTCATCGTGTATGGGGCGCCAGACGGACGCATAGGCCGATAATTACCAGAATGCATAGTCAGTCACACAGTGTGATTTAATGATCCTAAAAAGATGACGCCCCCTCTCCCTCTCTCTCTCTCTTTCTCTCTCTCCCTCTCTCTCTCTCCCTCTCTCTCCCTCTCTCTCCAGCCCGGAGCGGATCAAGCGCTGCTGCAGCATCTGCCATAGTCTGCCATGCGCTCCCCGCATAATCTGCTGTGAATAAACCGCTCCTCTGTTTGAATAGGAATCTAGCAGCATATTACGGATTTAAAAGAGGCGTCTCATTATAATAAACAATTGCATTAATCTGAACGGCGAATTTGCATTCTGCGGCATGCAGTCTGGCCTTCAAGTATAGGCTATAGCCTACCAACAGTCCTATTATCTATAATGTCTCCAAACCCCTCTGATATTCCTCTATTAGATCTGCAAGAACAATATGAATCTTAACAAACAGATTTGGGCCCGTACAATCAACCCCGCCAACAGGCGACATATGCCAACACTGGTTTCGTCTAATATGGTCTATGCGAAGGAAGATGCTTATTACCTACCGTGTCGGTGGATAAAAAAATCCGTTTATAGTGACATTCAGTGCAAGGTCATGCAGTGTGCGCTATTCCGCCTTGTAATCGACTCAGCAGATTTGATAAAAAATAGATGAATAGTCCCTTAACCAATATGAAATAAACGGGCCGTTAGAATGAACGGCGATGGCATCAATTTCTTATCAGGGGACCATACTCGTCTCTGCTGCGCTTCTGGTTCAACGGACGCCTCTACGGAGCCCCGATAGAGCGTGAAGACAGCGACAATAAAGCATTATATTCCGATCAAACTTTCAAAATAAAACCCCTAAAATCAGTGGGCCTACTGAGGTACGTCTACACAACTGTCTTAATAGGCTGCAAAGTACCAAAGTGAAAACAAATTATATATTTAAGGAGCAATAGGCCTACATGTAGTAGGCCTATATATACACACTATATACACAATACAAAAGTCTATAGAATGGGAGTTACAATATGGCTATAATGATCTTTAAAGTATCTATTTTGCGGCTACAGTTTTATAACATATTAAAATTTACTGATTTCAGAGCTACACTCTTCTCTCTACACCCCAGTACTTCCCGCCCCCCAGAGAGAGATTTGATGCTTTTATTCTGAAGGCAGAATCACTCTATTACCGGTATTTTCTGGCTAACTCTGGCTAGCTTGATACAGCTCTGCTCATTTGATGCCACTTGACCGACAGGGATGATGGAGAGATGCATAGCGCATGCGCACAGCAAGAGACGGATGCAGCAACCGGCTGTACCACATTATCAACACCAGCTTCGTCAAGCCAGCCAGAGACAGCCACAATAAGACCGGACGTGTAGAGATTTTTACCTTCAAAATAAAAGCGTAGAATCTGTCTTTAAATTCAATCTTTAAAAAAAAATAGGGTGTACGGATTGCACAAAAAAAACGAATCAAAATTCTCATTGGAGTTATTAGATATGGAGCAAAACTCCATGCTCGATGACTTCAGCACAAAAAAATCTGTAAACTTAGAAGGGTGTCTATTATATAAACAAAAAGTTATTTTAATCCGTAGCAGTGCCAAAATTGTATCCTACCTAAATGTATAGAATGGGAGGTCCAGTTCCTGTATTTTAAGGATGTCTTCCTAAAGAAGAGTATGGGAGTTCCAGTGTGGAAAGTCAGCCAGAACAACCTAAACGTTGCAACGCGGGCGTCAATAAGGCTTTTATTCTGAAAAATGTGATCGGAGGTCCTATTTCTTATTCTGTTTGGCTTGACGTTGGTGGCTACGCCGTTACCGGCTTCTTTGTACGAGCTTTTCGTTGCAAGCTATACATTGCATGCTTTTTTCCTGCTTCTTGTGCCTGCGCCACAGGGGGTGACCGGAGTATTTTGCGCAGTCTCTACGCAAGGTTGATATGCAGAGAAAAGCAGAGAGAGAGCGCTTCTGGACTCACTTCACTGATGGCCGTGAGGTCCCATCACAGGCCTTTACCCGCTGATCCACTGGAGCTATTTCCTCATCTAAAAATGGTCCGGTGAAACAGCATCTCGGATGGAGGAGGTTATTCCGCGGATCAGGTCGAGACTGTCGTTTGCAAAATGAAGATCTGGAGCACGGAACACGTTTTCAGGTCGGTCACGACACGGGGATGTTGTTTTGTTTAGAATATACGTTAGCAGCTTTCAAAACGATTAAGCTCGAGTCCGGAGCAATTATAGCTCAAATTAACCGGTCAATTATTGTAGGCCTAGGCCGATAAGAGGATGGGACTTTCAACTTTGTCAACTCGTTTGGGACCATAGCAAAATAGTCTGTAATACAGGCCTGTTAAATTCCACCTGCTCTTAAAGCCATATTATAGGCCTATGGACTTCCAGTGAGGCACCAGGAACAACAGGAACAGCGTCCTCAATGAACCAGATCAGAGGTTCTCAAACATTTTATGTCAAGAATCGCCAATAGACACACATGAGGCCACAGACCCCGATGTGATAAGACTTTGTCCCATGCAGCGACCCCCATATGAGATTTAGCACTGACTTTTATAACTGTTTGCAGTGATGAGAGTGAAGCCTCTTGATTAAATTGGTCATTCTAACACAGCTAATTTCTAGTGAATTATGTAACAGTGGTTCCTCATTTTGCTGGGGACCCCATGGAGTCCCCTTAAGGACCCCTGGGGGCTCCCGCACCCCACTTTGAGAACCACTGGACAAGTGAAACCAGGTGTAAGCTATGGCCCCATGATTTCACCGGTTATTTCCACTTGAGGGAATTAAAAGGAGATGTAGATGAAGGAGAGGGGACAGATTACTGAGACAAAAGAATGGATGGGTTGTGCAAAGGGGACACAACTCTGTATGAGGAGGGTGCTGCTCATGTTTTGTACTCTGAGAGTATATTAGATGAGGGTTCATATTTTGAAAATGTCATTCATTGTAAATACTGACAGTAGGAGTTGAGAGTCCAGGCCATGGTTTGGTGTTGAACCTCTCCTGAGGACTGGACCTTCTCCAGTCTCCCAGCCTATAGCCATTACTCACCCAGTGTCCAGTTGTCATTCCCACCTCTCACTCACACCTCTCAGATCTGATGATGCATCGATGCCAGTGTAATTAAATGGTCGTACCAGCTGTGATGTTGTGTATAACAGTGCCTGCTGTTCATTTAGTCACAGCAAACTAAAAGTAAGTATAAATATGTAACTGATGTGGATTTGATCTGAAATCAGTCGAGGATGTGGAATACACTTTCCCTTGACATCAAACAATCAGTGCCTGTTAAGGCCTTTAAAAAAACATACACTTTTTTTATACTTGCCTCCTCTCAGCATTTTATTTTATTATTTATATAATTTTACTTTTCTGTGTACTTTGTCATGCTTTTTGTCTGCTCCATGTGTTTTTTTTTCTTGATTTTACGGTTGTTAATTAAAAAAATCATTATTGTGATGTTTATTCCTTTCTCTTATTGTGGTTTTTCTTTTCTCTTTATTTTGTTGTTTTATGCTTTTATCCATTGTGTTAAACACTTTGAGCTGCACTGTCTGTACGAAAGGTTCTATATAAACAAAGATTATTATTATATTATTGAGGATACACTGAGCTAGCATGAGTATTGATATGTTTTTTTTCTGTATGAAATGTCTCATTCTACATGTTCTAGAGACCTGAAATTTCTTGGGTGTTGGAGAACTCAAAACATAATTATGTCAGTATATCATATTGTATATCATTTTGCATGGGTTTGTGTGCAGCTACCCGTGGGAGACGGTGATCAAGGCTGCGATGAGGAAGTACCCCAACCCCATGAACCCTAACGTGGTGGGGGTGGACGTGTTGGACCGCGGCCTGGACACGGAGGGCCGCCTGCACAGCCACCGCCTGCTCAGCACAGAGTGGGGCCTGCCGGGCATCGTGCGGGCGGTCAGTCATCAGCACACACACACACACACAGAGACACACACACCAGCACGGACATACACATGCATGAAGGGGTTCCAGGGTTTCCCCAGCAAAATGAGGAGCAGTTTAATTTCAGAAAAGTATGGAGACACTTGTACTAAGGCACACAGGCACATGCACACACACACATACAGGCATGCATGTGCAAATGCACACACAATCGCATGCTGTGCACACATATGCAGTGTGCAAGCAGATTCACACACACACATGAATTTCTTCTTCCAAAATTCCATACTGCCAAGTATGATTTTCTTCCAGGTGTCACAGTTTTAGTTTAGACACTCACATACAAAAACACGCGAACACACACATGCATACCTCAGTCAATTAATATTTGAGCTCATTTTATTTTGTTATTATTTTGTTCATGACTCAGTTTGTTCTTATCTCAGATCCTGGGGACCAACCAGACCAGGACCTATGTGAAAGAACACTCTATAGTCGACCCTGAGGAGAAAAAGATGGAGCTGTGCTCAACTAATGTAAGTCAATGCTCACCTCATCAGCCATCATCATTACTTCAATCAGCATTAATCAGGCACTAAAATAAGGCCTGAGCTTCAGCCTGCCCACTCACACTGAGCTTCAATCCTGGTACTTTCTGCATTCAAGCACACGTGACTCAGCTTGTGTTTTTTCTCACATACGGGTGTTCATTAGCCATCTGTAACTACTCTGCTGCCAAAAATTAGTCATGCAGTGGGTATTTCAACTTAGAAAGGAGTTTATAGTACACTGTAATAGCTCTTGCTGTTGCCATGTAAACAGTGTGTACCGTCTTTGCATCATATTACCTGTAATATCTTAAACAAATAGGGAAGTCAAAGCTTATTTCATCCTCCAGATTACTCTAACCAACCTGGTGTCAGTTGACGAGAGGCTTGTTTACCGACCGCACCCAGACAACCCCGAGGTGTAAGTACATAGTCAGATTTACTTCACGGTAGTAAGATGTTCATAAAAGTATGGTAACTCAGGTATTTCTCAGCATGATTATAACACAGATTGAATTCTCTCTCCCTCCCTCGCTCTCTCTCTCTCGCTCTCTCTGTCTCTCTCTCTCTCTCTCTCTCTCTCTCTCCAGCACTGTCCTCACCCAGGAGGCCATCATTACAGTGAAGGGAGTGAGTCTAAGCAGTTACCTGGAGGGAATGATGGCCAGGAGGATGTCAGCGAACGCGAGGAAGGTAACAAACACACAAACCCAAACCAAAACGTCCAATTAAAAACAGTAAATGTATGCACTTATTCCATCTTTCTCACAAAATCTGAAATTAGAATGAAGGGATTAAGATGTCTCTGATGATTTCTCAGCATGCCCTCTGACCTGACGTGCTGTTTCATGTCCACATGAAAAGACTTTCCTATCTATTTGAATGTCTGACAGTCTCTTTCCAAGGGGCCAGTTTTCTCAAAGTGAATCCTATTCTCAGTGCATTTCCTCTGTTGTTGCACACGATGCGTATGTGTGTGTGTGTATTTCTGAAACTACACCGGTGCCTCTGACTCCCTCTTCAACCTTCTGTCCCTCTGTGTGAACCTGTAGGGCTGGGATGCTATTGAGTGGATTATTCAGAACTCTGAAAGAGAGAACGTGCCACTCTGTGACATATACTAACTCTGGTAACTTCTCTTCTCTTCTCTTTCCATTGCAACTTTGCCCTTCAGTCTCAGCACATTATTAGAAGCATGATGCTACTCTTTTCTCTCTTGGACAGTTGGGATTTCTAAATATAATGTGTGTGTCGATATTTGCATACAGTATGTGTCACCATGCCTCTCTATTTTCATGTCCACTCTGCTAACACTCATTGTTTTTGCATACACAGGACTGCAGTTCAGTTCTATAGTGTCGACTACTTTCCTCACCTCACACGCACGCTGGGGATCCTCTGCAACTCGGGACCCTCCTCAGCGGCCACTCACCTCGTCTGGGAGGCCGTGTGGTTTTTGGTGGATTTTTTTTTCACCCCACACCGCCTCTCTCGCCTCCGTCTGGGATCAGCTTGGACTACTGTACGTGCACTGGAAGCCGCAACGAAACGCCTCCCTGAATGATGAAGAGGGAGCATGAGAATCAGAGCATCGGTGGATTTCTGTGTTTTGAACTTGGGGTAGGATTTATGGATTTTTTTGGGCTGGTTCACCGCGATCTCCGTACCCCTCTCCATTAACGACCGGTCAAATTGAGGCAAGTGAGGAGACTAACACCATTTAACATGCTGTAATGAATTGGCAGATGGTTTAAAGGTCAAGGGTGCTGCTGTCCAGTCCACCATCCACATGAATGTCCTGAGCCTACACCAGACTTCGCTCAGTGATCCCCATGGCTCGTTTTAACATTACTACCCCCACATTCCCTTTTGCTCTGAATTCATATCTTCAGTTTTGAATGACGGTTTAGATCCACTGTGTTAAGCGTCACCTCGTGAAATGTGAGCATATTGTGGGAAAAGTCTTCATGTTGCTGTGGACCAGAAGGATGCGATGCGTAGACACACACTTGAATTTCTGAAAACAAGACGCAGTGCCACGTTGAAAATATGCAGCAAACTTCATAACGTTCATTTGAATTGATGCCATTCTTCTATGTTGTCACACACTGGTGGCTCCCATAGCAGGGATGTCTGTCAAAAATCATCAAGTTGTTACTGGTGCTTATTATGTGTTTCAGCAAAAGGGGCACACATGACGCATTTGCATGATAATAGTAAAAAAAAAAAGGGGGTTACAAGGAAAATCAGCACACTGTAATGTATAACACAGTTTGATAGTGATGATATACAACCTCATGTAATGTGTAATTAGACAAATGAGTAGTGTGGTAGCTAGCTACTGAATTGCTAATGCAACTTTAGATAGGAACTCAAAGAAATTACATTGTTTTTATCTCTGAAAAAAATGGGAATGTCCCTTGAACATTGCCTTCTTTTTCTGCTGTTAAGGCAATAATACATTGGCAACTTTTTCACATAATGGTTACAGGCGATATTGCCGATATGGGGATTTATACCTGGGTTCAAATCAATGTGGATGACAGATGGAGGGAACAAAAAGTATAACGAAAGATGAGGTTGGCTGTAAATGTGGACAAAATGACCCGTTTCTATGGCCTTAAAATGATGCCTGTGTATCATTGCCTTCACAGTGTTAACATGCCTTTGCCAGTCATACACATTATGCTTCCATGTTTCTAACTGTTCCATAGACGCTACCTATGAACCCTGAGGATCAGGGCGGTACTGTATGTTCAATGCTGCAGTGGAAGATGCACTCCATGACGTTGACGAACCTTTCATGTGCTAAATCATATTTCTAGGAAGAATGAATAATATTTGAATAATATTTGTATGAATATTATTTATGAGAAAAAAAACAGCTGTAACAGGCACTGATTTATTACATGGTGTATAACATTTGTTTCTCATGCGAAAAAAAAAATAGATTTGCTTTTTTAAAATTTTGTTTTGACTTTAACTACAATTGTCCTACTGAAATCAAAATAATAAAAACGTATTTCTCTCAGAACTTCATGACATGAACACAGTATTTGTTGTTGATGGCACACAGCTTGTTGTTTAGCAACGGTTGTGTTGTTATAGTAGTAGTACCTTCACGAAAGAAACAGCTTTCTTTCCAACAACCATCTTGCAGTTCATGCTTTGCCCAACAGATAGCACACTTTTGCCATTAACAATAGATGGAGCTACAGGGCCGCTCCACTGGGGGCTCTACAGTAGTTCAGCTGTGGTGAAAAGCCCATGTGCATTCCCAGTTCTGTAAATAACATTTTGATGGTGTTCTTACACAGTACATAATCTTCATCAGTGTGCTCAGGCAAATAATGCACAGGGATGTAATTTACACATAAGTGGCACCAACAATAAGGTTTTCTTTTCAGTTATTTATTTATTCAACAGAACATAGAACAACAAAATGCATTGCACAGCATGTACATCCCTCCTCACTGTCCAAGCAGCGACAGATGAAAGTCTGAGTCAAAAATCGCACCATTCTACAAATTCTTCCATGCCTTCGATACCCAACAGTGCAAGTGTGCCACTTGCCAGGAACCCAATAAATAAGTAAACACAATTGTCTGGGTATAAAAAAAAAACAAAAACAACAACATCATGCAGGAGGCCCTAGGAAATAAAATGTTTCAATCGGTCAAGTTATATCTCCTACTTTGGTTTCAAAGCCCTCGATCTTGAATAGCATTCTTTCTCTTGTGAATGAGAATGTTAATGATGAAAACAGCATCAGGTAATGAAAACGTCGCAAACAAATATTAAGCTGTACCGTGTCATAAGGCACAACATACTCCCATATTTCGATTATAATCTTTGGTAATACTGCACTCCGACACTGTTGTAGCTTCAGCAGCCACAGCAGAAGTTGAACACACACAATCTATAAAAAACAACATCATAATATCAAATTTTTAGAAAAGTGTAAAAGAACAAAGCAAAATAGAAAAGACAGGTATGTCAACATATCAAAGAAACACACCACAAACTCTGGTGATCAATTACCCGCTCCTCTCCTCGAGATTCGTTATCTACTGTACTGTAGCAACTCAGCTTTACTCACCATCCCAGTGGCAAAACAAACAGAACATTATTGCAAACTTTCTCAGAATATCAAACACATTGCACCCCTACAGGTGAGCAGGCCTAGTATAGTCTTGATATCAAATAAAAATCACGATTTCAAACCTTAAACCAATCAAGTCTGAATAGTTTTCCTACTTCCCGTGTTGAAAAGAAAGACCAAAAAGAATTTAAAACCAAAACTCAAATCAAATTCTGCAATTAAAAAAAACAAAACACTTTAAAGCCTATGTATTTTCAAATCCATATTAAACTAGGACCAAACTCTCTTAGACAGCTGAGAGTGTTATTTTTCCACTACACTTCCCTCTTCTATCCACAGATCTACTGCTTCTACGTCTCTTTTTCGCTCTCCGTCACATTTGCTCTCTTTCAACGCCGAATCTCCCAGAAGTCTCTGGGCTCTTTCAAAAGAAACCCGATTGCATAATTGTCCCGCTGCCTGAGCCCCCCTCCCCCTTCTTACCTTGTCTAAATATACATCCAGGAATTGATTGTGCTATTAACAACAACAACAAAAAAACATAGTACATTTCTATGTACAGTATGTACAGTCAGTTTTATCTGGCTTTGGGGTGGTGGGGGGGATGGAGTGTGTGTGTGTGGCGTGTGTGTGTGTGTGTGTGTGGTGTCTCAGAAGTTGAAAAGGTTGATAAAGTCTTGCGGGGAGAGGGGCATAGTGCAGCTTTCTGGGTTGTTGGCTGTGCAGGGATGGTTTGTGTCCTGGGAACAGAAACAAACACATACAATGATCAGTTTTTTTTTCTGTTTTTAAATCCCATGCACAGCCACAGTGACCTGTTACATGTTAGTTTCATATGCAATTTATTGAGACAAAAATAAATCTGGCCTACCTTCCAGAAGAGGATGTGGCAGTGTGTGCAGAAGTGCAGGGTGTCGCTGTACTGCTCTCTGTGCGGGTAGCAGCGGCTCAGCTTGAAGTACATCTTCTTCCACTCCAGGTGGCCCTTATCTGACACCATCAGGCGCTTTCGGATCTAAAGAAGAAGAAAACAGATAGGAAGAGATGAGACGAGACGGAGCAGGCATAATGTCAGATTTCCCCGATGCCATCAGACGCTTAGGGATCTGAAGGGAGGAAAAATAAATATTTGGAGATATCTACTTTAATGTCAGCTGCCTCCATCATTTCTCTAGCACCCCAAAGCAGCTCCATATCATTAAAGAAAAAAGATATCAGATGAATACTCAAGGGTGGAAATATCACTAGCCTAATAGGATGTGGCAATCATTTTCTTGATCTTGTTTAGAATAAAATGCACACTAGCCAAACTATGAACAAAGGAGGCAAAGGAAATTGGGCTGGTTCTCAAAAAGTTGTGAGGATCCACCCCTGAATACAACATATGGTATAAACAAACCATTATAGACATTAGATAAATGGGAGATTGAGACAACCATTACCTAAGACTGTGACTCTAACCTGTAGGAAAGCTCCACTACAACCTAGCTCAAAGCACATGACCATCTCACAAGCTTATCAGGTGGATGCCTTTGATTTATAAGCATCTTGTTATCAGTGTCAGTATGCAGACTATGCTGCTTCCCATTTTCCAATCCGGTGTCTTGTTTATCAGAAATGCTTGACCTCCTCGTGGAGTGACTTTGGGACGTGCGCTTTAAGAAGCAGGCCCGTTCTTTTAAGTCCTTTTAGCCGTCTCAAGCATGTGCCATGTAGCTCATCCGAAATCGATGCAGCTTTGAGATAGCTTAAGGGCAAAGAGGGAGAAACACACTCTCGCTCACACTCTGTCTGTCCATCTTTCTCTGCATCCTCCCTGCCTCTTTAACCATTTGTCTGTCTTCATAGCTATCCATATTTATGTATCGGGATGGGATCTGTACGTACCTGTCTGTCGGTGAAGTGGTACTGGCAGAGTCTCTTCCACAGCAGGCGGTCCTCAGCCAGGCCGCCCAGGTCAGGACAGACCTGGCCCAGGCTCACCAGGTCCCGGCCGTCCGACAGACGCTGCATGATGTTCAGCTGCAGGCTGGCGGGCAGGTCGGTCAGAGTCATGCCTTTAGATGTGGGCTGCAGGACAAGGGAGGCAGAGGAACCGGGGTCATAATATGTTACAATTACAGTTACTGTGGTTACATATGCTCAGTTATGTTGTTAGTGTAATCTAATATTACACGTAATCTGTGATAGCCTTCCACTTGTGTTAAAATTGTTGCAGTGAAAAGGTAAGCCTCTAAATTCATGCATTTAAAACACACATTTTAGACAATAAAGTAGGTATTTAACAGTTTTACTTGCTGTATCTTACATCTTATTTTAAGCTTCAACATTTTATTAGCAAATTTGACAGTTGCGCTTAACAAGCCTTTAGCCAAAAGGCAGTAACCAATGAGAGTTTTACTATACTTAAAGTTACTTATTTAAGTAAGCCATAAATATATCCACCCTAAATGATTGTTCCAAATTGTTTTCTAGATGGAAGTAGTATGGGATGCAGCTATGGAAGAAAATCCTCCTTTCATGCTTGCTTACATTGCAGTTGCTAGGCAGGCCCCATTTGAGAAGTTAAAAACTAACAGAAGTTTGTAAGAGATGATACTAATCTTGCACTTAAGAGCCTTCTCAACAATTTCCTGAAGTGTCTTATTCACCAACTTCTTAAGATCTTCTTAAGGCCTATGGCCTCTAGTTAACTCTCTCATCCCCGGCAATTATTGCTATTATTATTTTCTGTTCTTGTTTTATTTGTTTTGTCTGCCTCACTGTGTAAAGCGTCCTTGGGTCTCTTGAAAGGCACTATATAAATCTAAGTTATTATTATTATTATTATTATTATTATTATTATTATTATTATTATTATTATTATTATTATTATTGTTAAGAGCACTTTTGTGAATCCGGCCCCAGGTCTTGTCCTGTGTGTTGGGCAAAAGCCTACCCTGTTGATCTGGATGCTGTCCAGCTGCTGCTGCCACTGCAGGATGTTCTCCATGCGGTGGACCCACATGTTGATGTTGCCCACCAGGACAGACTTGCCCATGTCCTGGACGAGGGCGCACAGCGACACGTACAGCGTCTGCAGCAGCTCCTTGATGGGACGGACGTTCTGCTGGTCGTCCAGGACTGTGGAGAGACCACAAGCGTTAAATTACCATTAGGTGGAGATGATAACTGGGTATACTAATTAATTAATCTCCTGGGTCTGATTGGTCTTGCCTAGCAGATAACTTGAAGGTTCAACGCCCTGCCATATTTTCGCTTATTTTCGCTTGAGACAGACTTGAGCAAACAAAAGTCATTGAAAGTTATTCATCAACTTCAATTAATTGCCACAATCACGAACTCAAGTGTGGCTTTGCTGTTTTTGCTGAAGCCAAAATCCCGAATTCCCAGGCAATGCGTAAGATTCGTAGCAGACAGACCGAACAGTGCAGTATTTATTATGAATCATTGAAAAACGCATTATTATAAAACCAAATGTTTTTGAGTTCCTTTGCTCTCCCCTTGTGCTGTTCATAACATTTGGCCAATAGGTTTCATAACGCCACCTAAACAACCTGAATGTCTGTTTAGCAGAAGGAACATTTGGTTTACACTATCGCTTGCAGAAGGCTCTGGTGACTGTCAGTGTTTTCAGTTTGCCACTAAATCTCTAAATCCGCTCCCCTGCCTTCCTGAGATGTCGTCAGGGCTCATTTCCTTACCTACTGGTACAAACAAACATATTTGTTTTGCTACCTGTGCCAACAGAGCAGGAAGGTTTCATCTGTTTTGGTAGTCATTATGTGGTTACGATCTATGCCTCTAAGAAAAGCATAGACAAGAGAAAGAGAGAGAGAGAGAAGAGAGCGACAGGCCTCACCTTTCTGGACCACTCTCTCCAGAATATTCATGTAGTTTTTCTGCGCCACTCCGCTGAGCGAGGGGAGCTGGGACTTGGCGATGAGCTCCAGCAGCTAGAGCAGAGAGAGGAGAGAGACAGAGAGAGAAACACGACATAAATTTCATCCTGTCAGCCTCCGAGACACTCCGTTCTGTTCCTTCATTGCTTACTGCTTGTAATGCTGCATTCTTAAAAAGGCGCTCGCACTCCTAACGATAAATGCTGCCTCGAGAAGCAAAGGGCATATTTGGAGGCGTTCCACCTGGTCATTACTCTGACAGAGGCTGGATCCAAGCAGCACATAACAGCATTCTTGGCAGACTCAGTGTCTTTAGGGACGAAGCTACTGGAAAGGTGTTGGAAGTCGACCCAGGTTGTCAACAACAACGTCAGCACCGACAAACTGTTATTAATCATTTGACTGATCATCTTGACATTTTAATTATTTGGATCATTTGACAGTGTTATGTGTGCTTGTGTGTTCATGTGTGCATGCATGTGCGTGTGTTTATGTGGATGTTTGTGGCCCCTGGCTAGTGGGCAAGCAACGGGTTCCAGACTGGCATGTCTGGCATGTAACAACAGAGGCTGTGACATCATGGAGAAACTCAGCTTGCTCAATCCTCAAACCACAGCATGTGACCTTTGTCATCAACCCAACATCAATACATCGACATATTGTGGGCTACTTTGTGGTAAACTGGAGGACTAGTAAAGCTCAAGATGCTCAGCAGTGTTTGCAGCCCAGATATGAGCAAAGGCAACTGTAACATATACAACACACAGAGCACACACTGCATGTGCTTTCCTCCTTGCATATTCTGAACTAGTAAACCTGGCAAGTGGAAAATATATAAAGTTGACTACTGGAAAATTGCACCTAGGCAAGAATTCAACCAAATCCTGAATAAAAAGGCGATAAGCTTGGGGATGTTAATAACACCCAACTAAATAACCCCTCTCCCCTCATCCTCTACCTCCTTGTACTCTTTCCTCATTTCATGCTTCTTCACTCCCTCCTTGTTCCTCTTCATTCTGCCCAGCTCCATCCCTACAACCTAATCCCATGCCCTCCTTTTCACAGCCCATCAAGTGTTCCTCTCTTTGTCGTGCAGCAGGGCAGAACAATGTGCGTTTCCGCGTCTACTTTTAGCCCCTGCTGTTAACCAAACTGCACTTCATAACTTGGCTTGCAGCTCACACATTTTCCACTAACACAACAGTATTAGAAGCGCTACATCTTCGTGGTATTGTGTAATGTCACTGATAAACCAAGGTAGTACAAAAGGTTTGTGCTTGTTTCTCCTTGAAATAACCCTTTTTTACCCCTCTGGTCTGAATGAAGAGAGGATTGCTTGTCTCTCTGTGGGAGAAACTGATCTGTGTAACTGAGACGGAGTTAAATGAACCCCGCAAATGCCATCAGACACAACCAGTAAAGAGTGGTGACCTAGGACAGCGTGTCCAGACTAGGCGCTAGTGTTACACAGCCATATTGTTCTTTGGGCTTACCACACTACACTGCACTTATTAGCCAGAGCCTGCACTGAAAGGTCAGTCCGAAACTCTTAACCGTGACAATAACACATGATATCAACTATTTATCTGTGACTCTGGAAATTGAAACGGCTGTTGAAAAGTGAGGGAATTCATTTAAGAGATGGAATAGCAGAGAAATGAATATTGATTTCAGGTATATTATTACACCCCATAAGATCAGATTCACTGGGTTAAGTTGGAGACATTACACTTGTGTTTATGGGTTTCTGATAGTAGACAAAAGCAACACCAAAACAGTCATAAACAGTGATCCCCTGCAGTCATGCTGTCCTGCCAAAATGGAAAGCCAATCTGTCTCCTGACCAAGACTAAAGTGGTGCATCATCCACAGCATTGATTAGAATAGCAGTTTACAAGAGGCCATGTCCAGAATGGGAGAAATACAGAGAAAAAGAGAGAGAGAGAGAGAGGGAGAGAGAGAGAGAGCGAGAGAGAGCGAGAGCGAGGAAAAAGTTCAAGCGAGGAGGTGCAGCATAGGAAGAGTGAAGAGGGGAGAGAGAGAGCGAAAAGAGAAGAGGAGCTTAGGAGGGAAGGCAGAGAGAACAGAAGAAGACAACACAGAGGAGGAGGAGGACGAGGAGGCTTGTGAGGGGGGAGGAGTAGGGGGAGGAGTAGGGGGAGGAGGGGTCCGAGTCGCCTGACTACCGGGTCCGGTTTCATAAACCCCTGTCGGCCCGGTCGCACCTCAATGCACAGCTGTCAGCCCCCCTCAGCCCCCCCACCCCACCCCACCCCAACAATGACCTTTCCCTGCCAAGACCACATGGCTGACTCTGTGTCTTGTACCGCTTACTGCCTTCCACTCACATGGGAGCACATGTGGCAGAGCTGCTGGGTTGTGTGGTGATGTGTGGTGGTGTGGTGTGTGTGTGTGTGTGTGCGGGGGGATTCCCAATGGAACTAAATATACCTTTTTCTGTCAGTATCCCATAATGCAATGCCCTCACACCCTCTCGTATCCTTTGCGATAATGTCACATCTCCCCTCAGGTGGCGGACATTTTACGGCAGCCATTCTGCATCCCTACTAGTAAGTTCCACCGGGGATGCCAAATAGCAAAGTATGCTGTTTAGAGTATTTAATTCTGTTTATTGTGTGATCAAGTATGCTGCTGGTCCTCTCCAAGAGAAGCCTGTTCTTGCTTTACTCAATTCAGTTCCACTTTGAGGAACTGACTCACAATCATTTCTGTATATCTGTGAGACCGAGACCGCCCAAAAAAAAAAAAAAAAAAAAGAACACTTCCAAAACACAAACACACTCCTCCCCCACCCCACACACATGCACACTCCCTGGGTCAATATCATCTCCAATGAGAAACCCTTGTCTGGAGAGCATTGATAAGAGCCTGGCAGAGGCCTACACACACCCTCAGCATGAACCTTAACCCCTTCCCTGCCACTGACAAGAACATCTGCCATCAGGCTGCCACTTAACACCCACAGAGGAAGACAAACGAAAGGGAAGGAAGGAGACGGGGCGAGAGGAGAAAAGAAAAGAGATGAGGACTCACTCTGACGACGTAATTAAATCTCCTCGTGTCCTTGATGGCGCTGCAGAAATCTAAGCGGTTGAAGGCCTCTCCCAGGGTACAATATCCGTGGCGCTGGGAGAATTTAATTATCAGGGTATTAGATTGCGATCCTCGGCAGGGGTATAGAGTTTTCTCAGCATGTTTACATTAGCAATGATGATTGAAAAGTTGATATGAAACTAAAATGAGGGTCGGCCTCTTGTTACCTCCTTGGTGCTTCCTTTGTGAACGTAAATCCACTTCTCCCTGTGGAAATCTGTGGGGAAGCAGAATGTTTAGATTAGAGGCTGCCCTCATTAAGCGGCTTATAAGTTATATATATGCACACACACACACACACACAGTATTATTTTATAGTATGAAATATGATATGAAATTATTCAGAAACCATATTATTGTGAACTGTTACCCTCATGAATGTTACATAACACATCCTCGTGAGTCTCTCATCCTAATATTTCTCTGCCCTCTAGACCCAACTTGGGATCATATTACATGTTTCCATAAGCCCCGCACATAAAATAACAAAATATTATCCTCTGCGTGTTTAGACAATTCAAATGCTGTGGCTCTTTTCATTGTGACTCACAGGGGACCTTGGTGTTGTTGTTCATGAGGTCCTTTTTCCTCTTCTTGGCAGCCATGTCGTAGCTGAGAGAGAGCAGCAGGTTCTCCTTGTTGAAACACTCCTCCTCCTCCTCGGCTTTGCAGTAGCTGCAACAACACAAAGACATATTTCCTCGTCGTCACTCAACAAATCATTTGAGGATGCGGGGCAAATTCACTTCTTTGAAGTTTATGCTGTAGTACTGAGTTACATGAGCTGTTGTCATCTGTATTCAGAAAACAGAGATGTATCAAATGTCCATTTCCAATACTTTGTTAATGCGTGTGCTTTGCAAATGCTTCACCATTCAGCTCAGTTCAGCTCAGTTCAGTTCAGCTCAGTTCAGTTCAGTGTGTGAGTGTGTTTAATCATATTGGAACGTGGACAGACTCAACAGACGTCTGTTAATCCAGTCACTTGTTGTGTGGTTATTAATAGCTCGGTGATTAGCCTGGAAAGGGAACACTGGCCCAGAAAAACAAAGACCCTGGAGTTAATGGAGATGGAAGCAAACTTTAGTTGTGCTGTGGGCCTGTTCCTGCTCATAATGCAACCGTGTCACTTTTCAACCCCCCCCCCCCCCCCCATATTAAGTGATGGCGCACTCAAAAGTGTGGCGCAATTTCAAAAGTGCTGCGACGGAGACAACGACACATCACGGATGACAAACCTCTCCACGGAGACGTTGTTGTTTTTGTCGTCTGCTGTTGTCTTTTTCCAGCCCTCCTCGGTTTTAACCCAACTCTGGCCGGGGGACCTCCAGTCCTGTCCGAGAAAAGGCATCTCGACTTGATGATAAGGGGAAAACAAGAAAAGAAATGTATCAGGTAAAAAGTCCCTGAACGGCTCAAGGTGCACGAGCGCGTCTAGCTGAGTTCAAATGTGTGTATCCCTTCCTCAAAGTGCTTTGTCTTGGACGTGTCTCTTGTCTACTGTTGTCATTGCGCAGCTCTTCTTATATGCTCCAACTCGGAACCCGGAAATACTTGAGGCCCGCCCCCTTTGGAAACTTCCCCGCAACACGTGGCTTTGTTTATCATCTTCAGCGTTGCAAAACTTCTCGGGGACATGGGGCAGCGGTTCCCAAAATGTTCCTGTCATGGCCCCCCGCATAGATACACATGAAACCACGGAGCCCTAGTTAATGTGATTTTGGCACGAGGAACCCCATATGAAAGCATGTTTTTCTTGTTAAACGTGACTTGGTAGAGAATTATGTAACTGTCTTTGTTGTGAGTGGGGAGGCAGCAGTGGGCTTCAGTGAAACTTGGGAAATTCATTCTTATACATTCCCTCGTGCTAGTGAGTGAAATAATAGTGAAATTAAACTACTGTACTCCTCATTTTGCATGGGGGCAACCCTCTGTACAACTGATGGTCCCCAGACCCCACTTTGAGAATAGCATACTGTATTATGAGGCATTGGTATTGCTATTTTTTCTGTTAGTAAATGTTTTTTTTTTCTATTTGTTTGATGCAGCTTATCAGGATAGTCTTTATATCGCTCTGTAAATAAAAAGAAAAAAAACCATTCCAGCCTCACAGCACCGCAGCTGTGAAGTCCCCTAATTCTTAGTCACTCTTGGTATTATAAATAGATCAAGTTGTTCTCAGGATTTCACCAGAGTATTGGGTTGCATTGTGGAATTTTTTTTCTCGGAGAACATGGGGCAACATTGTGTCTCAATTCTCCCAAAACGACAATTGATCCATGAAGACGGGATAGAGCATTTTGTTTATTTTGGAACCGTACAGTGTGTGATGACAGATAAAGTGTAACTGGGTCTGCCGAGGCCACTGGGTCAGCTCTTATCAGCTCAATTAAAACACATCTACGCTTAGACACACAGCCAGCCAGGAGGCTTCTGGGAAACTCATTAAAGAAAAAAGCTCAAAGTTTATTCCTGGTTTGTTTGTGGTGATGATTCGCCTTCCAGTTAACCCTGCGCTTTCGAGGGCAGGGAAACCCAGTGAAACGTCTCTATTGTGCCTGTTGAATGATGGGAGGGGCAATCGTGTGTGTATTGGATTTGTCATCAACACACAGTAAGAATGATAATGAGAAAGTGCTGTAGTCATGTAATCCCTCACCTGAAACACACCCACTTGTCTGATCATTGATGTCATGTGACCGCTGATGCAAAGTTCATTTCCTAAGTCCTGTCTGTAGCTGCAGCGTGAGAAACATTTACGCTCTGTGGTAATGTTTATCCAGTCTCAGTAAACTGCAGTGCAGTGCTGTGTGTGTGTCTGAGACTCTTTTTGCATGCGAGTGAATGAGTGTATGCTTACATGTCTGTCTGTGTTGGTATGAAGTGAGAGGAGGAAGAAAGAGAGAGGGAAGTCCTTGATCCTCATAATTCACAGCACACTATAACACACGTCAGCAACAGCACACATTGCACTCTCTGTTGTTGTATCCAGAGTTGTATCCAGCAACAAGTCTGCAGTTCTTCCAAGCACCAACAGGCCATCTTGTTCATTTCACTCAGTTGCCTTTTCGTGACCAATGAACAAATCTACAAATCTACAAGGTTCTCACCAATCAAAAGTGACTGAGCTTAGTTCGGTTTCAAGCAATGATTGCCTGTATGGTGGCCTCTAGCCGTGCTCAGCGGGTATGACATCTGTATTCTCACAATGACCTATTTAGCCAGTCAGTCAAATGGGGGAAATCATTCAATTCACTGAAACAATGAGCTCAAAATGAACAAACTGCACATCACTAGTTCACTAGCCGTTACAGGACCTGCATTGCTGAAGAACAGGTGCATTTGCTGCTTCATGTCTGAGAGTCTTATGGATTGCCTTAATATATGCAAAAGGTCAAAGGGCATTCACACGCTGCATGTTAGAGAATGTCAACAAGGCATCACATGAGAATACATGAAGGTACATAGTGCAGATGAAGTCTGATTGAGTGTATTGGTTGTGACTTTATAGAAGTTATCCCACTCTGCATCTATTCTGCATTAGTCCCGCAAGATTTTCCAAACAGGTCCCCACATGTACCCCAGTATGTAAAAAGTATATGAACACTACATATTTTGGACTAAAAATGTATTGTTGTGTGAACTGCAGGATTAGATGGTAGTTTGTATGGCGTTGTGGTTCCCTGGAGTCTTTTTAAATCTATTTCTAGAGTAGGCCAAACTAAAACATGACTTGGAAAGTCCCAACAAGTGCTTGGTCAGTTGATGACTGACTGACTGAGTAGGAGGCGATATGACCTAAGGCTCAAAACAGTTTATGTTCAGTTAATTCAATGAATCACAAATCACATGGTACAGCTGTTTAGTGTTGGTCTGGGCAGCAGGGAAGCTAAAGAGGGTCACTTTATTAGTTTCAGGTGGGAAATTTTTCATGTCTGTTGATAGCTGACACTGCTGTCTAAGTGGTTTCCTGCAAGTTCCTCTGGTGCTATGCATAATAAAAAGGTAAGCACTCATATGTTTTATCTCTCTGTCTTTAGCAAAAAGTGCTAAGTCAGTAGCATTTCTGGATGAAAAAGTCCCT
The DNA here is from genome assembly GCF_048128805.1 of Centroberyx gerrardi. NCBI lineage: Eukaryota > Metazoa > Chordata > Actinopteri > Beryciformes > Berycidae > Centroberyx > Centroberyx gerrardi. The sequence goes on from NC_136008.1 coordinate 24,536,672, forward strand.
GAATTAGAACAATACAAACAACTTGAGAGTGTGTGTTCATGTTTCCAATATGAAATACGTAAACATCACAGAGACTCATCACCAAGACACTTTTAACAGAAGAGACATCAAATCAAAAAGATTTAAAAGGTTGTTAGTGAATCAATATGAAAAATGTCACATCCCTCTCGCTCTCTCTCTCTCTCTCTCTCTCTCTCTCTCTCTCTCTCCGTCCCTGTTTTTGTTGTGATGTTGTGATAGTCAGACGTGACAGCTGCTCAGTCCTACTTGACCCCCCAAAAACCATAATCACACAAACACACACTCTCTCTCTCACACACACACACACACACTCGCACACATATACACCTGTTGCTGTTCCTCGTGGATGAGTTTCATCACTCGCTCAGATTCTCTGTTGTGAAACTTGTCAACTTGAACACCCCCCCCCCCCCTCTCTCTCTCTCTCTCTCTCTCTCTCTCTCTCTGTGTGTGTCTCTCTCTCTCTCTCTCTCTCTCTCTCTCTCTCTCTCTCTCTCTCTCTCTCTCTGTCCCTGTTTTGTGTGTGTGTGTATGTCTAGTCTTCTCACAGCCAACCAGCACAGCAACGCACTGGGCCACATGCTTCACGTGGTGTAACACTCGCCCTCTTGTTTGTTTCTCAAAATAACACCGGATCACCTGTAGTTTTTCCAGTGCCCCCCGCCTCCCCCCCCCCCCAGTCTTTTTTCACCCACTCCACCCACTGTCCCCCACACTCCATTTGCTGGCTGTAAGCACAACTAGGAGCAACATTTGACCCAGTGACTTTTTTAGGTTTCAACGAAGAGTCCCATGGTCACATTATGTTTACTCCATATGAAATAGCTGACACTGGTCTCTGAAAGTCATTGATGGGTGAAATTACGTAATCAAGCACTACACTCATTTGAAAGGAGGTTGTGTACGTAGCTCTTTACAGTGATGAGTACCAGCATCTCTTTATATTAATATTATTGCTCATTTTCCAAACAATCTCCAACTTCAGAATCTTTTTCATACTTGTGCTTGACGAAGTTCTTCATATAAATGATAAGTGGGATGTTTTGGCCAGTGCATGTGCCACCTGCTGGCTACACTGTGAGTCTAAAATCTGGCTTGCACCCTTTGTCACATGTTACTCTCCCATTTTCCCTATCACTCTCTGCTGTGTACTTTCTAGAAGAGCAGAAACAGACATAAAAAACTCATCTTAGCCAAGCTGTAATGCTCTTAGGTCACCCACGGGTCTTATTTCAGCCATGATTTGGAGCTACAACAGGTGGACGCAAAGCAACGGGGGCAAGCTGTTTCGACATGTTGCTGCTGGATAGTGTATATGCTGCCCATCCTCTGTAAATGGATAGCTTTTCTGTCATATCTTCTGTGTTCCCCTCCCTGTGCAGATCCCAGGAACCAGTCTGGGCATGTACAACTCGTGTGCGGACAGGAGCGTGACCGATGACATATAGACGGATGAGAGACGCAGGATACATGTGCTGCTCACACTGCATCTGGTGTCAACTGACCAAGCATTGATTGATAGATAGATAGATAGATAGATAGATAGATAGATAGATAGATAGATAGATAGATAGATGGATAGATAGGACAGAGAGAGCATAGGCTACTAAGAAGGTTAGACTTTTTATTGATGATGTTGATGTTAAAAAAAAACAGTATATGTCAGCAATACTGAAAACTCAAACCAGAAATAACAGTACAAAAACATCAATAAACAATTTTAAAAAATGTAAAAACTAATCTTTCATATATCCAACAAAAATAAATCACCCTTCAAATGAAGGCATAAAGTGGCAACTTAACATGCACACACTCTTATTGTTGTTCTTATCTATTTCCCCCCCTGTATTTATGAAATAAGTGATAAAAGTTTGAAACTGACTCATTAGCATCATACAACAAAATTAAGGAATGTTTTAGATAAATGTTGAATGAATCATGCTGGCACACACGCTTTTACAATTATAGTTAACTTGCAATTCCATTCACATGCATAATCTATTAAGATATATATGATGATGTACTGCACTATGCTGTACATAATAGTATGGCAGTGTAATAGGGCCAGGGCTGCGAGAAAAAAAACAACGTAAAAACTGTAAACTTTGATATTGACCATTTACAATGTTTCACTACTAGTTTGTTAAACTGCAAGTAAGAAATTGAAGTGTGCAGAACCTAAACCTTATAACTCTGCATTTGTTAACATGACGTGTTTTGAACACATCAATAGTACGCTATTACCACTGCATGAAATACTTGGGGACAAGGTTATGACAATAAATTCATCATTATTACATTGGTACAAAAGCAGCAGACAGTGACCCAAAAGTTCACTAGCAGCAGCAACAGGTTCTGACCTGTAGCTAAACAGCTGAGAATAGCTTCAACTCAGACCAAACAATACACAGCCGCGGGATTTAAATGTGACAAGTGAAATCTCATGATCTAGAGCAGGCTGAAAATAGGACTTTCATCCTGTGAGAAGTTAGACAGGTTCAGAATGTGTTTGGCACCGTGTGGCAGGCTCAACTGCTTTCATAGGTTTTGATGTAAACAAAAACAGCATCAAAAACACCACACCTGTATATGAATATTATAATTTTTCAGGTATTTGGAGAAGCCTCATTTTCAGATCGACAGCCTTTCATTCTTGATGCCATGAGTTATGAACAAAGACCATAAAGCTATGAGTGGATCCTGAAGTACATTTTTAACCCACATGTAAAAAAGTAAACACCAAAACTGGAGTTACAAGGTCTTCATCCATTAGCAGCAATAAGTTAAATCATGTTTTTCTCCAACTTTTTGATATGCTAATCGACTATGATTTTGCCCATGTCTGTGAGACACACGTCAGACTCAGGGAGCCGTGGTCAAACAGTTTATACGGCAGAGTTCCCTTGGATGTCCACGTGTCTGTCTTTGGGTCGTAGCACTCGAAATTGTCTGAGTCCTCGATGGCGTCATGGCCGTTGACGTAACGACCTCCGGTGACGTAGAGTTTGTTATTGAGCATGGTGGCAGAATGGTGCATCCTCCTCTCCTTTAGGTTGGCACACTTGATGAAGCGGTTGGCCTTGGTGTCATACGCGATCATTCTCCTGGTGTATCCTGTGACAGGGAAAGAAGAAATGAAAATATGATTGAATATGGTTCATTTTTCAAAATTTTCTTTCTCTATGTATTGAGAAGTTCTTGTTAAAGGTGCGATATGTGGCGTTTTTAAACATTTATATATCGTTGGTCTTGTTTACTTTATTGATATTAAAATGCTACCTTTTGCCCATTTAACAAAATTATTATTAACTGATGTTGAGACAGTGGGTTGGTTGACTATACAGTGTAGGCTACAACACACTGATGGATGGCTTGTTTTTCTCTCACAAAGTTCAAATGCCTGTGTGTCCACACATATAGACATGCAGATGATTCAATTACATGACTTGATTTCTCCTGTTGTACAATGAACCCTACTGTCATAATGGTTCACCTCACCTCCAATGATGTAGATTTTGTCATCGAGGACAGCAGCGGGAGCAGACACGTTCTTCACTGTCCTGTTCTCCATCTTAGACCACAGGTTCCTGGCAATGTGATATATCTACAGCAGAGAGAGAGAGAGAGAGAGAGAGAGAGAGAGAGAGAGAAGAAAGCCAAGGAACATAGATTGAGTGAGTACATGGATGGATGGATGGATGGATGGATGCATGGATGGATGGATGGATGGATGCATGGATGGATGGATGGATGGATGGATGGATGGATGGATAGATGGATGGATGGATGGCTGAAGCACGTTGTATTTTACCTGTATCATTCTGACTGGGTTCTGCATGGCATCTTCTCCTCCAAACATATAGATCCTCTGGTCAGTAGCAGCCACTGCTGGATGCAGCACAGCCTCAGGCATGGGCGCCATAGACTCCCATTGGTTGAACATACTGTTGTACCTGTTAGTGTTATTTAGATAATATGTATTATTATCTATTTCAATGTTTCAATGTTTCAATGTTCTACAACAGATGAATTTCCCCTGGGAAATACACTGGATGTACAGAATATTAGATACATCTTCCTGATATTGAGCCCCTTTTGCACAATCCACATCTTGATTGTCTCAAAGCTTAAAAATCCCTCTCTAATTCGTCTGCTTCTCTACATCTCCTCCTTTGTGATTTAATAAGGGAAATCAATAAGGGATAATGTCTTATTACCTGGATTCACCTCATCAGTCTACTTCATGAAAAGAATAAGTGTCCCAAATATTTTGTACATTCAGTGTAAATGCCATTGGGATAGTTGTCTGCTATATGTGTTTTTAGCATATTATCAAGGCTGTTGCCAACCGATTTTCCCTCTGGGACATAATAAAGATCAGTTTGATCTTATAGAATTCCATCTCACCTTTCCACACTGTCACACACCTGTCTGTCAGGCCCGATGCCACCCAGGACAAAGATAAAGTGGAGGTAGGAGACGCTCTGGTGGGCAAAGCGTGGCTCCAGCATGGGCTCTGCCGTCCGCCACTGGTTGGTCTTGAGGGAGAGGGTGTAGACAGTCGTGCTGACCTGGCTGTACTTGGTGTTTGTGGTCAGGCCTCCGAGAACGTAGAGGACACTGTGGAGACAGACGTAGGAGGCTTTGTACAGACGGATGGGCAGCTTGGCTAGCCACTGCCACTTCTGGCTCTTCTCATCAAAGAGCAGGGCCTCCCTCGAGGTCTGCTCGTTGTTCTTCCTCCCTCCCACGACCACCAACGCCTCACGGTAGGTGTAGCGCTTCGGCGCAACCCAGAGAGGTTTGAAGTCAACCGCTGTGTCGCCAATGCATTTGGTGCTGACAGAGAACATGAGGCGTCGGACGGATTCAATGAGCTCAGTGCAGAGGGTGGAGGACTGGATCAGAGGGTCGTTGGCGATGAACTGGAAGAGGTAGGTGGGGTGGATGTGGCGAAGACGAACTTTCTTGAAAAGGTCACTGATGGCGCCACGCCTGGATAAAGGATCGTGGTGGATCCAAGCAACAAGCGTCTCGAAGACCTGCTCTTCCTCTGCACAAAGACTATCATCTTCCAGGTATCCCATGAGCTCCGGCAAGGAGAGCTCACACAGATCCTCGGACGCTGACACATCGGAGAAGCTCTTCATGGCCATCTCCTTGGCCTTGTCCCTCAAACTGTTACAATTCAGGATCTCAGAGAGTCTTATCATGCTCAAGCAGTTGTCTGGGCTCAACTGCTCCTGAAGGAATGTCGAGCAGGCCTCGAAAAGGCGGCCATATTGCAGCATGGATGCCGCCTGCATCAGAGGCAGCACGATCTCCACGCTGATACTGATGAGTCCCGTGTAAACATAGTCGACGATACTGCTCAGAATGGCTGATGTGACGCCCTTCAAGTCGATCTTGGACTGTTGCCTCTCCACAAAGTTGTTGCAGAACATGGCTCTGAAGTAGGGGCTGCTGGACACCAGGACATTGCGATGGCATGGGATCTCTGTGTTGTCTGAACACAGCAACACATCGGTCAGAATGTTCTCCTGCCTCAGTCTGTTGAGTTGCAGGAGGAGATTGGAGGACTGCTCCTTGTCTTTGTAGTGGAAGACCTCGACTGCTGGTCGGTCCATGCTGCAGAGGAGAGAGATCATGGTATTATAGTCAAGTACTTGGTTATTAAGATCTGTTGGGTTCATTGGTCAACAGCAGCTAGTGTAAATGTATCACTGATGATTATATTCTGTTATTCTGTGACTTCATCAGGTTTACAGACTTTTGTTTCTGCTGTTGTTTTCAACAGTATAGTACTATGAACCATCAGCAATATCAACCAAAAGAACAGATGAGAACATATCTTTAGGAGATGATGAGTTCTAAGCTGTGACCTCCATCAAATTGTCATAGCATTCACCTATTCCACCACATAATTTTGAATTCAAGCCTGTTGGTTATGTGATTGCATACTTATCAGAGAGGTGACAGATCAGCTGCCATTCCAGGGCTTGCTAGAGGCTAGTGGCCACTTTGTCTAATGATGGCAGCCGTCAAATTAGTGTGCCCTTGAATAGTGGCAGCAGCAGCTTTAGTGCATGTAAACTGGGGGCTGACTTCCCAAAAGTGTCTCAGACTTAAGATTATGTTTGGTCCTTTGTATGCCAATGAATAAAGATGAGCTTAGCATTAGAATGATTTTGGTAAACAAGACCCAAGCTGTTATCTATACAAGGCCAGGGCCAACATTCATAAAGCATCTTAGAATAATGATTACTCATACTGATTAGGACTATGACCATGAGCATAAAACATTACTTTGACTCACAGGGGGATAAGGAAGAGGAATGTTTTTGTTGAGACTTCTAAGAATAAGAATGCTAATCTGGAGTCATTAGTCAGACGCCCAAAGTGCCTTTTATTGCCAGGCTGGTGGAATTAGTTTCAGTACAAGGGACGCTTTACTGTGTCATTTACCATAAACTTCAGCATACAGGTAGACTTTACCCAAAATCAGGGATTCTATGTCTTTGTTACTGTCTTACAACCGTGTTGATTTTAATCCAGTTCAGTTTATAGGCCTACTAGTGAAATCAACATTGTCATATGTCCCGATCCTAGATCAGCACTCCTTTTCTTGGAAACTGAAGGCATTTGGGCCCGGTTCAGCACTGCTACTCTGAGATATTTTATGAATAGGGCCTGCGTCTGTCTGATCACCCAAGAGACTCCATGACTTTCCAGAGCCTAAGCGGATCACTGTAGAAACACCTGCATAACTATTTCTGTTGCCGGTGTGTCATTGTCATGGGACCAGTGTGCTTCTGCTGTGTGGTGGTGTTTTATGAGCCTCAAAACTGCTTTTTTTTTTTTGCTTTCAAACTGGATGAATGCAACTGCAAGCCTTGAGAAGCTTTTATTTTTCACCCATGGTATAGATTACATATGATGTGCCAGTGTGTTGCATGACAAAATACCGCAAATGCATGAATGAACATACGAATACTACAAAATCACAACTTTTACAGATGACTGGTAATGCTATAAAATATTGTTGTCAGCATGTAAACTAAGTATAAAAACAGGTAAAGCTTTTTTCCATCTACATCAAATTAGTTCAAAGCCATGCCAACATCAGGCATTGGACAGAACAACACCACTGATGATTGTATGTGTGTGTGCAAGGTTGCAATACATCTCTTACCTTGTTCCTCTTTCTCTCTCTTCTGTATATGTTTTCCAGGTGTCCTACTCTGTATTCGCAGCAAAATCTCAGCAGAAAATGTGACGACTTGACATTTTCCTGTACCTTTTCCCTCTCGTCTCTCGCGTTGATGCTGTGTGACTGTGTGTTCCAAAGGGGGCCGTCTCTTTGTAGGAGCAGGCGGCGCGCTGTTTGTTGTTATGGTCTCCTTCCACGAGGCCTCTGTGTACATTCCTGCCCTAAAAATAGGGCCTCTCTTTGGCAACACCGCAGCAGACTCACATGTGACTCTGAATGCTTTCTCAGTATCTGTCTGCCTCTATCACTCAATCTCTATCTTTCCATCCACCTCCCTCTGTCTCTCTGTCTCCTTCTTCCTCTCATATTCTTATTTACTCACTTTTTCTCCCATTCTGTTTTTGCATTCTCATTTTACTCCCCCACCTCTCTGTTTTCACTCTCTCTCCCTCAGCCACATGCTCTAGCGTGATTATAGGAGTAAAAACAGCACTGATACTTGATAACAGTCATTTTATTGGCTGCTCACACTGGCTGGCTGGCCTGTTGAACACATGGATAGAAAACAGGATCAGGTTACTGTGGAGGAAACATAAACACAGAGATATGAGGATGTCTGGACACGAGGAAAAGGAACAACTGGATGTAGAACACACTGGCCACGACAACAAACCATTATAATATTCATATTACTAATAAATCTTTACTATAGCTCATCATTGTGAGTCCAGTCAATCATGTTTACATTTATATCTCATCGGCCGAAGGCTCGCAAGGCATCCTTGGGCCTAGGGGAAAAAATGAAATGTTTTTATTGTGTTTATATGATGGACTGCTATATGTTTATGCAGTGTTACACAGGCTCGGAGAGTATTCATCTGTTTAGTGGAATAAAATATGTTCTATTCACATTTAATTGTAGACCAACAATAAATGCATGTGGCTACCTGTTTTGTGTGTTAGTGCTCCCTGCAACAGAAATAGCCTATTCTCTAGTAACAGGAGGAGATTCCAGAAGGTGGCAATATGATTAATGCAACGCTTGTTGGATTGTTTGAAAAATGTAGGTCCACAAAAGCAGCTGTGGACTATATGCATTCGATTTCCAGTCATGATTATAGTTCCAAATGTGATAATGGTTTTGTTGTATTCATGATTGTTTACAGAGCTTGGCAAGTCGGACTTGAATAGCTTACTTGAGCTACCAGACCACTAAGTTCAGCCAGTGGAATCATTGCAGCAATCAATGTCTGTGCCCAGTGCTTTCATCCAGTGCAGACTGCACAACAAAATCACAAGCATAGTCCCTGAGCTACTTGTGCTTACTATCCAACTAAGACAGTGTACAGTATATGGCAGCTGTAGTTTGTGGGATACAATGCAGCACATACAAGCACAGAAGCCCTTTAAATTGCCCAAAGCCATGCTGAGGGGTACAAATGTCTCACAATAATAAGGGCTGAAAACTCTGGAGGTGCGATACTGAGCGAAACTGCAACATTCCCATATGTAACACTATGGAACCAGGCCTGCTTCCATCCAGCAAATACTCCAAACTAAACAGCACCATCTAGTGTTCATGTCTACAGACAATGTCTACTGCAGTTGGAAAAAGTCAACTCAGCAATTACGAAAAAACTGGTTGATCTTCTCATTAACACCCATGTATTGTTGATATTTTGCAATGTATGGTCAATGGTTGGGATTTCATAAAACATAGTCAACAGTTTGGCTTGACCCTAACGTCACAAACAGTTTTCTACAAAATGTTGGACAATGTTGGCTGTAAATTACAAGAAAAGAAAATGGTAAAATTGGATATATAAAGTTTCTGCAGGATACTGACAATAAAAGGACATCTGTAATTATAGATCTTTACAGTCAAGGACAAAGCCTAACCCATGTGAACTTGTTGTTTGCCCAGGGGAATGGCTTGTCATTTTATTACCCACACTTTCTGCTCATATTCAAAGTGTAGCTGTGATTGCATCCTTCAAAATTAGACACATTGTCTGCTATCACTGTTCCTTCACCTTGGCGAAAAAGACTCATTATTGTCTGCCTTGGGCAACAACATATATTTATATATATTAAATCTTAAGGCTTTGACACACTATTTGGAGCAGAGCATTTTCATGCAGCAGCATTACTGTTGCCACCCACCCCCTGGGACTGTGTCTTCATATCACCAAATGATTATCTTCTCATAAGCACATGGTCTAATAGAGCCTATACCCAGGGGATTTAGATCCCACTGATTAGTATTGTGTATGTGTATGTGTGTGTGTATGTGTGTGTGTGTGTGTGTGTGTGTGTGTGCGGGTGTGTGTGCAGGTGGTGTGCGAAGACACAAGAAATTCAATTTGAAGGGCAGACAGCTCTCCTTGGTCACATAAAAGACTATTTGAAAGCAACACGGACAGTCAGTTTACACTGAACCTATTTTCTTGTGCAAGACCGCTCAGCTCATGACTGCATATAATATTTTGTTTTGCATGGAGCCCTCAATTATACCACTGTTGACCTTAAATTATGGCCAATATTAAAATTCTTTAAAAGCCTACATGCTGTGAAGGCAAAAAGCCTCAGTGGGCCCTCATTGCCAAGAAAACAAAGATAATATTTGCCATAAACAGAGAAAAGGGGAGCATTCAGCCCTGAAACGAATGATTCGCTTTCATCTGTGTCTGCTCAATTAAGGCCGTGTGGGTTTTTTTTTTTATCAATTTCAAAGTGAATCAGACCCTTTGTGTTAATGCTATTCCACAGTCCATCAAGGAAAAGAGTTAAAAAGCAATAAGGTGCCCTATCTAGATTATTTATGACATTGAGTGGGTTTTTTTTCTCCCTGAATCTCATCCTCGTTGCTCTATGATAAGTCTTTGGCTCGGCCTGAAGTTTACTGGTGTGTCACTTTGTCGTCTCTGTTTAGAGAGTGCGCCCTGGCACTGGGGCGCCGATTCTGCGCTTGACTGAGCCCACAGAGACGTACGGCCCCAACTGGCCTAGAGTCAAACAGGACTAGCCAGGGCTTACTTGTTATCTGCACCACTGATTTTGTCATGAATGAAAAAGATTGTGTCACATTGCTACCAGAGATGGATTGTTAGCTGAGCTATATAGTGTCAAATTAAAGCCTACCCAGGTTAGTGTCAAATAAACAAACCGTGCTTTCGATCCAGTGGTTAGAAACACTCGAAGCTGAGCCTGTCTCTAAAATTTCTTAGTCCAGTTGTAGAAAAGCGGCTAAAGATGACATGGCCTATTTTCTGCACAGCAAATTTAGCAGTGTTAATAAGTGAAAGGTGAAAGGTGTTGATTGCAGAGTGGTTTGTCTGCTCATAGATTGTTTAATTAACTCTGATGGGTGTGGACTTATAGAAACACTGGCATACTGTTGATTTTTGCACTAGATAGAGCGCATGCACAACATGAGTGCACATAGAGGGTCTTCAAGCAAAGTCAGCATTTATGTTGTATATGGATTACAAATGAATCAAAGTATGGGCTTGTTGATTGCATAGAAAACAACTGGAGATTAAGAATTGAATATAATTTTCAGTGTCTCACTAAGACACAGTACATGGTCATTGTATCCACTAGGTGTCAGGCCAACGTTATGCAAATTTCAGAGTGGTAAAAAGCTGACTTTGTCCCCTGTGACTTCCAACAAGCTATCAAGGCTACACTCTGTGAAAAAAAAACACAATAGATGCATACACAGGTGAAATAAGAATTGTTTCTCCAGCAGCTATTTATAGGCAGCTACTACAAAACATACAAAGAAACAAATGAATCTATTAATCCGTTCCGATATGGTCTAACAGGTATTTACAACAGCAAATATGCACATGGTGTTTGAAATGGGAAATGGCCGTTTACTCTGACACAGATAGCCAAAACAATTGAAACAGTCGGTGCGAATCATCTGATATCCTCTTCAGTCGATGCTGCCATGGGGTGTTACTCCCAGGCCAAGCACAAAGAGATCCATGCCAAGCAGCGCTGAGAACTGTAATCTAGCTTTGATGGACAGACATCCATGCTCAAATCAACAGAGAGAGAGAGAGAGAGAGAGAAAGAGAGAGAGAGAGGGAGAGAGAGAGACAGAGAGAGAGAGAGAGAGAGAGAGAGAGAGAGAGGGAGAGAGGGAGAGGGTGGGGTAAGATGGGTTGAGGTAGGGTGGGAATGGCTGGTGTGTCTGCGTGTGTGTGTGTGTGTGTGTGTGTGTGTGTGTGTGTGCATACACGCACATGCTCAAGCGGGGATGAGGTCTTAGAGGGCTTACTGTTAGCTGCTTAAAATTCTTCTGATGTAACTAACACACACTGCACATGCTATTTGGAAACAAAAAAGTGCTTTGTAGCAAAAAAAAAAAAAAGAACATGCAAGGTGTGTGTGTGTGTGTATATGGTTGTGTGTGTATGATGCTTTGTTTACTCATTGTGCCCTCCACTAGCCTCTCCCATGGTGTCTTCACTATTCAGCTGTTAGTATGGAGGTCATTCAATCATCGCCTCTGTGGAACATGGCAGACATGTTGACTGTGATAGTCAGCTGCACTGGTTCCCTGGTTCCCTGTGTGTGTGTGCATGTCTGCATATGTGTGTGTGTTCATGGATGTTGTGTGTGTGCCTTCACATATGCTATATGTATTCCTTGCATGTGTGTAGGAGGGAGGCGTGAGTGTGTGCGAGTTTCTGTGTATGTGTGTGTGTGTGTGTGTGTAGCTGGTATTGATATTCCACCTGCAGCAGAAGCTGAGGCCAATGTCTTTAAAGTGTCAGCCCTCAGCAGCCAGCCAGGTGTTACCAGTGGTACAGAAAAGAGAGAGCGAGGCAGGAAAGGGAGCGAGATAGAAATATATAGAGAGAGAAAGAGAGAAGCCATGAGAGACGGTCCAGATACAAAGAGAGAGAGAGAGAGAGAGATGAAGAGACGGAGACACACAGAGAGAGGAAAGCGCTGCAGAGAGAGAGGGAAAGAGAGAAGCGAGAGAGAGAGAGAGAGAGAGAAAGAGCACATTGGGAGGTTTTCTGGAGGTGAAATGACTGGTTGGTCTTTAAAGGCCTGTGTGACTCTCCTCTGCTTCTGTAGCCTGGTAGACAGACAGGCAGGCAGGCAGGGAAATGGATGGACATGGGGATACAGGGACAGAGAGCGAAAATTTTAGGTTTCAAAACGGACCAAATGAATGGGTTTGTTGGGGGGGGGGGGGGGGGGTATATAGACAACAATCCTGCACAAAAACTGCTGAAAAACACATGTGATAAGTACAACCCAATGCAGACAGCAGAAAAATGTAATATTCCTATAGGGACTTGCACTCAAAAGTGAGTTTATAGTGACCTCATCATACTTTTTTTTTATCTCCCATAGTACTATAGTACTGATATTTTATAGTTTTTATAGTGCTGAGATATTTGTATAATGTCCTTTCTAAACGTTATTATCAGATTACTATAGATCTTTTTCATTTGGGGTGTGTGAGTGTGATTGGTTGTATTGAATCAGACTGTTTTGTGGGGTAGTTTTTTGTATATGGATCATGCATTATAAACTGTGGATGCGTAATCCATTTATATGCCCTTAAAGAGTTGTCTTTCATCATACTTTATGGTATTTTTTTATCTCCTATGATATGCATAATATTCCTATAGCATATTGTATAAATAGTTTCGTTCAACTGCCAGTGGGGTTTGATAATTCACTTTTCCAATTCAAATAAACGTGTTTCAATAATTTTCTTGAATTAAGTGACTTTTTTTTTTTACATACTAGTGAAATGATCTGCCTTATTCTGTCTTGTGTCAAGATATTGGCACTTGTTTCTACAAAAGTCCGGGAAACAAGTTAAACTGCACTGGAAACAAGCGCAATTATCTCTCCCCATTGTTAGAACTATTTCACTTAAATAAGACTTTTAAACTGAATACGGGAATACGTGACTTGTTGCAGTTCTTTTTTGGTAAGCGTCAACACATGATTAATAAATGATAATGGTCGTGATTCACTTGTTGGATGATAAAGGGGGTAAAAGAAAGCGCACTGTCGCTTTAAATGACAACACCTCCCTCCCAGTCACTAGGATCCTGGCTGGGTTCGCTGCAACAAGCGCTGAGGCTCACTATTGACTGTCAGCACAGCAAAACCACACCACTCCATACAGGAAGGAGGGGAGCCTGACAACACACTTAAATATCCTTTTTCTCTCTCTCTTTTGGATTTAAAAATAGCCAGGAATAGCCAGTTTTGCAGAGAAATTGCAGGTGAGTGTCAGTGTGTCTGCTGCCCGGTGAGTTTCCTGGACAGGTTACCCTTGCGGAAAACAACCATAGTAATCCTAAAGTCAATTTTGCAATGACATAATGCAAACATGACAGTAAAAGTGTAGATGAGTCCCTATAGGAATGTTTTAGTGACGTAATAGCAGCTAAAAAATACCATAAAGTACGATAAGCTCACTATTGAGCAGCACAGTCACACTGGAAGTCCCTATAGGAAGATTATAGTGATTTTTTTCGTAGAAGACAAATCGAAGAAACTGCTAGCCACCTGTTGGGAATGTCACAGGACGAGGCATAGTAGTTTGACTTGAGGAAATATGGCTTCAGTCGTGTTTTGAACTCACTATTTAGGCGGCTGTCTTTTTATTTCTTTAGGTCGGCACAGCTGGAGTTCGTTTGGTGGCTCTGCTCGTTTGGACATGGATTACTGGCGGCCGTTTGCACCGCTTTGGATTTAGTTAAATTGAGATAGATCCCTGCGCGTGCCTCCGTCTCCTCCTCGGCCGAAGTGAGCGCGCCAGGAACAGGTGGATCCTGTTTGTGTGTTGCTTCTTTATCCCCTTGATCCACCTTGCACCTTTATGGGGAACCAGGTGGAGAAACTGACGCATTTAAGTTACGCCGAGGTGCCAACCTCGGACCCGAATGGGTTCGACCCGGACGGCGGCGACGACGAAGGGCCGCGGATCGGCGTGTCCTACATTTTCTCCAACGACGACGACGACGAGCAGGACGACAATTTGGACCACTTTGCGCCGGACAAACACCGGACAAACCAGGAAGAGAAGCCGTTTGACCAGCAGGACGAGCTGGAGTGCGCGGTTTACTACCGAGAGGAGTGCGTCTACGAGAGGAACACCGGGACCGCGGATATGAGCGCGACTCACTCGGCGGAAAGTCTCCTGAACAAGTGCAGACCGGGCGACCTGGTGGAGTTCGTGGCCACCGGACAGTATCCACACTGGGCTGTTTACGTCGGGGACTTCCAGGTGGTTCACTTGCACCGGGCGGAGATAAAGAACAACTTTCTGACCGACGTCAGCCAGGGGAAGAAAGGCAGGATAGTGAACGGGCTTTACAGATACCGCGCGCTCCCGCCGGAGGTGATAGTGCGCAACGCCCTGGACCAGGTCGGGGCGAGAGACAGAGACCTGTACTGGAGAAACTCTGAGTGTTTCGCCGCCTGGTGCCGGTATGGCAAACGGGAGTTCAAAATCGGCGGTGAGATAAGGATTGGGAAGCAGCCGTACAGGTTGAAATTACTCTTTACCGAGAAGAAGAATCACGTGCTGGAGTTTCAGAGCCTGGAGGACGTGATCATGGAAAAGAGGAGGAACGATCAGATCGGCCAAGATGCCGTGATGCAGGAGCTCGCCAACCACCTCAACACAGCCCATGAAATCAAAGATGAGCATTTTGTCAATTGATTCATGCTGGATACATGTGAAGTGACAGGGCGAGACTTGGAGCGAGATGGAGATGCTCAACGTCAATGCACAATTTCGTGCGTAAACAAACAAAGCATGTCTATTGGATGGAGAGCATTTACGCCTCGCGTCAACCAATAAAGTGCTTTGCCCATGGGCTGGGGTGCATGTGCTGCACTGCAAAAGAATGTCGATCATAACAAGTGAATACTAGGAGTTTGGTATTTAGTCGTAAAATTTTATTTTTCTTAAAATAAGTGAGGAAAAACTCTACTGATGGGGGTTTAGGGAAGTGTCAGTACCTGGAAATATGGCAGGGTCAAGAAAATTGTTAAAACAAATTGATTTGCATTGAAAATAAGTTAAAATTACCTCACTGGCAGATTTTGTTCACTTCTGCTAAGAAAAATAAGATTTTCATACTCGATATTAGATTACATGACTTGTTGTGATGGACAGGTTTGCAGTGAAGCTGCTGCCTGCAGACTAAACTTTTGGAGGTGAAGTCAGACTTCAGTTGCCAACTGACAGTTAACCTTATCTGATGAATCTTTGCACAGAGGAGTAAAGCCTCTCCCATGTACTTTAGCCTGATGAGGGTGCTGACAATGCTTGCTCCTGTACAACTCAGGTGTTGGAGACCAATACAGAGTGGAAGAAAGAAAACTCCTGCTTCTAGTGTTGTATGTCAACCTTAAAGACTCCCTTCTATTGCTTTACCTCCAATCATCACACAGCTTTACCCACTCTTGACTATCTCGTGGACACTGTTCACAACTACAACTGTGCACTTTTATTGATTCATGGGTTTCAACAGTTTATTTTTTTGGGGAAAAAAGTTGTTTGTATGAAGGAATAAGGAAATAAATATATATATATTTGACCAATACGTTTTTTTCTTTTTAGTACAGAATTTTTGATTGACCAATTAATGAGGAATTCATGGGAATGGTGCTAAAACACTTTCAGAATGATCAGCAGTTGAAAGTGGAAGATGCTCTATTTTAACACAGAGTTTAACCAAAGCCTGCAACCTTAACACCATCATTATATTTTGACTATTTCAAAGCAATTTGCTGGAGAAATGTTTTGAAAGCGGCTACACCACCACCATTACAATCCCAGTCTTTACCCTGAAGGAGCCACAGCTCTACCTGTTCAGCTAGTAACACTTGTGCCATTTGTTTGTTGTTGCATGGTGAGGAATGTTGGCTGCCTCGGAGTTAAAATTGTTACCGCTGCCAGTTTGATCTAAATACTTGGCTCAGAGCAGCTCCCTGAAACTAGTTACATGTCTTTGTTACTTTGTGTCAAGTTGTGCTCCCGCCATGCTGGACATTTTTGTTTTGTTTACACCTCTGCCGACCCAAGATAAGCCATATTTGAAAGTTTAGCCACAGGCTTAAAACATTCTTCACGCATATCCTGCTTTCCTTCCGTCCCTTGGAATCACAGCATTCATTAAACTGTGGGGAAAGGCGCGTTTTTATTTGTGTAGGCCCCCAAACGGGCTCAGCTTGAATCGCATTCCCCTCCATTGTCTTGAGTTTCTATCCAAGATATAAGAATGGGAATAAGAATAGAAAATGGCAACCGATATATTTGTGTATATGGAATTGCTATGATTTGATTTTATGCTTTTATTGTGCTGGGGAGCGATCTACAATACGATAGAAAACATGAGATAGGATAGCTATGATGTATATGACCGGATGTTTTAAATGATTCCAACTGATAAATGTCATGAAATGATGCAGTACAGGATATAAATGATGGGAAATGATTTGTGATTAGTGCGAAGGAAAAAAGCATTGCCGTTGGAACAGTTTAAATTCACAGTCAAGTCAACAGAAATCAAAACAGGCCACTTTTAACTGTGAGGAGTACGTCTTTCTCCCCTCTGTGTTTCAGAGCAAGGCGATCACAGCGCTCTCTCTCTCTCATAGCCAGTATGTAGATGAGTCACTTTGCCTGTTTGTTTTTGCTATGGTAATATTTGCATGGAGATAATGCTGTAGTCATTTTGCTGCAGGTAACGTCCCACTGGACCCAAGGCAGGATCATCAGCAGTGGTACCGAAGAGGAAAGCTGCTGGACACATTTGCATTTCTTCAATTCTCTGTGGTCTAGCACACAGATCAAATATGAATTGTGTGTGTGTGTGTGTGTGTGTGTGTGTGTGTGTGTGTGTGTGTGTGTGTGTGTGTGTGTGTGATGCATATTTATGATAAACAATCAGTAGTGTTTCAGCACCGACACAGCCCAAGCAGTATTTGCAGATATGTTAAAGCAGCTGCCAGTAGAGTTGTATAATGGTGAATATGATTCACACTCTCGTCATGTGTGATAATGTTGAAATAGAATTATAATTACATTGAATTGGATTTACTAGCCACATAATAGAAATTTGCTCTGCATATATATTATACCATGTGCTATGAAGAACAGATACATAGCTAACACTTGAAAAGCCAGTGGGTTTTGGGGGTCTTAGAAACGTCTTCAGTTGAAGGGGGTTAATATGACTGTAACTGCTATTTCAATAATGTGACTTCGAAAATCAAACACTGGTTTGTACAGAAATTTGGTGAAGGAAAAGCCTTGGGCAAGTCCAGATCCGGTGCCATTTTGCATCCCTGATTGAATTAAACCGAATGCACAAAATGGCCATGGGATCTCTGATATCAAATTAGTTTTGACGTGAATAGTGAGAGTGATCAGCTTTAAAATAACCAATTGGAAAGCGTTCCTTTTAACATCAGCTAACTCCAAACAGTGCCAAACCGAGGGAAGCTTTTAGTTCGGTCTGTTGGCTCCGTCAGTCAGAGCATGGCGGCGCTTGTCTTGTTTTCTCTTGGAGGATTGGAGGAGAGCCCATGCCCTTCTGGCAATCTGGCCACATTACAGATCCTTGGGGACAAGCCAGAGCTCAAATCAAACCCACCCTATGTTTACAAAATGTCATTATCTGCAAACCTCTACTTCCCCCACACACACATACACGTCTGAACTTTGGAAGAGCGAACTTGGGAAGAGATTCTATCTGAGGGCTACAGGAACTGGGAGTGTCCTGCTATCGCAAGATTGTTATCCGACCAATGGATGCATTTCACAGGGTGGTTTGACGATTTCAGGTGTGCTCATAGACAATTTAGCGTTTGAATCCCACCTCAGGGGTTTGTATTCGAGAGCTAGTTGATCTTTTGTAGCTCAAGCAGCATCTCTGCACCGCTGAGGGAGGCTGCCAGCAGATAGGGATCCTCTTCAGCCAGTGAAGAACGGGATTTATTAATGGCTGTTGGGAGAGCGAGGGCGTGTGCTCGGAAGATAAGATAGTCAGACAGATTACCGTGATTACACCCGCTTTTGATGAGCACTGCCATGTTGAAAGTTTAAGTGAGTTTCTAATCCAAAATTTGCCTACATTTCTCCTTGTTTGATACAGTGGCTGATACTCTGAAAACGAGGTCACTCCCTAATCGTCTCTGAAGTTCGCATCTCTGTATTGTGTTGTGCCTTTTTTGTTGTTGTTGTTTCTTTACATGGATGGTTGAGGTTAACTCTAAAAATATTAATTTGTTTCCTCACCTTTAACATGGCCCGCCGTAGACGAGGGGGCCCGGCACTGTGGGGTTTTGTTTATCAAAGCCATTTTCACCGCCCACTCAACTGAATCATGTTTATGTTGGTGTTTGGGAAGACAGTTCTATTTCCCGTGAATTAGAGAGAGCATAATGAAATTCCAAAAGCCCTTGTAACTCTAAAATTAACTACACCGCATTCATTACCAATCATCGATCCACACCGCTGTGACTCACACTCACACTCAACTTTTTTGTTACATTTCTTTGTAAACTTTCGACAACAACCAACGCGGGGTTAATGTTCCGGCCAGGACTCCCAGCAGTTTGACTTGGACTGTGCTGTGTTTACTGTTCTGCGTGTTTCAGACCGGCCCTCCGCTGTGATCCTTTCTTGTCCCGGCGTGGGATGGCGGCTTGTTTGTTTTAGCCGCACAATGGCAAAGTCCATCGCCGTTCCCTTCCCAGTCCCATGGAGATCCAAGGTTAGCGTTCCATTTCAAAGCAATGTTCCCATAGCCTAGTTTTAAAGTGTTTGTGCTTTGCCAGCTACTTTTTTTTTTACCGCACAACAATTGAATTTAGTTTGTATGCTACTGTGGTGTGGAGCGCATGCAGGCAGGCAACACAACCAATGTTCCCTTCCCTCCTTTGTGTTTTTTTTTTCACTTTCCCTGACAAATGTGGTACTGCAGGACCGAGCAGAGGGGCTGTGTGGGTAAAAGCCGTTGTTAAAAACTGTAACTGGGGTATGGCTATGCTCAGAATCAGTTCAAGGAAATCAAGGAGGTTCAAAAGAATACCAGTGTATAGGAGTGAACTTTTCTCTCTTTCTCCTTCACTTTTAAGTGTTCACTTTTCTTTTAAAGCGAGCTGCGTGCCTGGAGCGAGTCGAGCTTGGTGACGATACAAGACAAGATATGAGTGCTCATGTTCCTATATTGCACAGTGACACGTTCCAAGACAGCGTATATAAGAATAGCTTTGTACGAATATGTAAGAATATCATTAATAGAGGAAAGGCAGCAGCTCATGAGGAGAGGACAAGCTCTGCAGAATGGAATCAGGCGTTATTCTAGTCTGAGCTGTCCTGTCCAGTCAACCAGGCTGTGTCTGGTTTACATAAGCAGAGCCAGGCAACAAGGAAGTGACTAAATAAACCTGGACAATAGGCTGACCCTGTTTCTTTGGGTGGCGATGAATGAATGAATGAATGAATGAATGAAAGAGAGACAGTTATAGGAGGCTTTTCCCTGAGAGAGACACACAATAGAATGCCTAAACAACAGTGATTATTAAAATGATGATAGGCTTACAACTGACATAAATCCTCCTACTCCTTATACTTGAACTCAGATGCGACTGAGAATTGTTGCCTCGAAGCACTATGCCCTGTTTGTCACTTCAATTATTTATGGCTGGCTGATTCGATGACTATCAACGCCGCCCTTATCCTGACTCATCTCAGAATATCCTGCCCCACGTCTTCGGCTGCACTAAATGACTAACAGCGCGCAGGTCACCAGAGGTTAAAAATCACAAAAAGGGGGGATTTAAGCAAGTGCAATCATGCAAATTATACAGTAGCAGGCGCTTTTTATCTGGGAGAGGTTACGTAAGAGGAGAAATTGTTCTTTCGCTGTGGTACCCTCTATGCACCCTATATACCCTCTTTCTCTTTCTCTCTCTCTCTCTCTCCCCTCTCCTCTCCATTTTACGCTTTCTCTCAGTTTCTCCTTTTCTATTTTTTTGTCTCCCTTCTCCAGACCCCTCATGCATATTTGAAGGGGTTTCAATGGGTTTCAATCACCACAGGGCCATTAATCCTGTAAGTAACCCATATAAACCAGAAATTACCAATTAAGTCAAGTAAAAACACAAGAATTGCCAAAATAGGAGTTGTGCTATTTTGGAAAAGTGGCAATTTTTTTGTTTACACCTGGCAGCGATAGTCATAATCCTCTGAAAGCCTGTTTTTGGCAATTCATTCATTTATTCTTTCATTTCTTTTAAACAAACCTCACATATCTCAATGAATCAAATCACTGCTTTTCAAGATTCTTGCCCTTTTTTAATATTCATTCCATGTTGCTTCTCCTCTGCCCTGTCAGGGACACAACTGTGTTTCCTATGCAGCTTATTGATAATAAATCACACAACCCATTATGATGCTGTCCCTCCCTCCTTCCCTTCCTTCCTTCCTTCCTTCCTTCCTTCATTCCTTCCCTCCTTCCTTCCTTCCTCTGCAATCCTTATTTCGTTTCACTTAACACCTGATGATGTCCATGACCAGACTTTAAATGACTGGATGAGTGACAGTTCTTCAGAGGAACTCATCCTTTACATCCAGGCAGAGCCACAGGAGGTTTAGACAAGTGCGGTCCCACCCGCACCCATACAAAACACTGAGTAAACACTGGTGCAAACACTTCATGAACTGACTATGGGCTCAACATTACAGCTAGGGTAGAGACACAACATGCGCTCATGATATTGTGGGTTCGAATCCAGATTTTGACTCTCTATCTGTACCTTTCCCTACTGAGCATCTTGATTTTTTTTACAGTATTAAACCGAAGAAAGCAGAAATGGCATCAAAAGTCTTGAAACGATATACGTGAACACGAATCACCAACCCGTCGCTTGGCGGGAGTTTGACTCGCAGGCATAATGTCTGTGTTCAGACTGCGACCGCTGATCCCGAATGGGAAAATATCAGCATGCTGTTGTAAAAAGGTTACGCACTGAGTGACATTTACTTTGTGTGTGTGTGTGTGTGTGTGTGTGGGAGGAGGGGGGGCATACATGGGTATTCGTGCGTAAGAAAATTTAAGAAACCAGTCACTTTCACACGAAAAAACATATCCTCCAGTCTGTCTGTATGTGTGTGTGTGTGTCCGTTTAAAGGAATCTTGATGTTTCACCACTGTGCAAACAGAGTGGGGGCTGACTGACTAATAGCCTACAGGGAAAACACACACACACACACACACACACACACACACACGCGCGCGCGCGCGCACGACATGCATACACACACACATGCAGCAGGTTAGTGGGAGGCTACATGATCACAGATTTCTGCTACTCACCTTCATTAGCCTCATATTAAACCTTTGATAGTTACACAGCTTTCATGGCGGCGCCGGTTTCACCTCCAGTGCACCGGTGACAATTCCCGCTGTCATCACGATCCCTCGTCACGCCTCCTCACCCAGCCGCCCGCCAATGGGAAGGACGTGTCTGGGTTGTTTTCTGTTCCCCCTCCCGCTGATAAGCATCCCATCATCCTTTGTGGGTGTCCGCTACGGAGGCAGGTGTGCTCAGTAGCAACCTGAGCGTCCTGCTGGTTCAATCAAAGATATGGAAATAGGAGTATTAGTGTGTGTGTGTGTGTGTGTGTGTGTGTGTGTGTGTGAGAGAGAGAGAGAGAGAGAGACACAGAGGAAGAACATCTCTATATGTGTGCTTGTGCATACCTGTGAGTTTTGTGTATGTATTTATGCACGTCTCTCTGTGTGTGTGTGTGTGTGTGTGTGTGTGTGTGTGTGTCTGCGTGTGTGTGTGTGTGATACGGAAATAGTGGGTGGTGGGGTAGCAGAGGTCTGGCCCTGCAGGTTAGATGTTGGCTGCTGATAATGAGGCACTGTTGTACTAATGGAGGCAAAGCCAATTTAGTCTCACTCAGTGGCCGTCTAAGCACATCGACCAGATCGACGAGGACTCCAAGACGACGGGCCCGTTGTGCATCAGCGTTTAAAGAATTGTGATTGCCCAGTCTAGACAGCCATCGGGAGAAACAATTGCACGGAGAAAGAGGTGGCAACAAGAGTGGGATTGACAATCAAATCAGGGTAACGCTGATGTTTTACGAGGGAGAGGTTTTGGAGAAGGATCAGAGTCTCTGCAAGACCACGTCCATTCCACGAAGCAGGCCCGATAAACAATGCAGGCCCTCTCATTGGCTGTTTCTACACATTTATACATTACATACCTCACACATTAATGCAGACACACCAGAACAACCCCTGTGTTGTTGTGCTGTGCAGAGCTTCAGCTTGCTTCTGGAGCTTTGTCATAGCAACACATCTTACCAGGGTATTTCCGGAGATGGATCAGTCTCCCTAGTGTACTTGCAGTTTATTGCCTTATAATTATGAGACTAATTACAAAGATGTATTACAACCCCCCCACATGCACACATGTGTCTGTGCACACAAACACACAAACACATATATGCACACACACAATTCAGAAATACTGTAGCCTGTGATTAAAATCTCAATGTGCTCAGTGAAAATGGGAGGTGGTGGTGATTATACCGCAGCCGTCCTGAGCTAGAATAGGTAGTGTTCTCTCTGAAGCGATGCTAATGGCTCATTTTAAGGTTTTGACATTTATGGTCAACAAAGTTTCTGATTTCGCTCTTAACAAACCAAGTGCGTTGACAACACAAAGAAGCAATTAGGCCGCATTCAAAATTCCAGACCTCGCTATTACGGCTTTTGAATGCAAACGAATGCAAACGAAAAATAACTCCTACATAACCTTCATTGCAATAAAAAACAAACAAACCTGTTTTATTGGTATTGCAATGTTTCAGTTATGAGACCTCCCTCTGGTAAACTAAGTTCCAATCAAGTCTTTTTTTTTTTTGTCCTACGCACCTGTCACCGAGAATACTGAGATGTGCTCTGCGGCCTAAACAAGCAACACAATAATTGAAACAAGGCTCGGCTGTGTAACATCAATCAGGAAACAAGAAGTACAGTAAATGAATACAACTACAACATGCAGAGCATATATTCTTTGTTTTTCAGGCATACACAACAGATCACGCACTCTTGGTTTGCTTACGTATGCGAGGGACAAAGAAGAACCCCCCTCACACACATACACACACACACACACATCCATACACACCCTTCCTGGGCATCTCAGGGGATTACTATGAGGACAATGGTGGGATACTGTGTGCAAGGACAAGGTGTGGCTTCTCTGACACAGTTAGACCATTTGGCCACAGTGGGAGACAGGGACCCAAACACACCAAATGATGTCGGACAATGAATGTCCGTCGCACCGCAGTCCATACTGTGAAGATGGAAGAGAAAAGCATTAGAGCTCTGCAGAGGATCTTTTCTGTTTCATTCTCAAGACGGGAGAACAATTGAACTGAAACGGTCGGCTCTGGGAACTTTCCATGACCCATGTGGATTTCTTTTCATGGTAAAATAAACCTTCACAAACTCCCATTGGGCTGGCTGGAAAAAAGACACACACACACACACACACACACAGGCACACACAAAGCTCTGTCATTGGCCTACATGGTACATAACACCCATCCCTAACCTCGAGAATGAATCGCCATTGATGGATTTTTTTTAAACGTATCAAAGCAGACCTTAACATGGATGCAAAATCAATTTCATAAAACTTCTCATCAAGCTTTCAATTTTGAAGTTCATAAAAGAGCATTCAGCCCCCTCAGCAAAACCAGTTGTGCTCTTGATCGCTCGCTGGGAACACCAGTGATAAGTAGTTCCTCTTTCATGATAAAGACCCCATCAGTGCTACACCCAGTGCTTTAGTGAGGGGGAGGAGGAGGAGGAGGAGGAGGAGGAGGGTGATAACTCCATGTTCCTAAACAACATGCAGACTTATCTCCCCCCGCCTTCCTTCCCAGGATATCCCATTCGCTCAGAGGCAATGTCATTATCATGGCATGGACTGGGGTATTTATAAGACTCGCAGATTGCGCTGATAGTTTGCAGACTTTCAGTTCTGCGCGGCGACTGTCTTCCCAAATCACATTAGCTCCGTGAGTTCATCTCATCTTTAGTTGCTAGAACAAAGGTTATCTCCGTGCCAAGCGCCACATCGGTTATCTCGACGCGGTGGCGCGGCCGGCGCCTATCTGAAGGCACTGTGTGTTTATCACAGAAGAACTCGGCTATTTCCTTTTTATAAAGCAAGACACAGCCTCGTTGGCCCCTCAAATCGCCACATGCCAGACCTCTGAATGCAGAATTTGACGTATCGCACCACACCCACACGCGCGCACCAGAATGACTCCGATCTCGTTATCCCGGTATAGCCACACAAAAGCATACAAATACATGTTTGGCATTTTCGCCACGACTTTCAGATGAATAATTCAGGCGTAATCTTCAGAGAGTCGCATGAATTGAACATACGCCAGTCAGCGCCGGGCCACCTCTGTCTGGTGCGCTGTGTGTTATGTTAAACAACCAACACACGGACCGTTTGCCTCTCCGGCCCGTCCTCTCGTTGAGTTTTAATGAATGTGCGTAGAATATATGATCATTAAAATGCTGAGTGTGGGGGGGGGGGGGGGGGTCAGGCTGAATAAAAGAAAAAAGGCAACTCCCTACCCGTCCTCTCTCTCTCTCTCTGTCTGTCTGTCCATTCATTAATGATATCTATAGCCCTTTAAGCCCTTCATGAGTGTTGGTGGAGTGTCGGGAAGCCCTCTAATCCCCCCGTTGCTCTTTATTCCGCCCGTGATGCTCATCCCCTCTGTGTCAGATCCCGAACCCCTGCTAATCCCCTGGTGGCAGTGCGCATGGGGGCCCCAGCTGTCGGCTCCCATGCTGCGCCGCCTCTCGCCCGGCTAATTTGTGGCCCTGCTTGGGATGCTATTGATGTCACCCTACCCCATCCGGCCCAATAACTTTGCTCACTCTCTCGCTCTTTCCCACTGTTCCCGCTTCCTGTCTCCCCTCACCTCCCCCTCTCTCTCTCTCCTCTCTTCTCACTTTCACACTCTCTGTCCTCTCTCCCCTGGCCGGTGATGAAACTCCAAGCTGGCACCGAGCGAACGCTTTTGTTCCCTGTGTTCCATTAAGAGTCAATCGCCTTTCCTCGCTGGCCGTACATTGCAAATCTGCCACGGAAACCATGCCTCCCTCTCCCTCCTAATGCTGTGAGGGGACGTGCAGCGGAGGAGGTGGGGATGAATGCAGCACAGAGGGCAATTCGCACTAAGCAGCCAAGAGCATACAGACTAAGCGTTTGAATGATGGCACATTAAGAATCCTCAAGTTCAATTAAGAGTGCTTAACAAAGCATCAGTATGCGGGCTAGCTCGCGCAGACTTTATTTTAATGAGAGGAAGGAGGTGGAAAGCAGGGGAGAGGAAAGGGAAGGGTGGGGGTTGGAGGGGTAATGATTAGCGGTGTTTTCTTTCTTCTTAAGCTCCTCTGTGCGGCTCAGTGGAGCAGTTGGCTGGAGAGAGATTTCGGGCACCTCGGCGTCGCCCACCCAGTCCCACGCCACCCGCCTGGCTCTCTGTGGGCGAGGGGGGTGGGGGGGTTACTGAGTGCAGACGCAGAGGAACTGTGCAGGTGTACATTATCAGGTGTTTCTGCTTTAATCCTCCAGCATTTGATTGGCACATATCGTGTTGTTTGTGGACAAAGTAGCACAATTAGGCTTTAATGGGGCTTTGTTTTAGCCTGGTTCCAGATTCCTGAATCATGCCCCGCCCACTTTTCAGATTTTAGCGAGCGATTCAGAGAGTCTGGTGTTGCTCTGGTCAACGGCTTGTTCTCGCTCTGAGCAACAATCGAGCCAATCAACTCCTTTGCAGGCGGGACTTAAGTTTGAACCGTTCGTGCAACGGGTTTTCATTGGCGTTTCGGCAGAACAGATTTGTTGAAATCACCGTCTTAACCAAATATTGTCTTTGTAAAAATGATATTTTTGTTAAAAGCGACCAACATTCTTGGTAAACTTGGTAAATAAGCTGCGGCCGGATACTACGTCAGTCACTAGTGATTGATTAGGGGAAACTCCCCCACACACACAGAAAACGGTTAACAATCTCAGGCTGAGTAATGGAGTGGGAACAAAATGGCCATTCAGTCTGAATATCAGGCTAGCTTTGTTTAATCCGAGCTGCATTCCCTTTACAGTTTGTCACAAAGGCAAAAGGCTGAAGTCCACAACACAGTGAATTATAAAGAGCTTGGAGAGACGGAGAGAGAGGAGAGAGGGAGACAGAAAGCCGGGGGGGGGGGGGGGGGGGGGGGAGGGTTGGTGAGAGATGAATAATGTCCAATGAAGAGAAGCTTTACAAGTAGAGGGAAGAATTGTCAAAGTGAAATAGAGAGAAAGATAGAGAAAGACCAAACAAATGACAGGAGCGAGAGTCGGAGTTAGAGCTCTCGGCGGCGGCGTTGTGAGGCCGGATGCGGAGCTGACCCCATTCCCAACTTCTCCGCTCGCCGCGGCCTCATCGATGTGACATGCATTACCATCGCGGCTCAGTCTTTGGCCCCGCCGTCCCTTCGCTTTCGTCTCTCTACTGCCAGTCATGATCACAGCCTCTCCCTAACACGCTGCGCCAACACAATGAGCTGCTGTCTCTCTCTCTCTCTCTCTCTCTCTGCACTCATCCCCTTCTCTGGGTCCACTGTCACAGAGATAAATAAGAAAAATAAGTCAGGGAGAATCTTCCAACAGTCCGTCTCTCTCTCTCTCTGTCGGCGGATTTCTCCGCGCACTCTTCAAGGCTGAGGCTGCGGGATTATCTTGGTGGCAGTCAGGCTATTCGAGGCCAGGATGAGTATTTTACAGGTCTGGCACACAGTGACAGATCGGGGTGAAAAAGACTATTCACAAAGTGGCACAAATCCAATCAGCGTGAGTCAGGCTTGTAGAAAGTGTGAACCCTGATACAGGTGTCTTCGGTGTCAGATCGCATTCCGCTGAGAAGACCATTGTCATTTATGCAGCTGCAGAGAGGAGGCACAAAGGGAGTTGATTTGCAATGCAGTGACTTTCAGGAGCTGTCAACTACACTACTGTAGACAGGAGGCTTTACAGGGGTTTCTTAATGTATGTACTTCAAACCATCAAACTCCAGATGGGTTCAGTTTACACAACTCTTAAAGGTTACGCACAAGCTATGTACTCCTGCACACGATGAATAGATCAAACTAGTTGCGGTACTCGTCTGTGAAACCAGCTCATGGAAAAGTAAATTCTCAATTTATGTCTCCACTGCATTCACATTAAACTCCAAGACTGTAATTTCAGCCATCACTCAAATGACAGAATTTCGTGTTTTATTTCCTGTCGCTTTGTAGGAGAGAGATATACTCTAACCACCCCCGAGTGGAAATTGGCATGTAAGCTATGTTTGCCGACAAGAGTTTTTAATTTCTCAGCCGGCGAGAATGCATATAGAGCAACAGAAATAGAGGGAGAGTGATGTGAGAAAACACTTAGAGGCAGATAGAAAGCAGGAGGATAGGCGGACAGACTGAGACAGAGACCGAGAGAGAAAATGGCATAGAGAGAGTGGAGACCTTGTGTGAGCACTTGCACTGCATCTAACCTCTTTCTGAATAGAAAGCCGGTGCCACTGCCAGAGTGACCCTACCATGACAGTCTGCTGTCACCAGACCTGTCACCGGTAAACATGCAGCTACAACCCATCTGAACACCGTCCAGGAGGAACCAGGACTGCCTTGCCTCTCCATGTCTTTGAAATTTACCCCAAATCTGTAGTTACAAAGAGGGACAAATGTGTAAACTTGTGCTAACAAGCAGACCAGGGTCAAATTGTAATTGCAAATAATTCTTAGCATTTATTCTAACCTACAAAATTGAGCCAATCACAGTTCAGTACTTGAAAGACAGTTTAGTATACTTTTTTGTGATTCACAATGTATATGTATGAATTGTCTTGAGGCAGTAAACCCCAACTATCTGGTACTCCAATGAGATTATGATATGAATTATCTGCAAATATTAACCCAGGTCTGCTAACAAGTCAACACCTGACCAGTCGACACCTGATGAAGACCAAGACAGGTCAAAACGTTGTGGACTGTGAATACATGTCCTGGAGCAGTATGCAGTTGTGCGGATCAGCTGTTTACTGTTAACAAGTCAAACCAGACTCTGGTTACAGGTTCTGTCAACAATTAGGATCCTGTCAAGAAGGTGTACTTGACCATCACGCTTCCAACTTGTCAATGAGGATTTAGTAATTTGCTGTGATCGTATGTTGTCACAGTTAGACCCAGTGACATAATGTGTGTGAATATATACTGTGTATTTATTTATTTATTCATGTGCAGGAGCACCCAGAGGGTCCCCACCAAAATATAGCCTCGTTTACTGCTTAATATCACTGACATTTGACTGAAGTGATCAAAATGACGGAGAGGCTATACAGATCGCAGGTTTCATTCTCACCACTGTTATTTCCCCTCTCAGAGTATAGAATATGCAATTCTTTATTAAATCATATGCAAAAACAAAACCTCAGATGGGAGTCCCAAACCTACTGTTCATTTATTTGGCAGTCTATTCTATGAAAACATTTGAGGAACTCTGCTTTTATTCAATTGTTCCACATGCCACTGACTCCTGAATGAAGGTATTATGTGCACTAGAGTTCACACGAAGTTTGCTGGAGGGATTATGGAGGAGCTCGGCAGCTTCAATGCACAAGGTTATGAGCTAATTCCTCAATAACAGTGAGCGAAATGAGCGTTGATGGCGTGTGAGGGAGCAGGCCACACAAACACACACCCTGCATGTGTGTGTGTGTTTGCATATCACACAGTGCAAGTTTGCGTGCTTACAGGATGTGTATGTGTGCACATGTTTGTGTGTTTATTACCAGATATGTAAGTTTATGGAGGGGTTGCTTAACATTACACATTCCAATTAGACAGCTTCCTCCTCTCCTTGTGCTCTCTGTAAATCATATCAGTAATTGATACATACCAGCATTGCACAAGCCCAAATACCATGAAAGCTGGCAAGGGAAAAGTTTCATTTCCAAAGCAATGACAAGGTGACTTAAGCTGTGGATTTTCTGGATTCCAGCACTGGAATGAAATAAGCATTTATGTGCTGATGGAATATTAATTTGACAGATGTCCCATCAAATAAGCAAAAACACATCTTAGACTCTGCACGTAAACACACCGCTAACATCTGATCCAGCAGAAACGAATACCAACTGCGGTATTACTTTAATTTATTTATGTGAACGACACAGATCTTTCACAGCAGAGCTCCAGTAGCACACAGAGGTGTTTCACCGCTGCATGAGAAAAACCCCGGGGCGGGCTTATATCCAGGATTTCTAGGGGGATCTCCAGTGGGGTGCTAGCAGGGTGATTTGCATCGCCCCCTCCAGGCACTTTCATCCCGACCCGGCAGTGCGGCGCGCGTGGCGGAGCGGTAGCCGGCGCTGTTGCCCGGACAACCGATCACTGGATTACAGGTTGGGTGGGGGAAGAGAGAGAGAGAGAGAGAGAGAGTCTACTCAGGTTGCCCTGCCTTGAACCACGGCCTTTCACAATAAAAGACCATTTCAAAATAAAAGACCTTGAGCTGATTTGAGAGAGTGAAATAGAGAGAGAGAGAGAGAGTCAGAGAGAGAGAGAGAGAGAGAGAGAGAGAGAGAGAGAGAGAGTCTACTCAGGTTGCCCTGCCTTGAACCATGGCCTTTCACAATAAAAGACCATTTCAAAATAAAAGACCTTGAGCTGATTTGAGAGAGTGAGATAGAGAGACAGAGAGAGAGAGGGAGAGTCTGCTCAGGTTGCCCTGCCTTGAACCTGCCCAGCCTTTCACAATAAAAGACCCTTTCAAAAAAAGAAAGAGAGAGAGTTAGTAGTAGGTTATTTAGATCAGTGGCTCTCAATCCCAGTCCTTGAACCAGGAGTCCTGCTGGTTTTCATATTAGTCATCAAATCAGAGACTGATTTACACACCAGGTGAATGCAATTAACTACCTGATAGGATAGAAAACCAACTCAATTCTGGTCCTTGATGTCCAGTGTCCTGCAGGTTTTTGTTCCTCCCTGATAGTTAATGAGCTACACCTGGTGTCAGGTAGATACAGATCAGGTGTAGCTCATTAACTACCTGAAAGACACCGGACATCAAGGACTGGAATTGAGGACCTACCTAGGGCCTAAGTTCAATATCAAAGAAGAGAACATGGGAGTGAGGGTTAAACACATGCATACATGCCCAATATGATCACGGTCTAGCAGAGGTGGGGGACTCGAGTCACATGACTTGACTCGAGTCAGACTCCAGTTGCAAATTTGAGGACTTGAGACTTGCTTGACTAACATTGATAAAAGACTCGACTTGACTTTGACTTGGTATTCATGACTTGAGACTTGATTTAGACTTGAGACAGATGACTCGAAAGGACTTGACTTTTTCTTTTATTAAGTATTTGCATTTTTCTAGATATTGAGAAGTTACGTTTTGTTTTTGAAACATGATTGGGTGACTTTTCGTTCAGTGCGCGCAACCCAGGCTTAAAAGACAGTGTCTTGCAGGACCTAGAAAACAATGCAAGACGGGATCGAGCTGAAAGCATGTTGAAAGGATTCTCCCATACCTGCGCGGATTTTCTCTCGAGCCTTATATTACCAGACCGTTTCTGATTCAGACAAGACAGCTTATGAATTGACAGCTTTCGAGACAGAGCTTCATCATTCTGTTCGCGGTCCCTCACTAGTTCAAAGTAAATAGCTGCGTTTATGGAGCCTTTTAATCAGAATAGTAGCCCAATCAGAATAAACTGGCTGATCCGAATGAAATTTCATTCCGTTTGAGAGGGGTGGTTTAACCCTTTCATAATCCGGTCGATGGATAAAATTTCATCATGTAAACACTCATTCCGATCACTTTTTTTTATCTCGCCTCTTTCTGCACATGCTCGCGCATTTAACGTAAGTCATGTCAATTACGTGACCCTTTTTTTCCGGGAGGAATTGATTACATACTGTGGAGCATGTAAACGCACATCTTAATGCGATCGTTATATTTAGCACTCATGTAAACACTTGCGTAGCAATCTTCCTTCGGAATGATTTCATTCAGAATAAAAAAAAATGTCTCATGTAACCAACTCAACCACAGCAGAATGGTCTCTCCCTCTCTCTAATCAACTGTGTGACAAATGCAATCCTGCGAGATCAGGCAAACAAGATGGTATTTTTCCTTGATGAGGATTAAAATTTCAGTGTTCTAAATTAATGGATGTATTAGTCTACACAATCCACAGCAGAAAATAGTAATCATCAGATAGAATACTATGTTTCATTTTCGCGCAATTTGAACAATTGTCTATACAGTAGGTACTCGCGTGTGCCGCATAATAAATACAAAGTGGGAAACTGTTGCGGGTATAATAATCTATTTCAACATTCAAAGGGTCCTAGATAAAGATTTCAAAACTGCCATGATCATCCAGACATGCTAGTCACCCTCTACACCTAATATCAGTCATTTCAACTCTATTTTAACGTCACTCACTATCCTCTATGTTGAAAACTGTCAACGGAAGGCCTAATTAAAGGAAAAATGACAAAATGCTTAGAGATGAAATAGCATACCAATATTATATGCTATCATATATGTCTGTTTTAATGTAATACGTGATTTTAAAATGTCAGTAGTGTAACCTAATGTAACCAGAGCTGCCTATATTTTTAGGAAGGAGGTTGAAAAGAAAAACATACTTGCAGCTCACAAAGGTAGCAATAACTAGTGATTGGTGGACACACACTATATTACAGTCATATTCCCATTAAGTTAGTGAAAACCAACAGAAACAGAAATTTCTCAAGTATCAACAACTACCAGACATTTACAGTATCTATACCAATTGGTCCCATCATCATGTTTTGTCTGAGAAAACAATCTATTTCATTTTATCAACAAAACTATTTTGTTAAATATTTTTTGCCCAAACTAATATAAAAGTAGTACTGATAATTTTTTTAACAACATGTATTTTGCACTCAAAAGAGTATTGATAAGTATTGGTATCGATAAGCAGTATCAATAGTGGTATTGGTATTAATAAAATCCTAACCATACCCATCCCTAGTTGTAGAGACTAACTAACTAACAGGTGCAGTTTTCTCATGACATGGCTCGCCATTGTACCCCTTTCTCTCTTGTTTTAAGCACTTCTTTCATGGTGACTTGACTTGTGACTTGCTTGACCTGAGCAATGACTTGACTTGTCTTGCTTGACGTTTAGCAGTGACTCGACTTGCTTGAGTCTAAACACAGTGACTTGGGACTTGCTTGAGACTTGAAGGTTAAGACCTGAGACTTGCTTGTGACTTGCACATGTGTGACTTACTCCCACCTCTGGGGTCTAGTACTGTTGGCCACTAGGGTGCTGCACTGGGCTTTCAGGGAGTCGACTTATTCACACCCGGTCTGGTGATACGAACCAGTGACTTTCCAGTCTCACGCTTACACTGGTATTGTAAACATAATAGGAAGGACTTGAGCTACAAACAGCTGTGATCTGGGGTCAGCCTTAAACCTATCACAGTAAAATCTACCCTCTGGTATAGGTGTCACTGAAAATAGATGAGTGAAGAAAGTAGGCTAGCAGATGTGCAAATATAGACCTAAACCCTAACAGCATACCGGTCTGCCTCCTCCTGCATAATGTTCCCCTAAATCCAGTCAGTCGCTGCCTCTCATCTCTGTTTGACTCTGCCTCCATGTAGACCAGGGCATCCAACTGTGGGATATGCCACGCTCAAATCTAACGCCTTGAGGGGAAAAAATAGTTTTGACTGCTGCTGCATATTAAAGCATAGCTATTTTCTGTGAGTGTGGCATTTCTTTATTCAATATCAGGGGCTCCACAGAGACACATACAGCTTTAGGCTGGCAGCGCCGGGCTGTATAGTGTGAGTGTGTGTGTGTGTTGCTATCTGACTGACTGATCGTTTTTAATAATGTCCACTCCCAGCACCACATCTGTTCATATCTAACAAGGGAGATGTTGTCGATTGTCCTGAAATAAGAGGGACAAAGGTCATCATTTGTGGTGACAAGGGGGGGGCCGTCCTGTTTCATACCACCTTAAATAAGCTCTCATTCAAGATAAAGGCCTATGCTTACTTACTGGAGAAAGGGAAACCCCATGGTATCTAGTATTGTATCTGGTAAGTAGGCCTACTGTATATCTGACTGTCTTTAGTAGCTATAAGCTTTCTCTGAAAATTCATAAACCAACACTGCTAAATATTTAATGAGCATTCTGAGATATTAGCTTAGCTTGGAATATTTTAATGCAACAAAATTGTCAATTGGAATAAGAAATAATATGACTAAAAGTTGATTTTGCATGATAAATTGATTTGTGTTGTTAGTTTAGTGCATTTCTGCATTCTGCATTTTATTGGTAGGGTACAGTGTGAGTTTTCAGACACAGCAATAGAAAACTGGAACACTGGTATCAAATTAGCATTGTAGACTGATTTGCTATCTATGGCATACATAGTAAATCAGTTAGACTAAGCCTTGCTGTATAGGCTGTCACTCTCCACTGACATTTGCACTCAAATTACCTATAAGCAGCGAATTGTGACATTATATAGAGATCAAACTAGAAATCTCAATCCACAAAGCTCTCGTCTTTGATGCCAGGAAACACATTTCCAGAAATTTCCTTGTGTTTGAAGTGTTTCAAAAGTCTTTTCCTTTAGTTTGAGCAGCTGACAGGAAAGTTCCTCAAACATGTTAGTTATGTGAAACCAAATCTTCGTCACAGACAGGCCTCTTTTCCAAAACAGGGCGAAGGTCAGGGTTAACTCAACATGTTGATGTCACGAAATCAAACGCGCTATTCGTTATCTAAAACTGTCCCCCAGCTGAGTGGTTCTCAAACTTTTTGGCTTGTGACCCGATGCCTATTCGCAACCTCCATCACAGGCTGCATGTGCGGAGTGGTGAACAGTTCAACCAAAGGATGATTTTCCTTTTTCAGGTCATTCCATTTGCTCATCAGAGGAGGCCTAGAGGCTGAAAACTACTCAGTATTTCATGAGACAAAAGAAAAAACTAGAGAAAAATCAGACAAATTACACATGATAATAAATCTGTATGGTAGAAATGTTTTTTTCCTATCCCATAAATCATCTTGCGACCCCCCTGGGAGGTTCCCAACACCCAGTTTGAGAACCACTGCCCCATCTGACAAATTATGCCGCAGAGATGTTGTTTTGAAATTTAAGGAGATAAATAATGAATAAGCCCTGGTTATCTGGGCTGCTTTCCCGCGTAACCCGGCCACTCCGTCCTCACTTACAGACTCAAAGGGTCAGGAGGAAATAGACTAGAGTGCAGATGGGGCAAAACGACAAATATAGGTCTACTTATACAGTTCACTGAGTTGATTGGACCCAATGAAACAGCCTTGAGAACAAGTCCTGGAGCCATGGAGGCTGATTTGGGTGCTGAAATTGAGCCAGCACATTAGCTGTAACAACGCCATTCCAGGAGAGATATACATGTGTCCAAAAACAGATTCAGGGCCAAAAAGTACTTGCGCAAGTAGGAGGTATGCATCATTCATTGGTATGTTTGTTCCAGATGGGCCTTTATCAGTGTTTAGGAGATTAGCTCTTGATGTTCCTTTTAAGTGAAGCCATACCCAGGCACCGGATGGGACTGGCTTGACAAAACACGCCCTCCTCACACAAGGTCAGGAGACACATCCCCAGCTGCGTTATCTATGACTAAACTATTGTGGACGGTGTTTATGAATGCGAGGGAGGACAGTGAGGGTGGGGGGGGGAGGGGAGGGCAAGAGGGATGAGGGGATAGAAGAGAAAAATAAGAGTAACAGGTTTGGAGGGAGAGAACAGGGAGGCGAGAAAGAAGAGAAGGAGAACAATGACGTGGTGAGATGAAGAAGGGAAAGATGGGGATATGGAGATGAGGAGGAGGAGAAGAAGTAGGTCAGCACAAGTGTTATTATTCTGAGTCAGGACAAACTCCTCTACTGTCATACTGACATGAACCAGTGGCCAGTTGGATGATAACTCCAGTATGAGCCTTCCTCCTCCAAATGAGCAGCTCAGTAACAGCAGAAATCACAGACCTCCATTGTGTGAGCGTGGAATTATAAGGTTCCATTTGACCAAAATTCAGCTACCCACATATTCATAATCTTTGAATGTTACTTTATGCTTGTGTGGTGTTATTTATTGTATTTTTTATTTATTTATTTTTAAGAACCTTTTGGAGTTAAATGTTTAAAAAGAAAGTTCTATCTCAGAAAGTACATTTCAGCTTGGTGCTATAAGGTTCTATTTCCCATCCAATCACAAACTCCAATGTTTCAGGACAGACCAATCAAAATCTACCTTTGTCAGTGACTAGCTAATGTAGCCTGAAATGGTGGTAATGTTTTTATTTCCTATGTAAGAACTACCATTGCAATAAAAATAAACTAAAAGAAAAAAAATAATGACAAGTTAATGACAATATCAACTGACTTGTTTGGGCCCTCTTTAAAAAAAATCAAATTTCTAATTTTCCCTATGATATGTTGCATTCAAAGTCCTCAGGCCTTGCTGAGCTATAAAGATAGATTACACAACATAACGGTTTTGCCAGCTGGGATGTCCAAACTTTGATGCTGGATCTCTCAGAACTGCACTCTACCCAGACAGAACCTTATAAGTCCCCGCTCTCCACTCACCAGCAGAGTGAGGCTAGGAATCCTAATGGACAAGGATTTAATCACTCAAGTGGATTCATACAGATGTTAAACAATGACGTTCGACTGTCTCTCTGACCTTCACTAAAATCATCATTCATCATTTGCGATATCATACTTCAACTAAGCTTTAAGGAAAGTAGTTTTGACTTTGGGCCGGAATCCTTTTTGCTGGGAAAGCCAAACTGTTTTGATTCAGCCCCAAAAAGCAGCAGAAGGAAAGCAGGACTCCAGTATCAAGCTAGGATTTTAGAGTGCTGGTCCCATGAGTGCCCATACACTCTCAACCCAGGCCCCGGTATTGCTCAGCCAGGTGTGTGTGTGTGTGTGTTGGGGGGGGGGGGGGGGGGGGGTTAAGAGTACTGTGCCAGTGAGAAAGACTAAATTCAAATCCAGCACTCCCAGTTTGGGAAGCCAGAGGTAAAATCCTCCGTGGACGGGAGAGATATCAAGGCTTACAGTGTCTCAGGCAGCCACTATACCTTCTTCCTACTACTTGCAGATGCTGAACGGATGAATGTGAATTAGAGATCAAACACAGCCATGGGTGAGAAGAAAGCAAGCATCTATTGGGAGTCGATTACGCTCTTTTTTCAGCACTGTATGTCCGTACTGTACAATGCTTTGATTGATGTTCTTAAGATATTTACAGCACTGCAATCCTCCAAGGTACAGCTCAACGGCTCTGTGTGGAAGCTATGTGGAAGGAGCGTGTGTGTGTGTGTGTGTGTGTTTCCCACAAATTACCCTCACTGTGAAATTACCTGTGACATAACCATCTTGTGCAGAAAACATGATTTGATTTGGCAAACGTCAGAAACCTAATTCAAAGTGACCTAGAGTGGAGAAATGAATGACTCAACAGTATCTGGATCATTTGTTGCCAGTTAATATCTTCACTGCCAACATGCTCTTAGTGCTGCGTGACGCAGACTTTGGAGGGAAAGAACAATTAGCGATTTTAAAAAAGCCTGATGCAAGGTTATTAAAAGATTAGCTTCACCTAGTTTCATCTCAACGCAGCCTTTGTTTGTTTCTGTTCCGAACAAAGACCCTTCAGTGAGTGAGAGCAGGCAGGGGGAGATTTAATCACACAAGTGCATTCCCTCAGATTTGATACAAAGGCTTGTTCATTTATCATTCACAAACCTGTTTCTTTAAGGAAAATTAGGCAAATTATCCATCTCCTCTCTTTACTTAAAATAATTCCACTCTGACAGAAATTGTCTTTTCTCTTGAAAGGGAGGATCACATATTTTGTCAGTGATGTCATTTCAAATATTACATCAGGGTCCATATTAATAATTTTTTTAATAGTAGGAGTGCACATGTAGGATCATTAACCAAAGCCAACACCTAGATTAGCGCTCCCTGTTCTTATAGGTGCTACTGGTGTGGTGATAGGTCCATAGGAACCCGGTTATTAATAATCCTATAGGGTGCCAGAGTAGGAAACTGTGTGATCCAGAGGTGTGAAGTTCAATTGATTTTTCAAGTCCACCCCTTCAGCAGATTCTCCTCTGTACTGGCTGTGCAGGCTGCAGTGATCCAATGGCCTCAAGCAAAGGCTGCTCTCTTGTGGTTCTGTAAACTCACTGCATCATCATATAGAGAGGAAAATATTTGAAACAAATCAATCATCCATCATCCGTAATTACAACGTTTGAAGTTTGACATTACAAATCGCGTTTAAGTCACACAGCTGTACGCAAACATCTCCGGGTTTTATTTACATTCAACAGGTCTGAAGTACACAAAAAGGCTCCGGCTGAATATTAACAAGTGATTATTTCAAAACTGGACAGCAAAGTTTGCCTGATGTTCATGAACGGGTACAAACAAATCTCTCAATAAAAAAAAGAAAAGACAAAATTTTCCACAACCTGGTTAACAACTTCAGCTCATAACTGCTGAAAACACTTGGCTCAAAAACAGTTTCCTCTCTTCATATACAAATAACAATTAACAAGGCAAGTGCAAACGGATAAGGGACTTTATACCCAGACAGATGTGGAGTGCTACGTCCTATTGCCCTGTCTCTTTTGGTTCTGGATCATTCTCCTCAGCATCTGGTCGGGGACCAGGTCTGACTGGCTCACGTCTGTGTTCTCACAACCCACCACAGGACAGCTGGAGGAGAGACAAAGAGAAGGCCGCTTAAAAACTTAGAAGGAGGGCGCACAAATATACACACAAGTGCCACAACGGCCCTGCGGTAACACACAGTTTGGACACACATTTTTCTTTATTTTTACTATTTTCCACATTTTGGAATAAGAGTAAAGACATCAAAACTATGAAATAACACAAATGGAATTATGCAGTGACCAAAAAAGTGTTAAGCAAATCTAAACTATCTTATATTTTAGATTCTTTAAAGTAGCCGCCCTTTGCCTTGATGGAAAGGCAAAGGCTTTGGAAAGAAATTCATTCATTCAACTTCACTATTTATTTTTGT
The DNA here is from genome assembly GCF_048128805.1 of Centroberyx gerrardi. Taxonomy (NCBI): domain Eukaryota; kingdom Metazoa; phylum Chordata; class Actinopteri; order Beryciformes; family Berycidae; genus Centroberyx; species Centroberyx gerrardi. The sequence goes on from NC_136008.1 coordinate 24,575,210, forward strand.
CTAAGAAACAAATTTCAAGCATTTAAGCATAAGCCTTTAACTCAAAATGGCTTTAAGATCATGAAAAACATAGTGCATTCAATCAGGTGTGTCCAAACTTTTGACTGGTAATGTATATCAAATCTGTATCAGCTTAATACTGCCTCTATCACTATTGTTGTTATGTTAGAAATGGTTATTGTAAGAAATGGTGTAATTGTTTTTACTCTTTTTTCAACAATAAAAATCAATTTTAAAAAATGCATGTGTATTACATTGTAGGAAACTTAGTCTACACAGTAACCAAGGTCAAGACAATAAGCGCGTTTCCTTGACAACAACTAGCCCGGTGCTGGGATTTCATCTGTTTTCCTCTAGGACCCAGCCAAACTTAATTTGATTCAAACATCAAAGCGGTATAATAAAGAAAATGTGAGTTAAGGCAGAGTGCTGGTCCCACACCGGCCCGCCGAGTTGTTTACCGCTGCAAAAACCTGACTCGACTTTCTAACGGTCCGCCGAGGGAGTGTGTTTTACCGGCATTTCTTTTTCTGGCTGTGTTTCTTTTTGATCAGGTCCAGGATGGCTCCTTCATCGTAGTGGTGGTTGCACTTCTTATTCTTCATCGGATTCACCATATCCACCTTGAGCACAGAAGCATAACGGTGCATTAGATAAGATATAACTAAACCAGTGGTTCTCAACATGGGCTCCGGGGACCACCAGGGGTCCTTGAGGGGGTTCCAGACGGTCCCCAGCAAACTGATGAATTGTTAAACTTCAACATTATTTCATTTACAAGAAGCGAACACAATTAGAGAATGTAGAAGAATGTCTTGGAATTCTGGACAAAATCATATCCAACAATAAAAATGTTCTCAGATTTGGGTCCGAGAGGCAAAATCTCATCAAATGGGGGTCTGTAGCTCTAATGTGGACTAAATTAGGGGACCAAGTTGATATGAAAAAGGTTGAGAATCACTAAATTAAACAGCACCAATAGTTGCCAATACTTAAGTGTAGTACCAGACATAACAACAAATCAACCAAGGTGATTCTTCACTGGTTTTCTATGTTTTGCTAATATTCAAAACAATATGTTATTGTCAGTGATTAGGAAGGCATGGAAAAAGCAGAAAGCAAAAGGAAGTAGGAAAATGGGACATGTCTGACATAAGCAGACTGGAGGAGCCTACCTGTGTGAGTGGGCAGGTGAAGTTGACTTGGCTCTGTGTGACAGCGATGTCCTCGTCCTCATCCTCCATGTTCTCCGCCGACTCCGGGTTGGCTGAAAGCACGACACACTGTATGTTTTCCACATTTCCAAACACAGTCAGAAATATTGAACTGGAGCTTTGACAAGAAAGGCTGGACAATATCCAACACACCCCGCTGTGTGCTTGGGGAAAATTCCATCTAGAGAATACAGTCATATGTGCCACTTAGCTGCTAGTAGATCTAGAACTAGAACTAGCACTCTTAAGTATTATCAAATGCATATTCAACTACTAGCCTCTTTCTACCAGTCATCTCATGTTTCTTATGTTTACAGAACCCCGCTGCCACTCACACACTCTAGCATTGCCATAGAACATACACCTAGCACACATAGCCCAAAGACTTACACCAACACAGATGCGCAGTTATCTACTTGCATATGCAAACATAACACCCACTCACACAGGTACACAGATATCTAACACACACAGTCATTGTCTGAGCTGTCTCCCCTTTCTTAGCCGGCGTACAAAGTTCACAATGTCTACTGTTGTTGCCCCAGCACAGCCAGCACACCAGCGCTCAACTATCAAAAGTCATAGGTCATCCGCCGCTAAAGGTATAAAACCTGGGTTCCACCATTGCTTTCTAAACATTCTAATTAAATCTGGATAAACCTCTACACGCTGCCTCCTGAAACTCTCTTCCAGACTACGATGCAATGACACAGCCAATGCTTTTCATCTCTGGCTTCACAAGAATCAGATGCAAGATTCAAAAAGTATTCGGTAACGCTTAATTTACCAGGTCCGCAATTTCCTAATAATTTCCTAGAAAGGAACTGTTAATTTCTTAGGAAGATTCCTGGAAAGAACCATGAAATGATGTACTAATTATAGGGAAAATAGAGTTCAATGGTAAGTTCCTCTAATTTCTTCTGTTGTTTCCAAGACAGAACCATGAAATTATATATAAAAAATTTGAAATTAACTAAAATGAATTAAGAATTCAACAAATACCTATATTATATAATTATATGAATAATGACTTCTGATAATTGATCTCTGCCTATTATTTTCCAATAAATAGTTTGTAGTTTTGCAGTTCTTTCCAGGAAATTCTTTTAGAAATTGACAGTATCTTATTGACTCCACCAGACTGCTGACATTTTCTATATAACTTCTACATCATTTCATGGTTTCTTTCCAGGAAACTTCCTAAGAAATTAACAGTTGCTTTCTAGGAAATTATTAGGAAATTGTGGACCCGGAAAATAAAGTGTCAAGTATTCCACAATGGGAACATGAGGTGATATTTTTGACACTCATCCAACAGGCGATAACGATGTCTCGCTGGCTGCGGGTTCACAGCATACGGAAGAATTTACATGTATTGCATATGAAATTATCTCATAACGATCTCAGTCAACTGACACCTCAAAATGAGTTTTCTTTGCGGCTGCTTTTGAGTCGGGTTAAGATAACCTTGGTGCTGCCTGCATATAAGCATATTCACTTTTAATGTCTACTGTGCATCTCAAATGCATGGCACTAGTCTGTGTGGGCAACTTATTAATCAGGGATGTAATGAGGACAACAAAAAAAAGCAGGAAATAATAGCTAGAGGGTGACAGGCAAACAGAATTATTCAACAGTAAACAAAGGGAGTTGTGTGTATAAAACAAGCTAATTATGCTGGGGGGGGGAAAGGACACATCCCAAGATTTCTCTCTCTCTCTCACTCTCTCTCTCTCTCCATCAGTGGGTCTCACCTTGGCTGAGAGAGTTCCTGATGCTCTCCTTGAAGGCCAGCACCTTCTGGTGTCTCTGCAGCTCGCCATCAGAGAGCCTGGCTATTTTCTCTGTGAACTGCTCCTTCACCCTGGCTGTCAGGCTGAACATGGCCTCTGGAGGCTGCGCGCCAACCTACGGAAATTGAGGTCGGTTAGGTTATTTCCTTGACCATTAGAATTGGAGTCACCTTTATCAGCGTTTCCCCTGGTGTAGAAGGACGATTCAATACTCTATTTAAATCTGTTTCACGTCAAAGAGATATGAAAATGCAGTGTGAAATGGCAGTTTGAATGGACTATCTTAGACTAGACTATCTGAATATGTCTAGAGCTGAATTCATTGAAAAGCTCACTGAAATGAACACAAATTCAATCCTTTGGGGCAGGGTGGCAGCTCCTGCAGGGAGGGTGGACCGACCTGCTCATTCAGAGGAAACAATGTTTCACAGTGATGCGATTAGGCCAAGCCAGATTGCTCTCACCTCTGCCGTGACTTGCTGTACAATGTCAACGAAGTGGTTGATCTCCCTGTCCAGTTTGGCACACTCCAGGATCATGGCCTCCATTTTACTGATGCCAGAGTTATCCGCTCCCTCTGTAACACAACAGTAGCTGAAACGGGGCCTGGCAAACAGAATAAGTCTGAGAGACAGCCAGATAGAGATTGCAATAATAAACAATTTACCCTGAGTTTCCGCCAGGTCCATAGCCACATCTGTCACTATGTCCATCCCCGTCCCAATGTCTGTCTGACATTCTTTCAGACCCGACAGCGTTGCATGAACGGCGGCAAGAGACATTATTGTGATGGCTATAATCTTCTAAAACCAGAAACACAACTCAAGCTACGTTAACCTGCCTTGCTAAGTTACCTTTTTAACTATGCTAACTTGCTATGCTAAGCTAACTTGCCACATGTATGCATGTGACGCAGCAGTGTCTTTATCTCCCTTTGTCCAGTTTATTTGAAAGATAATACATTTGAGGATAACTGACAAAGTAAAATAAGTTATTGGAAAACACACGAAACACCCGGGAAAACTTCACAACAGCGGCGAGGAGATTTGGGCTTTGACTTCCGGGTCTAATTTTTTTTTAATTTTTCAAAGTAAAAGCCTCGACCAAAAAGACACCTATAAAGTACCACCTAAATCAAAGGTACAATGTATATTGAAGAAAGTGTTAAAAGAAAAGAAAATCGTGGGGCAAATAAAATCTACATTCAGGAGCTCCAGAGCTCAAGGCTCCTTCATTCCTAAGGCAATTGCTGCCATCAACCATCAACTATAGTCCACCTTTATTGTTGCACTTTGCATATTCTACTACTTGCACTTTTTTATACTCATTGCACTTTGCTAACTTGATGTTTGCTATTACTTGCTGTTTATAGTGTTTTTGTTGTTGTGGTATGTTTCTCCCATGTTTTTTATGCTGCACCAGAATTGCGCTCCGGGGACAATAAAGATTTATTGAATTGAATTGAATTGAATTTATAGCCAAGTCAGTAGGCCCCACCAACACCAAAAATTGAGGAACTGGGAATGAACATTTTCAGCTAAAGAGAAGCAAAATGACAGAATATGAACAATTATATTTATTATTGAATTTCATTAGGCAATGGCACAAAGTGATAGTACACAAAGTTGGCAAGTCAACTCATAGGCAATTATAACAACTGTCTTTCTATCTATGTACAGTCTAATATTAGTGCATTAAGACATTGATGGTCAAAACCATGAAATGTGTAAGTAAACAATTCAACAGACAACAAAAGCAGAAATTTGCGATGAAGAGACTTCATCCAGATCTTCACAGTATTGTTCTGAACTCATCAAAGATGAAACTGGGCACATGGGCTTCGGCCACCTTTAGAATACAGAAAAAAATAAACAATAACTGAATTACAAACATTTACATAACTATAACACACTATATACAATGCAAGACATTCTCCTCACAATGTTGTCTATAGCTGTGTCTCATTCAGGGAATGGTGCAGTATGATTAACCATTTCTTGCATTAGAAACGCATTAGACCACATAACCAGAGAGTGATTTGAGGGGAGGTTAAATGGCATCCGTCTTGTTTATATTAAATATGTAATGCGCTTCATTTTCCACAGATAGGGTAAAATTACCAGGAATCAATGCTTTAGCTTCTGCATCACTCCCCTTGTTATTGTTAAATTATTTTATTACATTTTCAAAGCATCACTGAAGTGTACTGTAGCCGGTCTTGTCCAGAACTAGCGTGAATGTTGTCCTACCTTGCGTGACAGTTTTGTGTACTTGACATAGTCTTCCAGGAACATCAGAGCTCCCACCACATCAGAGGGCATGTCAGGGATCTTCTGACTACAATGGAAGTGAATAGAAGTTTACAAAGCCATAACTGAATATATATTTCATAATAGTATTCAGATCAAGTTCTACCCAAGCCAAACACAGCATCTACTCATATGAAGGGAAACAATGTTATTTTAGTCATTTCCTTAAAACGACAGAAAGAAATCTGTAAATTTAGCAACGTTTCCAAAGTAATCACGTCTGTTGTGTTACCTGGTGCACTGCTCCATTATAGAGCGGATGAATTGGCCAATGAGAGCCAAGAACTGCTCTGTGTATCTGGAGTGGAACTGCTTGAGCAGGGTGAGCAGGCCTAGGACCAGGGGAGGCCAGTCAACTGGGTCCGCAGCTTTCCGGCATGTCATACCTTGGGAAGCACAAGACATCAGGAGTTTCATCCATCTTTACACTATATCGTGATAAGTAGCCTATCCAAATAAGAGCCATATTCAAACCATAAGAGGTACAGGAACTGATACTTTTGGAATTGGACTGTGAATGCAGCCAGGTCCCAGCTAAAAATGACACCCACCCACACAGCTACAACAACTTCCAGGGGAAACACTGCTGCCAGATTTAGAGAAATACCTGATGTTGTTGGATAAAGAGGAACTAATAAATGAAGCTCCCCATCGTAGAACACTGGTTTGACCTTCAGTGCTAAACATTATTGTACAACTTAATAGCTCACCAACAGCTGGATTATAGTTATAATGCAGGTAACTGATAGAAAAAAAACTCACCTTGGTTTTTGCTGTACTGTAGTTTAGGCAGCTGAGCAATAATGAATAGGAAGTTGATGATGGGGAAGTAGGGGAGGCGCTTTGTGGTGATGTAGATCTGTGAAATGCATAAACACAAACAACTGGTCACACCCTCCTATTATTTATAGCCAAACCAAACAAAAAAAGAAAATAGACAGAGAGAGTGCAGGTGATACATTTCTTTGGTTTCTTTGGTTTCTGGACACCAACAACAACTCGACTGTTGTCTCTCAGCATGAATCTTCAAGACTAAAGACTGAATTTGTATTGCAGATGAAATGTGAGATTAGGACGAGGCTAAATCATTGTGTGGGAAGCAAAGCCCATATCTCCAAACCTTGTTGAGTGGGTTGTGAATGCCGGCGGCCTCCAGGTAGGCAGTGATCTCATACAGGAGAGTGTTGTCCTCTTTAGGGTACGGCAGAGACGGGTCCTGGTAGTGGGCCTCAATGTCCGCCAGCAGAGACCTGGCAAGATCGCAATTAGTCAGAGTGGAAGCAGCGCAGATCATGGATAGAATCACAGTGGGAGGCAAATCATTATCAATTATCATAAATCCGCTAATAATATTTGGCAACAGCAATACCAGTGATTAAGCAATTATCTATCACTTTGATTTCATTCATGTGTGCCAAAGCAATGTAGAGAGCCTAAGGCCATGAAACATGGGCAACACTTTGAAGCAACGTAGATGTCAATGACAACATAGATAACAGTATCTTTTCATGATACATTTGTTTCTTACTGTCCATTATGTTAACTTTGGCATTGTTGTGTTTCCCAATCCATATCCTGGATGAAGGCAATATTGCCACATCTAAGTTGCCACAAAAGCTTCCCATATAAGGGTGTGTGTGGGGGAATTAAATCAATTTAGTATGATATTGCAATACTTCCCCCCACAATACTGACAACAATCATTATATTGTAACCCAACTACAGAGATGGTAGTGAAGTAGTGTGCACTCTCTGGTGATTTCCAACCCAAGTGAGACTAGACTGACTTGTTGAGGTTCTCCAGGGCGGCGGCCAGGTGTTTGGAGTCAAACTTGCAGGAGTAGTTCAGCTCATTGGCAATCTGCTGTCTGAGAATCTGCATCTGACCAACCTACAACACACAAGCGTCTTGTCTTTATCAGAAAACGATGCACAATGGAGAGTGACAAGGAATTACAGGAGAGAGGAGGGAATCACATGCAAAGAATTTGAACTCACAACAAGTACAATATATGCACTTCAGCCCAGGAAATCACTAGGTCATGCCATGAACATATGCATTCAAGTCAGTAATATTTCTTGCCTATTAGCAAGCACAAGAGAATAATATGGACCGGTACCTTCATGATGGCCTCCAAGTATGCCCCCCAGATCTTCTGGGTTTTGGCCACAGCGTTGGCGTACACTTTGCTGGCATTAGCTAAGGTAGAAAAACAAACGAGCAAAAAATAGATTGTTTGATATGAATGAAAAGATCCTGGCGGGTTATAGGATTTACTGAACGGTTTTCCTTACCCACAATGCCCTGGACTGGGTTGACAGCGCCCAGCATGGCCTTGAAGACGTCCACCACAGATCTGTCCCTCAGGATGCTCTTCTGAAGCATCGTCAGGAAGTTCTGACGGGAGAAACAGTTTGCTTGTAATGTAAATATATTCAGTTAGACATACTGTAGGTACAGTACAGTGCCGTTGTCAATGTAGTTGATGCAAACTGATGTTTTGCAGACTTTGTTTGTATTTAGTAGGCTAATCACCTGCAGCTCCTTAACGATCATGAAGCAGAGCAGACGGTCCAGTCCGTTGAGGCCAAAGGTGCCCAGGGTGTCCTGGATCTCAGAGAACAGCCTGTTGTTGGTCACCTCCTGGTGGCTCTTCAGGTCGTACCAGGTGTTCATCTGGTCGATGTAGCACGTCACCCTGGACATGTTCAGGAGGAGCAATGTTTGCAAGGGGGCTTATATATATTTTTGTAGCAGTAAAGAACCACCATAGGTGACGGAATGAAGGGAAAGCACTACAAAATAATACAATGCCATCATTGCATAGATAAAAGCGCTATTTGCTTTAGACATCAACTTACAAATGCAGAGTTTTAACTTTTTGTATTGTAACCTTGGCTGGCAGCTTAAGCTTAAGAAATATAAAACAGACTGGAGAGCTTGGTGAAAATAGACAGTAAGGTTAATCACAATAAGGCTTATGCCTGTATAAGAACTTTGTATTTTGCACTAATGAGCATCATTTTATTGCACCATATCAACTCCCTGTTGGGTCTTAGCAGCTGACATTTATATGGTATATGTTGTGCCGATCAGTTGTGCGTCTTATTGTGTTTTTATGGTATGTTTTTATTGAGTTTATTACATGTTTTTAGTGTGTACTTTTACTCTTAACCATGTCTGCAAACTAAATGTCACTTACCGGACAATTAAGTTTGAAGTGAAATTGAAGTGAACTGTGATTTTAAGGGTTGACAACACGACACTGTTACATGTGAAGAGTCATACTTGGGGTCGGTGATTCGGAGGATCTCTCTGCAGAGACGACCGATGAAGGTGGCAGACTCATCCACAGAGGGAAACTTGGGGATGGGGATGTGGGTGGACTGGTACACACTCTGCCAGTCCTGGATCTGGATGGATGGAAGGAAGGAATCAGTCAATCAATAAATCTATGACTACTAGATAAACAAACAAACAGAGCATTCCCTATTAATTACAGAATGATCGATGGGTGCATTTGCAATACTCAGGGAAGTGATCCCTATAAACGCTATTAGGTTGAGTCTGACCTTGGTCCTGAGGAAGCTGTTGCACTCCTGCTCCACATTGTAGTTGATGATGCGCGACACCTCCTCCTGCCAGATTTTCAGGCCATAGATGCTGACGTAGTCCTGGATGTACTCAAACGACCTGTAGAAGCCATCCATGGTGGCCGCCATGTCCTTCAACTTGGGCATCAGCTCACTGGGCTGAGGGAGAGGAAGATTGTATCCTCATTTCATTCAATTTTTTAAATTCATATTATTGTTATCCTGATATATATATATATATATATATATATATTTTAGATTTTATCTGATTTATTTCACAGGGCAAGTGGACATTAATCCACATAATTTTAAATGCACCAGAGTGAGCCAATACAAATGTGTTACAGTTAGTATTCTGTGTGGAATTGTAAATAGTTCATTTATGACATGAAGGACAAAGAAATAATTCATGGAAAGAGCTTAGTGCCCGTGGAGATTGTATCTGAATTGCATAAATTTGAATTTGTCATGCTCATATTGAACCGTTTAAGTAAAAAAAAAATATTTGCTGAATAAATGAATTCAAAACTTGTAGATATAGAGTTACAGATATAGAGATACAGTGTTCTGTGCGGTTTTCTGCAGAACACAATCACTACAAAATGAAATGATGAATCAAAGACCCTTCGGAGGTCTGATGTCTGACCTTAGTCTTGGGGTTGAAGATCAATCCTTTGTGCAGAGCGTAAGCCACTCTCCTCACCAGCTCCTTCCTGATGCCGTCCTCCAGAAGCTGCTTAGGATCCACCTAAAGTATCACAGTATTAAGGCCCTGACACACCAAACCGACTTCAAAGAACCAGCGGCGACGAAGGCCGACTGTTGCGTCGCCTCACGTCGCCTGCGTCTGGTCCAAAAAGTTGCACTTGAACACACCGCAAAGACTACACCCGATGGCCAACTAGCACGTACGTTCTGCGCCTGCGTGAGGGGAAATAACTCTCCATACCTTATGTCTGATAAGAAGTTGCAAATGGCACTGGCGTTGTCAGCCCTTGGTCTTTTGGTTGTGGAAGAAGAAAGGAAGAGGCGGAGGCGAAAAATTAGGAGAAACCGCACTAAATGGGTGAAATCATGAATAACGTTACTCCAGCGACAGGCTCAAGGGGCTTTCCCGAACCTGTGTCGAGAGCTGGAGATAAATGAAACCTCCGATTTTAAAAATTTCGCTCGGCTCTTTCCTGTTCAGTTCTACATGTTGAAGGAATTTATCAGTCCAATCATCCAGAGGCAAAACACGAACTACCAATCAGAGTGATCTCTCTCACCGACGGCTCCATCGCCGATTCAACATGCTCAATCGGCCGAAAAGACGCCGACAGGGTCCGACTAGTGCCGACGGTGCGGGACACACCGCAAAAACTAGGGACACCGACGCTTACCGACGGCCCGACATTGGCCGACGGCCGACCGTCGGCCTGGTGTGTCAGGGCCTTTAGTCACAAATCCATTACACTGACAAATACACAGGATCTGACAGGATATAACTGTCTCTTGAACCACAATGTAGATTGATGCTTACACAAAAACCCTGCCTGGATGTTAGAGCAAAGGCTTCAGTGGAAAAGTAATTGAGTAATTATCCGATGAAGTAGGAGCTTTTCTAGAACATATTTTACTATTGTATCTTCATGCTTACAGTAAAGTATGGAACATTAAAACAAGTACAACCCATTATCACAACATCTACCTTGATGATCCCAACCAGAGTGGTCTTCATCATCAGGATCCCCTCAGTGAAAATGGATATGGCGTGGGTGAGTTTAGCCACCTGTAACAATGTGAAGCACAAAGAGGACGTGATAAGCACAGATACCAGAAGCAATCTAGGGAACCCTATCAGACTAAAGCAGAAGTATTGGTAAAGAGGAGACTAAAGTCAATCTATGTAGAGAGATTAGTGCCAGCAGAGATTGTATGTGAATTGCATACATTTGAATTTGTTGGATGTTTGTTGGATGGAATCTTTGCTCGCTTGCTTTTCCTGATGTGTGTCTCAAGAAGCTCAGTCTGATTTGAGAAAACTGAATTTGAACTGAGAAAACTAAAATTGAAATTCTAGTCAAAAGTTAAATTCAATAATAATCAGATTACATTTCAAGGCAATGCATTCAATTTCCATGCATTCAATATAGACTCAAGTAGAGTCTATATCAAAACAGAGCAACTTGAGGCCTCTGTTCCAATAGGTCCACTTTTGATTTTATATAAGAACTCAGGGACAATTATTCCTTTCTTCAACAACATTCTCAAGAAAACTCAAGGAACTACTTGCACATAGTAAAGTGCAACTTTTTCAGCCACAACAGTAGCTTTACCTCATAGCGAGCCCCCAGCTGGGAGTAGTCCTTCAGCTTGTCCTTGTCCAGCCGTGTGGGCACCTCCATGATGTCATGGATCTGCAGCTTGATGATCTTGGCCAGAGAGGTGAACATGCTCTCTGGGATGATCTGCAGCACCTGGGAATGGAGAGGAAAAACTACCTTAAACTGAGCATGAACATCAATCTATGTTTGAAAGATTTTAAGACGGAACAGCGATTTGTCTTCAAAAGCAGCTGGTATACGATGTAAAAGATGAAGAATCTTGTGTCTAGCCAGTAGGAGCAAATCCTCCAGCATGAAGGGAAGCAGCATATGGTAAATGATACCAGAAGGTAATAGCATCTTAGGGTACAAGTCGACAAAGTACCTCTTTTTTAGTTACAAGTGCTCAACAGATGCTTGTACAAGCGTTAGTCATGACTCCAGATGTTGTACAACTACTGAACAATAATTTTCACAGTGCAGAGCTCCTTTGCTAAAGTTGTTAAGTGCTAAAACCATGTTCTAGTCTCTGGGCGCTATGGGAAGTGTTAAACAGTGTGTCTTCTCTACTGTAAACCATTAGAAACAGAAGCTAGCACTGTAGAGACAGATCCCAGGTGGAAACATAACCTTCATGTACCTTTCTGACATAAGCTACCAATTCTCCAGAGTAGAACTGGGAAACGCTCAGCAGGTCAGGACTGTTGGCCTGGTTGATACGGAGCAACGGAAGGTCCAACGCAGACGCCAGCTGGTCACGTTCAAGAAAAACAACATTCATTTACCATCACATGTGAAAATTCTCCAAAACAAGGCAAAGTTCTCAGAATTTAGCAACAAAATACAAGGCGACTGTGTGTGTGTGTGTGTGTGTGTGTGTGTGTGGCCAGTAATGGCTGACCTTCAGAAACGTGGCTCTCAGTTTGGTGACCATGGAGGGGTTCACTCTGATGCTCTCCTGCATAATGGACGTGAAACTGCAGCAAGAGCAGAAGTAAAAAAAATACACAATTCAATTAGAATGGGCCCAAAATAAATCAAAAACTGCACTTGAGGAAAAACTGTTAAAAGCTGCCAAAGAGACGAGTTAAACAGTGAGTTAAATAAAAAGGCGAAATATCTCCGGCACATTGGTATTCTTGTTTGCTAACGAAATAAAAAAGCTGACACTGCAAGCCGAGCCGACTGTCTCGCACCTGTCTTTGGCTGACCATGCGAAAGACAGATCTGCTGCCATCTGCCTGCTAATGAGCAGCCTCTAAGAGAAAGTAATGCTCGCCGTGCTGCTCTGTGAATTAGAGTCAACGACAGAGTAAGGAACATGCCAATCAATTAATTAGTAATATGGCAGTGATTTCATTGGAATGCTGGACTGATTGATTTATCAACAATAATTAATTTTTGGTTGTTTTATGGTTAATTTGCTGTGTATAATCTATATAAGGTGTGTGAATGATAAATCGACCTATATAAAATTAATGATTAATACATATATAACATATTAATATACTGATTGATTAATTTGATTATTTGATTGGTGGACTTAAATGATTAATTCCCTCTCTGTGGCCAGTCTGGTGTGTGGCCTTAATATTTACTGACTGTACCTGTCAATGATCTGCCATGCATAGGACAGGTCTCCCACTATCTGCATGGTAATGAGGACTTCCTCTTTGATATTGATGGTGCGGATCATCTGGTGGAGGAACTTCCTGGTGTCAGCCAGGAACTGACAGACCTGCAGGTTAGACTCCAGCTGGTGGAACTCCTGGACCTGGAGACGAAGACAACAACATGTTATATACACACACAACTGTACAGAATACACACGACGATGCAATCTGATATACATGTGTCCAAGGATGGAAGTGTACATATTCTTTTCCTGTCATTTCAAAAACCATTGGCTTCCATTCAATTTCTGGCTCCTGAGGACAATTTGGCACTAGGCCAGAAGATACCACCCAATGCACTGGTGGATTGTTAAAAGTCCTATTTATTTACATGGGCATTGTGCAGCCCTCTCAGAGCGTAACACTGATTAAGGGCTATACAAATGAAACTTGACTTGAGCATTTGCAATTTTTCTAAAGATCATATTCCATTTCTAATTTTACAATTGTGTTTATTATTGATTATTGTGTATTCTGATGTGTCTGCTATTTGCATTTCAGAAATGTCATTTTTGTCTCTTTTTATTTGGCATTGTTTTGTGTTAATTCTGCTTGTATTCACTTATTAGTTATAGGCGTGAAATTAATGGCATCAAAGTCATTCTGGAATTAAAAAATCCTATTACAACATGAATATTAATATTGTTTGAATGTGTGTTTGATATAATATTCTTTCATGAGCAAGCACAACAGAAATTCTGCCTCTGAGGTAATAAGCTCAAACCAATCAAATCAAAGTTTAACAAATCAAATCTTTCATCAATCAGTGCTATCAAAATTGTCTCTCAGTAGATTGATGACATTAATACACAGCGCTGCTACAATTTATTGTGAAACAGCAAAGCTAAGGTGAAACATCATTACGCTGCTCACCTCAACTAGAGCCTGTATGAGCTGGACCGTCTTCCTCCCAGCAGCTGTGGAGTCTTCATAGTTGAGAGACTCGATCTGCTTCGAGATTTCCCTGAACCAGGCCTGTAAGTTCTCTGTGGAGAGGAAAACACTAATACAGTAAGTATTTCACAAGTGGTGGCTGAGGAAGATTTTAGCCAGCGTTCCTGCAGAATTTCAATTTCAAAATTCCATACTTTCCAGACCTTAATTTCTTCACTTGATTTTCAGATTTTGGTGCTCAGTACGATTTACCCCGATACTCATTTTGCCCCAACTAATATCATAATACATTACATACTGCACATAACATAATACTAATACCTAGCATATCACTCCATGGATGAAGATTAGTCTTCACACTAACAAATATCACAATACGTAGAAGAATGTGAAGCCGTATGCATGTCGGTACAGTACAACAGTATTTTTCGATTCTTTTCCAAACTTTTTTGTGCAATTTCCAAACTTATCAAGACCTTTCCAGACCTGTGAAGGAACCCAGTCTAGCGTAGTTCCACATTTGTCCATGTTTTGTTCCCAGTTTTACTCATTATTATGATCAAAGGGCCATTTCTAATTTCTATTTTTCCGGTGCTGTGATTTTCATCAACAGGTACAGCTGATGCCCCTTTAGTCCGTACCACTTCCCTGTGTGTTCCTTCATGCTATGACACGTCACGACAGCGCAACTCACCGTTTTTCTCCACCCTGGTGAGCGGCTTGACCCCGGAGAAGACCTCCGCCAGCTCAGTCATTCTCTCTGATCCCTCCTTCTTGTAGCTCTCCCATTTGATCTGCTTCTCTGACAGCATCTGCTTGAACATCTGGAGGAGGGACAGCGCAGATGTTGAGGCGATGAGGAAGGATTAGACAAATGAGATGTGTAATCAGAACATTAAATTTGTGTCCTTTTCTAATGATGGTCTGGCTAGCCATATGCTCTCTCACGGCATGCTAATAGACGACAGAGCGGACACACCTCACGACAACCGCAGTCGGTTGTGTCACTTTGGAATTATTTTGATATGGATTCTAGTTTTTGCTTAAGAGACAAAACCCGTCAGGTGCCCAGAGTTAGCCGTGTGTTTTTTGTTTGTTTCCCCCCTGCCTCTGGAAACACATGTGTGAAACCACTGGCATGTAAACGAATCCCACCAGAGCTTCTGTCCCGTGCCTCCCACTCCCACTCCCACTGTCTAAAAGAGACGACAGCCCATCATGTTTGAAAGCAGCTTAAGATTGACATTCCCCCTAATAACGATAATTGTTGCTGTTAATTCCACATTCTTCCAAAGAAAATAGCCCAGTGTGTTCAGCAGCAGCTAGAGAGTGATGACATTCCTTCATACATTTCCCAGTACTGATGAGAAACTCTCACCTCTTTGAGTGTGAACTCAAACTGAGCCGTGTCTAGCAGGAGCTGGAAGAGGATCTTAGGGTTGTACTTGGAGTCGTTGAGCACTTGGTCTTTGATCTGACGCAGCCGTTTGTTGTTCGGGTCATAGGCTGTAAGACAGAAGACGACTTGCTTGAATAAACTGAGGAACAACATGCTGTTTTCATTCATGACATTGTTTCTAAAGGCATTAATTGGAAATCTGGTGTTAATTGGAGTGGTGGGGCAATGTATGATACGACTTCCCTTTCCAGTGATTTTTGAAAGACAGTGGAAGGAGAAGTCACAAAGTGACAAAGTTCAAACGTATTGTACACAGCCAGATCTGAAATTCAGGCTGTTTCCAGATTTTGGGAAAAAAAAACACCTCATTCATTTCTTACTATTCCTTGACCTGGCCCTTAAAAGGTTTTTGAGAGGTAAAGAAAAAGACTACTCGCTC
This sequence comes from Centroberyx gerrardi, assembly GCF_048128805.1. Taxonomy (NCBI): domain Eukaryota; kingdom Metazoa; phylum Chordata; class Actinopteri; order Beryciformes; family Berycidae; genus Centroberyx; species Centroberyx gerrardi. The sequence continues at coordinate 24,590,831 of NC_136008.1, forward strand.
TTCACCTAGTTAGATTGCACTCTTTGTGGAAATCTGTGCTGATAGTCTCACCGGACTCTGCAGTGTGCAGCATCAGCCAGCGGATGGCGACGTTGCAGTCCCTCAGACAGTTGAGCAGTTTGGGAATGTTGTCCAGAACAATCTCCTCCCTGAGGAAACCTTCCTTCAGCAGCTGCTGCACCTGAGGCTTCAGGCTCTCTGTGCTCGCTGCATACCGACACGCCTAAACAGGTGGGGGGTGGGGGGGGGATGTACAATACGATAAAATTACCTTTCATGTTGGAGGAACGTTTTCATCTTTTTTTAAAGTTCATGAACATTCACCTTACATCACTGGCATCCATAGTAACCATTGGCATTCTTGCTTTTTTCTGACAAAAATGATTTGTTCCGTTTGAAATGTTTGAAACATGGCTGTAGACACAGAACAATATCTGTATTATCAGCATCAAACGCACCAGTTTGTATACATTAGATATTATTTTTGGACAGTATTCAATGCATCCAGAACAGCCAATAACTTACCGTTTATGAACTCATTTGGGGTTATGCATGCTAAAAAGTAAAAAGTAAAGTCTTTTTTTTTTTTTTAAGTCTGTAAAGAAACTTTAAGTCTGTACAGTGAAGATAACCAAACTCGGCACAGTTCATCGACCATTTCCCCAGGAAGTTAACTCAGCTTCTGGGAAACCACCCAAAAACAGCAGTGCGTTTCAATCTAGATGCTGGACAGCAGAGTACAGCAGAGTTTTTTTTTGGTGTGGTGGAAAAGCCTCTGACACAGCATTAGACCATGTGACACTCTTCATTGAAACCAGTACAAAATAAATCACGAGACCAGATCTGGACAGTAGGTTCCTGGTTCAGGATACCTGCTCTTTGATGTTAGCCGAGTCCAGGGTGTAGTTGAGAGCGGTCTTGGCAGCTTTGTAGGGTTCCCAGGCCTCCACCAGGTTCACTGTGATCCCCATGTAGATACTGATAACCTGCAGACAGAATGAACACACACACACACACACACACTTCAATAAAACGGTCCCACTGAAAAACTGACAAGAAAAAGTGACTAGCGGAGAATCCCATTATCTCACCCAGTTGTCAGGGAAGTACTTGTCCACTATCTCCCTCATCTTGGCCTGCTGGGTGTGCAGGATGGAGGGGGTGAAGTAGAGGCAGACGTACAGCATGGCTGCCTGGTTAGCCAGCGCTGTGCTGCGATGCTCTGGCAGAGGGTAGGCAGATACCTGATGGATAGGAGGAGAGACGTGCTTTACTTCCCAGGTCTGGTATTATGTCTTAAAATTTGTAAGCACAAACAAACACAATCTGTGACATTACATAGGGGGGAAAACCTTTCATTTCATTTTTTCAGGAGACATCCAGAGCCAAAGTTCAGAAGGATATCGGAGCGACAGTTCCTCACCTGGTTGTAGATGTCGTCCGAGCGCAGCCTCCCGATGACCATGCTGATAAACGTGGGGCTGATAGGAACCCTCTGGAAGTAGCTCTCGGGGTAGTTGGCGGGCCGTTTGGCTCCAGGCTGACCGGAGTAACCGGTGCTGCGCAGCAGCTTGCAGATGTCGTCCAGGTTGGAGTCGGCTGATGAGCGGGCGGCACTGGGCAAGAGAGTGTGAAATAATAACAGGGTGTTTCAAAAGTAGGTATGCATTTTATATTCACTAAAGCAAAGCAGACAAAGGACTGCACAAGACGGTGTGTGACAGCGTCGCAGAGAGAATGCAAGAATGTGTTAGCAATGATGAGGAAACAATTTGAACACTTACGCAGGTGAGGAGACAAGTCTCACTGATGTGAAAATTGAATGTTGAATTGTTAACTATTATGACTAAATAACTTGAAATGAATAAAATTATACACCTTTGTTTTTCATTATTATTAGAAATTCTATACCTACTTTAGAAACACCCTGTGTAGTTAAAAGTCCACCACTAGTCATCAATGTTTCAGTCTGTCTTCAATGCCTGTATATGTGTGTGTGTGTGTGTGTGTGTGTGTGTGTGTGTGTGTGTGTATGTGCTTGTGTGCACATGACATAAGAGTTCATATAATAAAAAAAACATATGGCGATTGACTAACAAGTTGTCAGCAATGTCAATATGTTAGTGTTATATGTAGTTAAATGTACTTAGATGTACGCTGACATCTCAAAACATTGCAAATGAGTCAGGAGAAAATAAGTGTGGCCAACACCCACGTTTGTACCAAATCACATTGCTCCCATGCTCTTTTACATGAAAAAAATCAGCCTTGCAATTGAGAAAGAGTGAGAGGCAAAGAGGGAGAAAGAGAGAGAGAAAGACAGAGAGAGAGAGAGAGAGAGAGAGAGAGAGAGAGAGAGAAGGTAAACTTAAAGGTTCACTCAGTCTATTATTGAATTTATTATAAATCAGTGAGTGAGTCAAGTAAGTGAGTCAAGTGAAACACGACTGAATCAAGTGTTTGAGTCAGTGAGAGAGTGTTTACATGCGTGTGTGTGGGTGTGTGAGTCACAAGCGCACCTGTATCTATAGTAGGAAACGAGCATCCTCTCTCTGACCTCGCCTTCAATCTTGTGGTCGATAACCAGCAACATGACTCCATACAGGTACAGAGCCTCGCACTGGGTGACAGAGGAAACACAACATTTGAATATTCACGCTTCAACAGCCTCTGTTTCAGTCAAGAAGTGTCAAGTGGAATTTTGACTATGAATTAATCAGAAGCAGATTTTCAAAAGAGGTCATGTTGTCCTATTCCTGTAACGTTACAAAAATAAAAATGCATTTGCGTGTGTGTGTGTGTACGTCTGTTTATGTACTTACTAAGAGCTGCTTTCCGTCCTCATTGAGAAGCACAGTCTCCAGGGTCTGCTGAATATAAACACCCTCATGTAGGTCATCCAAATATCTGGAGAGAAGAAGAAATAATATCATAATCCTCTTGTATTGAGTCCCTATCAAGTTTTGTGGACTGAACATCTTCTTGTTGCAGGCTGAATATCATCTTGTTGCGGGCTTACATGGCAATGACAAAGTAACATATGGAGGGAAAAGGCCAGTGTCTTTTAAGGGAGCACACACACTTCCTAGCAGCACAGCTACATCCTAGCGAGTGGTGGATTTATTGACGTTTGGCGAGGGACTGGAAGAGAGGAAGAGCAATGGTTTCACTCAGTTTTGTCCCAAGATAAGGGAAATGTGTGTTGTGATTTGGGTTAACATGGGAGATGAAAGGAAAGATGAAATGCCTGGACATAAAAGTGAGCTTGAATGCATCAACACATCAAACATACAGTCAGGAACTCAGCTGGGATCCATTCATTTTAAGTTCAGTCAATTGTTGTCCTATTCAATTGAATAGGACAACCTCATGACAAAGGTTTTTTACAATTTTGAATAACATTTACTTCCTCAGTGGGTTGTATTGAAAGTGAACTGAAACCAACTCCTGGTCGCTCAAGTCCTGTCTCACCTGTTAAGATCCACTATGTATTTGTGGACACTTTCAAAAGCCAGATAGAACCGTGACAGGATCTCAATGTTGTTCTCTCTGAACTCTTCGTCCAGGTCCTGAAGCTCTGGTTTGGCTTCCAGCTTCCCGTCGTAATACTCCGGACCCTGGAGGAGAACCAACATATTAACACACTGCGGAAAGTGCAATCTATACGCTTTCTGAACATGTACACATGGCTACCGTCAAAGGGGACAAGCAGTACAGTTGTGCCACTCCCTACGTCAAAAGGGGCCTTCAGGGTGATCAGTTATAGTGTGATTATTTTCATAAGTCATAAGCCGAGCCAAAATGTTTCACTTTGTCCTGGACTCTGGGAAAACTCACAGCAGCCAATATTGGATATGCAGTGATGTCAGTGTTATTCCAGGTGGGTATAAATGATCTCCACCCAGAGCTAAATAAATAATATGACATGACTACAACCCAGAATGTGCCCAGTTTCATGGCAGTAGAATTCACCCCAGTTTCATGCACCCTCATCTGGTGTTTCTTAAACTTGGGGTGGGGACCCCAAAATGAGTCAGAGTCTGACTGTTGGTTCCCCTCATTATAGGAGCGCTAGCATGTTACAATGAGCTTCAGCACTAGGGCGAGACTATACCCAACTGTCCAAGGCTGAAAGGTTTTCAGGACTGCAGCCCTGGTCTGATCCGTACCTTGAAGTAGCTGAAGTCACAGATGATGTCTCCATATTTCTGCTGGTCGCTCTTGTCCTTGAGCCTGAAAACTGTGGGGATGAACTCGGAGAGGCGCAGCAGCTCGGCGATGATTGCGTTTCCTCTGGACACTATCCTGAGGACGGCCTGACCGCACAGGTTGTTCTCCGCCAGGAAGTCCAACATGGCGGCAGGAGGAGGAGAATGATGATGATGCAGAAACGAGCCCCACCTTGACCCTGCGATCCTGCAGCGTTAGTGCTTGGATACTCCTGTTAGAAGAGAACAAAACAGGATGTTGGCAAGTCTGATCAAGGTTAATGTATTTAATTTTTGAGACTCACAACCAGATGGCCCGGGCTCAAGCCCTGTGTTGGCAAGCATCCACCCTGCTGAAGTATCCTTGAGCAAGACTCTGAACCCCATCCAGGTCCAGAGCTGCTGCTCTGTATCTGACCCTGACCTTTGACCTCCCTGTGGAGGGAGGCGAGCAAAAAGAGAACTTCCCTAACCGAGTATGACTATTGGTATTAGTAGTCGATGAGTATGATTGCTATTATTAAGTATTAACAGCTGTAGTCCTGTCAGAATACAGGACTGCGTGAGAATGTAGGTCTTCTCACCAGGAAAACAGCGCAACAAGAAAGCGCAACATTTAGACCTATACAACTCGTTTTAAGATTTAAATGCTGACAGTATTCAAGACCTTTTGAGTCATTCAGTTGAAATAATACGATTCAAGACATTTAAAGAGTTTTTCAGCACCTGCAGACACACCCTGAAAAACAGTCATTAGACTTGTTCTGTGGTTTCTCTTTGCTATTTTTTGGTTACTTCTACAATTACCAAACTAACGTTAGCAGCAAGCCTGCTAGCTTTTCTGATTAGCGTTGATGCTGCTGCAACATTCAAGGCAACAGACGAGAGCACATGTAAAAACTTTAAACATATCATCATAAACTCACTTTTATATCTTGGTGTTTGGGTTTACTTAGTCCAAGAATGTCAAAATTTGCTTGTCGCTTTGGTTTTTCTTCCCGTCCTGTTTACTTCCGCGTGACAAATCACATGACTATGCCGGTGGGTGGGTTTGATTTGGTGCAGTCGGCGCACCGGAGATGGGCGGGAACAATCCTCCTGGCAGATGAAGGAAATCATAGGGAAAGGAACCAGGAATTTAAATAAAAATCAATTATATTTTCAGAAATGAATTATTTTCTTCTTTTTTATTCAAGCGAACCTATTCTTATATAACTTCCATCCGTTTGATAATACTCTCTATGATGTGTATTATGAATATAAGTCATAAAGATTTATATCAGCCTATAAAGGTGGGTAATTAGTTTCAGTGGGTTTACCCCATGGAAGTATTGTATTTATCCTCCACTGCATCCCAACTAGGAAAATCAGTTGGGTCACAAGCTGTCAGAGGGGGAAAGGTTTCTGTAGATGGCGACAGAGATCCACCAGTGTTCCCTCAGTTTATCCCTGTCAGTGCTTCTACACTGAGGTCATGTGAGTGCAGACTTCTGGCTCGGCAGGGATTTGGTGATGTTGAAGGAGTGAGGGGTGAGAATGAAGCCTGAACGGAAATTACACCAAATTACTATAATCTGGATGCTCTTGTAATTTAATCTAGTGAAAAGAAATCTAACATATTCTGGCCTCTAGCATATTTTCTTTAGGGCCTTTTGAAGGGATTTTCCTGGACACGGACACAAAAATTGAAAACACGGATGACCAACATGTGGCCAATGTGGATGAATGAGCACGAGTCCTAAGTGAGGCTTACGCTTCCTTCACATCCTGGTTGAATTGGAGTTTTATTGCCAATAAGTCTAATATGTTGGCAGGCGTTTCCTTCAAGCAGTGTGCGCCAGAGGTTAATAACAGTCATATGGTGCGGGCTGTGTGTTTGACCCTGTCACCTCTCCCTGTAGGAGAACAAATGGGTTCATCTCAATCCTCCCTTAGCTGCTTTCTCAGTGTGCCGTAATGGGGGTCATTTGACTTTCCTATCATTTACAGATTTGGCCACTCTCGAACTTCCTCGTGTAGGCCTATATGTTTGTTAAATAGACTACCAGAGAGATCTTTATTGGTTTTCTACACTTATGTGCCCTCTATTTCAGTGTTTTTTCTCTTAGAGCTTATTTATTAATAGCTTTTTTTATTTTATTCATTGGCACAGAGTGGAGAATCACAGGGAAATAGGAGAGAGGGGGTATGACACATGACAAGGTGAGTTGCGTTCAGAGCCATATACGCCTCATCCCGCTGACCCACCACACAACGCCTGTTATTTCAATGCGTTCTAAAACACAGACGAGGGAGGAAGAAAGACACGCGCAATTCAGATTCGCGCCGTGTCTCCTCTTTGACCCCCGCTGTCCACAGAACTCCACCGCGCGTCCCCGTGGCCGCCGGATTTATTACGCGTTTACCGACGCGCCAAGGCCACATTCTCCACGGCGCCCGGGTCAGCCGCAGGGGCTTCCCGGGAAGGATCGCGAAGACTGCTCGCTAATGAGGTCTCCCTCTCCACACCTTCTTTATTAACCTCCTGCAACCCTAATGCTTTTCTCTCCTTGTTATCTTGATTGCTCTTCGCAGAATCTCTGATGTGCGAGGACTGGAGGAAGACAGCGGAATCGAGATTTGTCTGCGATCCAGCAAAGGACGCAAAATGCGACAAATATGCGGCTCTGGACACCTGATGGATTTTAATTTGATTGGAGGAGTCACAGCCGGGCCAAACGGCACGGTGACCCCCTCGTCCCTCTCCCATTAGCGGCATTGATGGATCTCACAGCTCATTCCCCCGGCCGGTCTGGCGGGCGCTGACTGGCGGGTCAAGCAATCATCATTTGTCAGTGAAACACATGCATCGGGTGACAAATGATGATTGCCTTTTACCTGTGAGATAATTTAAGTCTGAACCAAACCCAGGACTTTGGGGGCTGGTTTTCATTTGAAATAAATATTTTCATGGAGGGAGGGGCGACTCTTTAAAATCCAGGATTCAGCAGCAATAAGCGGTTGATTTAAAAAAAACAAAAAAAAACCTGTATGTGTGTGTATGCAAAACAGTGTATGAATGCACAAATGTGTGTGTGGGTGGGTGGGTGCATGTGTCCCCTCAGGCCTTGTGTGCCCTTTATTAGGTGCAAGTTGACTCTATTCAGCTTGGCGAGTGATTAAACCTTTTCATGGCGGGAACTTTCACACCGCTGTGAACTATGTGAGGTGATTAAAGGCTGCTCAATTTGTAGTCGGGTCCCACAGCTATTCTTACTCGTTGATCTTTTCAGGCCTTTGAAATGAGAACAAGCCTCTCCCCCTCTCTCCCTTTCTTCCTCTCTATCGTTCTCTCCCTCTTTCTCACCTTTCACTCTCTGTGCCCCTCTCTCTCTCTCTCTCTCCCTCTCTCTCTCTCTCCACTTATATGTCAGCGAATATTTCACAGAAACGTTTCAAATCTAATTACAGCGGCTAATTAGCTGCCATGTATGTATGAGCTGGTATTTTATAACATTTAATTAATTTTGTTTGATATAAGGTCGCCGTGTTCCCTTTGATATCGCATATTGCATTTCATTAGGCTGTTTTATGCTGAACTGTATTGCGTGAATAGCCTACATATCAAGTAAAATTCGAACAACGCCATATGGCGAAAGTATTGATATTCACGGCATATGATAATTCAGTTTAACAAATGTGAGAGCCACAGCTGTTTTTGGGGGCTATGAAATCTCAAAAAAGCCTTCATCCAGACAGTTTGTATGCTGGTAAACTTGTCTGCCTATGGTTAAAATCAGTCTGGTAAAAAATTAAAAAATTAAATCAGGTGCACTAGATCAAAAATCAGAGCGGGACAGTGATCGGAGAATAGTTATAGTAATAGTTGCTTAGCCACACTATATGAGCCAAAATGAGCTTTCAGGATTCAATTAACAAATTCTTATTTTCCGGTGTATTTTTTGAAAATAAGTATGTTTTCCCCAGGTTTCATGGAACCATGAGTCATGGATCTTACTCACTCCGTAGAAGAATGCACCAAACTACCCATTTAACTAAAGAGAAGAGAGTTAAAACTAAAACAAAACTTTCACACAACAGCAGAGATACAAGCAGAGGGCAGGAAAAGAGGTTATCTCATCACATATGCAAGGTTCCACAAGGAGGGACAGGGCTAACAAGTGGCTTTCAGCACAGATAGCAAAGGCTGATTGCAGTAGTGCTCTAATATCAGATTTGATCAAGCAGCAGATGTCTTTTTTATTGCAAGTCATTACTGCTGTCATACTTATTAGCATATAAATGGTTTCTGGGCCTATGGAGACCTAAAAGTTATTGCATGTGTAATTGAACCTGATCTCTGCTCTGTGATTGAGACGTTCCAACACACACGCATGGACGTGCACACAAAGGTAGTGAGCATATTGGCATGCACGGGCACACACACACACTTGGCACGCATGCTCACACACTGAGTTGTACTGTGTGTTTGTGTGTGTGTACAGAGGTTAGGTTCCTCTCTCTCCTTTTCAGTTTCAACCCCTTCCTTTTTCTAATCTATAGAAGACGAAGAAGCAAAAACAGAAGCAGAAGAAAAAGAAGAAGCAGAAGAAGAAGAAGAAGAATGTCATGATCATCACCATGACAGTGATGATGATGAATAGCCTTGACTTATACTTGATTACTGTATCACCATGCTTTTTGAATGGTCTCCCTGAATCCACTATTCCACCAACAAAACAAAAGAAATACAAATGCAGACAAACAACAACATGTTAACAAGACAACTGGATGCAAAAGCAAAATGGATTCACAAAATATATTTTTGCATCACTTTCTGCCTGAGGCTGCGTCTCCACTCCACCAAGAAAGAATAGAACATTGCTCCTTCATGGCCCATGGTAATTCACGTTTTAACAAGGTCCTGATGGCGTGAAAGCTTTTTGTGGCCACCACTCAACTTCATGCGGCAGTGTAACACGGCATATAGAAATGATTACACAATTCAATGGAGTCACCTTTCTACTGTGGCCTTATCTCTATTGGCATATTTGCAGATATTGATCAACAGGATGAATGTTCCCATAAGATTCAAAATGAGACTATATGATCTTTTAAAGCATAACACAATCCCTCAGATCTATTATATCCTTAAGGGACAGATTATGAATAGTGAATTGAAAGTTTCAGCAAAGGGATTTAGGATGATTTTTTAATGCTATGCTTTCAGTAAAGGAGCGATTTATAGAATATATGGGGCAGGATATGTCTTGAGAAAGCTCCTATGACTGAAACATTGACAAAAAATGAATGAACTCTGTCTTTCAGTGAAGGAGTGAATATGAATATATCCATCAGTCACAATCCCATGCAGTCAAAATGAGGTTTCCTTGTGCAGCGGGGGAACTGGGAGAGGGGAAGAACTACTCCCATGTCGACCTCTAAACCAACGCAAGACACATTTGAACATTTTCAAATTATTTTTGAGCTTACTGGACCGGGACTTTAAAAAAAAAAAAGAAAAAAAAAGTATATATCTACGCGGGTGTCGTTCCCAGCAGAGGGCCCCGGCTGTCAGATGTATATCAAGTGGCTCTCCACTTAAATCCTTGAGGGCAATGCCTCTGGCCTTCCCTGCGCTGAGACAGTGACACTTCCATTTGTCACATGAGCCCTTCATTTCGCCGCTCGTCCCGATACACTCGGACGTGATTTGTGCATTTCAGCCTCAACACAGATGGATGAGGTTTCCATGCCAAGGCTGTCACTCTCAATCAGGGGAGCACATTAAATTATCACATCCAAGGCTATATGCTCTACATAACAGAGACACACACATACACATACATAGCACATACACACACAAACACGCACTGCCTCAAGTGTTCGTTTGCGAATACGTGTGTGTGGAATATTCAGCAGCAAAATTAGCATTGCAGTGCGGTTATTAACAAACAGCGAATTAATGACCTCAAACCTTCTCAGAAGGAAATAATAAATCTCCATTTGGCTGTTTAGTTGCTTGGCTGGCTGGCTGGGAAAACTATGCTGACCTGGGTGCATCCAAATTAGATATTGGCATGGTTGCATGTATTACACAGTGGGAGTGCTGCTCTGGCTCAGTCACCCTGCTGCTCTAAATCTGGGCAGTGCTCAGCTCAGCAAACACAATGCAACAGCAGGGAGACAGCATCTCCACATTCTCATTAAGCTGCAGATAATAGCCAGACAAAACCAGGCCCCCGCAGATGTTTATTACATGTCTTTTTTCCTTGAATCCAATTGTCTGCATTTTCTGTTTATCTGCCCTTATTCTGTATTCATCACATGAATTGGAAGCGAGGCGTACCAGTAAGCCTGTTGGAAGCCCAACAATAATTTGCAGATTGTAAAGTAAGAGACTGTCGCAATTCCTCATGGATATTCCATATGGATGCACTTTAAAGAGCTGGCATTAAAATTCAGTGACATATAACACACATCTGATCTCTTGTAGTGACAAGAGCTGAGGGCTATCCATCTATTCGGATCAGCCACAAGCAGCACTCCCCTAGTAAATCAGCTGAAGGGATGAAAGAGGAAAGGGATGGAAAGAATGCCAGGGAGCAAGAGAGGGGAGGAGAGGGAGAGAGACTGAGAGAACAAGCAGGAGCAAGAGAGAGAGAGAGGGGAGGTAGAGAATGAGGAGGTGGCCATCATACCCCTCCCTGTCTTTGATCAGTGGTCCATGGGGAGCGGCGGCGGCGCGGATGGCTGGTCCACGGCTCCTGAGGAACGCGGCTTCAAATTCCTCCTTGCTCTTTCCCCGCTTCTGCAAAATCACTTGTGGGCTTTCAGGGCACGGCAGCTGTGAAAACAGTTCATGGCGTAATATGTGCCAGAAAAGACCTGGCTGACGCACTGTGGTGCCATTGTCCTGCTGTACCTTCTTCACTTGTGCAAGATGAAATTCCCTTTAGGTCAAATTCTACTCTATCCTATTCTATTCTGTTCTATTTTATTACAAGTTAGTCTAAACTATTAGACTACACACACATACATACACACACACACACACACACACACACACACACACACAGGGAGGTCAGAGGTCAGTCTCAGCTACAGGACACACATCTTTGGACACACAAAAAACATGGGAATATAGAATGATATGCTAGGAAACATTACATTGAAATAAAATGAGTAGGCCTATATGGGGTAAGCACATTATGCATTAATTAAAATTATTAGCAATGAATGTGTCGTTCAAATGTGGCAGAAATCAAACCAAATATGTTGAGTGATATGTCTATTCTGTTTTGGGTTATTGCTGAAGACCCTGAATTGTTAATCGTACTTTTTGGTATATTTTATCCTCGATGGCATCACACAAACATCCCTATAATATTCCCAGAGGGATTTACATTTTGCTGCAATATGTATTCTTCTAAAACATGATTACTGCAATTTAGTTCTTTTAAAGTTCTATAGCCTACTTGGACTGAAAAAGTTTGAGGTAAGCCACTGAAGCCACTGATTCCAGTTCACAGGGCTCTGCTGGTGAATCTGTGCAGGGGCCGTCTCGTCTTCCCTTCCTTGCTAGTTTCTCTCTGGTTGTGAATGGGTGCAGCGGAAGCCCCGCCCGCCGCGGATGTGACGGGAGCCAATGGAAACACACCGTGCGTGGTGGAAGGACGTCACATCATCGGCGGCCGTCGTGGTGGGACTGCTGTGCTCTGCTTGGCTTGCAATCTCTGAGAACACCTCTTGTTGTTGGAGCCACCAGTTAAACACTTTACCCGACTGAACAAATTCACGGAGAGACCGTCCTCACAGTCTCGTGGGAGCATCGAGAGATAATTTCTGTGCGCGTGGAGTGACTGTGAGTTTTTTGAGGAAGAGGAGAGACTGGTTGCCTCTCCAGTTTACATGCAACCAAAGCCACTTTGATACGACCGCTTAGCTAACAAGCTAACAGGGACTGTTTTCCTAAACTAGCCAGCTAGCTTGCTTGCTAGCTACATCAGCTGTGTAAATTCGCTGGACAGCGGTAGCAAACAGAGTGACTAGTACTTATATGTTTCGGTGTGTTCATGGGAAGAATGGTGCCAACGTCTGAGATTGGGTATGTTGAATGTATCGGGCTCCGCTGCCCGCTTGGTCGCTAATTTCCAGGAGGGAAATTAGTTCTAGGCAAGAAGTCTGCACACACCTTGCTGCTTTACAGTTTTATGTTTGTGGCCATATTGTGCGACATTATTATCAGTTACCGTTTTGTTCTAGCTATGAACCCTCAATGCTGAAAATGAACGTTTAGGGCAAAGGAAAGGTAAACAAAGAAAAGTAGGGTGCCACTTTTGATGCCCTGACTTGAGCGACTGGATCACTCTGCTGTGTAGAAACTGTAACCATAGCCAGTTAATCACACAATTATTGACGAGGAGAGAGGTGGATGATCATTATAAATCGCCCACATGCACTGGATCAGTTCTCGGACTTGTGAAAGGCATCTGAAGCAGAAGGTGGGAGACGTGAGCGTAAAACCCTTGCAGCCCGGGGGAAGATGGCGGAGCGCTCCCGTCGGAGGTGGTGAAACCAAAACTTGGGGACTTCTTGGATTTATCACCAGGCATCTTATCCCAGACTGTAGGACACATGCAGGCCAAAAAACGGTACTTGGTCCTGTTCTCCGCCGGTGCGTGTCTCATTCTCTTGTTCTGCTTTGGGGGGATACAAGTCCCGCTATCCCGACGGGGTCCCAGCCGGCGTGATGACCGCAGCCTCGCCGGTTATCACCCCGGGGCGCAGTGGCGTCGCTTCCTGGGAGCCCTGCAGCCGTTCAGCCCCTGGAACCAAGAGGAGAGCGACGGTTACAACGGGCACATATCGCCGAGGCAGAAGAGGGACGCTGTCTCAGGCGTTTACACCGGGAGACGCTGCAGGATGGACTCCTGCTTTGATTTCACCCTGTGTAAAAGCAACGGGTTTAAAGTTTACGTCTACCCCCAGCAGAAGGGGGAGAAGATGTCCGAGAGTTACCAGAACATCTTGTCCTCCATCGAGGGGTCCAGGTTCTACACTTCTGACCCGGGACAGGCGTGTCTGTTTGTCCTGAGTTTGGACACGTTGGACCGGGACCAGCTCTCCCCCCAGTATGTGCACAACCTGAAAGCAAAAATCCAGAGCCTCCCTCTGTGGAACGGGGGCAAGAACCACATCATCTTCAACTTGTACTCCGGGACGTGGCCAGACTACACGGAAGACCTGGGCTTCGACATCGGCCTCGCCATGTTGGCCAAGGCCAGCATCAGCACTGAGAACTTCCGGCCCAATTTTGACGTCTCCATCCCTCTTTTCTCCAAAGACCACCCCAGGACAGGCGGGGACAGGGGCTACCTGAAACATAACTCCATTCCCCCTTACAGGAAGTACATGCTTGTTTTCAAGGGGAAGAGGTACCTAACTGGAATAGGTTCAGACACTAGGAACGCTTTATATCATGTCCATAACTCGGAGGATGTGGTCCTCCTCACCACCTGTAAGCACGGGAAAGACTGGCAGAAGCACAAGGATGCGCGCTGTGATAGAGACAACACAGAGTATGACAAGTGAGTAAACCCCAACTTTACAGCAAGAGACAGTCTCTCAACCCATTTTGATTGAGTCACACCACACGGTTCCTTTATGGGCCTGATGTTTCATGCAACACCATCATTACAAACACATGTTTTGTAGCCAAGCTTTGTTCAAACCCACAGAGCTTCATTTTAAATCCTAGTCAAGATCCCAAGGTTTCCAAAAATACCAAATATGTCATGCTGAATTACAGGGACATGTGTATAAAATGGTACAAACATCTAGATTTTTTTCCATTTGATGTAATGGTGCAGTCATAAAAAATGGTGCCATGGGTTTGAATATTTCACTCAATATAAGTATGCTGTAGCTTCAGTGAAATGTTGGAAACTCAGGGTGCAAGGGGTTAATATCCATTGAAAGTTTCCTCTCTTCTTTATTTTCTCCAATTATATTTTGACTTTTTGTTTTGTCCTGATGCTTTACCCTTATGGGGGTCTTACATTACATTTTAGGAATTCAGCTGACACTCTTTATCCGGAGTAATTTACAATGAATGAGCAGGTAGGGGTTCAGTGTTCTAGAACACAGGACACATGGGATTGAACCTGAGACCTTCAGGTAACGGGACATTCTCTCTGGGCACTGGGCTACTATAATGAAGTTTATTGAGTTGGCTGCATGATCTGACTCCAAACTGTCCCTGTACCCTAACCTGGGTCCATAGCCCTACCCCACCCAACATTCACCACACTGGTAAATGTTTTTTATTCCATTTCTCTCTATTCATGTTTATGTTCCCGTTTATTTTTTATTTGTTGCTTCCATTTTATTTATCCTGCAAAGCACTTTGTTTTCTGTGCTCTATAGAATAAGGCTATTAGACTTAAGAGCACATATTTGGGGACATCATGTACATGTTTCTTCATTATACTTCCTGAACATGGGGCAGTGTGATGCCAGTATTGTTCAGTTTGGGTTTCAGATCATTTCATACCAGGATTTGAGGTCTGTTACGAAATCTGAATGCAACATGGTTTGAGGACTGTTTGGAATTTTCCATATGATTTGTTTTCTTCTGGTCAGTCTATTTTGTTAGACAACAATAGAGATGATTCAGTCAATAATTGTGAAATGTCACATTCTGAATTGTCCTCATATGACTTTATTTTGCACAGTATGCGTCATCAGGCAAACATGAGTAGATCTAATGTAATGATAGGGCACATGGGCCACTGTATTAATGTTTTAACAGTCCTGATCCCCCCAGACTGCAGTTGTGTCTGTCCCTCTGAATACAAAACCCCCCACTCAACAATCTGATACAAAGTAGCATGAGCAGTTGTTTGCCAACAACTCTAACTAGCGACATTTTTTCACTATGCTTCGGTTCTTTGAAGACCAGTTCATCCTTCGTTGATGTTGTTTAGCTAGAAGGCAATATTGCACACTACCTAAAGGTTGCCCTGTGCATCATCACCCAGTCCTACAGTTTGATCATACAGTTTTTCTGGGCCCAAATCTGATGAGCAAACTGGCGTCTGTCTCCCTGCTTTGGCCAGTGGGATTCATTTCATGTCCCCCCAGACTGTGCTGTGTTGTTACTGGTGACTGTATGGCGCTGGGTGTTTGACTGTGGCTCTTTGGGGTGGATTAGCGTGGACAAAGCGCTGGTGCCAGTTAGGGGAAGCCCCTCTGGCCCCTGTTTTCTCAGTCATTTCCCAGACAAACCCAACCCCATCAGCCAGGAATGCCCCGGCCCCAACCTGTGTCCTGCGTGACCCCTCCGTTGTTAGGGGTTCCTGCTGTGAGTGACCCCCATGTCAACCCTTTCCTGCGTTGTTGCTGCAGCCAGTGTCATCAGTTGTTCAATTTGGGTGACAGACTTTCATAGCCTGTTATGGGGTCTGTTTGGGTTCTGACTGCAATATGGATTAGAGTGAGAATGACTGAGAAGTGTTTTCTTTCTGTCCTCAAATCATAAGCCGGCGTTGATGTGTTTTCCTATCAGGGTGTTGAATATGTTCGTTTGCCGTTGATCCTCAGAGGATTCTTGTGTTTGTGTCTGTCTGTGTAGGTAGGTATCCGATTATGAGGTTCATTCGTTGGTTCATCAGAATAATATTCTCTCTCTTTCACTCCCTCCCTCTTTCTGCTAGCTCACTGCTTGGTGCCAAGTGCTGCCTGGGAGTGATTGCACGCAGTGAGACGGGTGGCATCAGAGCCATAACCCAAAGGAAAAATTAATCCTCCTGTCATTAAGTAGCATTGAGGGAAGAGGCTGGCTTTTCTCTTTGGGTATCTGACTAGCCCTTGTCGGCTTAGTTTCATTGCGAGGCTATGTGCAGTGGTTTTCAGTCAGTACATCCTCAGTAAGCCACATCGTTATCAGTCAGTGGGCTTTGGTTTGATCCCCAGTCCACTGCAGAAGTCCTATTCTATTAAATAAAATCAATTTGCTGGTGCCAGACGTTTCTTCCTCTCCGTCCTGGTAGAGGACGCAACAATGTCTGGAAAGTTAGCGCGCCGTGCAAAACTAATAATCTGGCTGAATCCACCAGCTTCTGTGGTTGGCAAATAAAAATAGTAGTTTTCTGCCCTGGCTTCCATAGTTTAAAAAGAGTATCAATCAAGGAAATCGGTAGTTCATTTAGCTATAATGGCCTAGCCTGTAGCTTTACCTCATTATTTGGCCAGACCTAGCCCATCTAAGATTAATTTGCTCTCATCTGCCTTTGCCCTTGGAAAACTGAATAATGGACTTTCCACCATCCATTCATTTATAGTGCCCTGGAAGGGTTGCAAAGACAAATAGGATAGGTCCCACCTTAGTATTCATCCATTGCTCTACTGTTTTAGTTAGTTCTAGAGTGGATACACACTACAGGATTAGTTTAACTAGGTGTAATTAAACACTAAAGTTTTCATTCCAGCCAAATTTTCCAAGGTTGGTGTACTTGGAGGAGTGCAAAGTATAGCCTATTTCTCAGCCAGATCTTCTAAGTTTTGTTTCAGACGATTTGTTTGGATTGGATCTGGTAAAAAAACAATCCATGTGCAGTGATTTTACAGAACACTGCTTTAGGCTATTGAGACTCATCTATTGCAATATTCATATCCTTTTTGGTTGTGTATGCAATAGACCACTGTTGCTTCTTCTTGACATCAGACTTCACGCCTATTGTATTTTCAGACCTTGGCAGACTGAAATGAATGCTGTTTTCTAAAGCAAGACATTCTTAACTCAACGCAGAGGTTTTTTTTATAGATAAAATTTATACAGATAAATACATAGATACATGACCGCTGATGTGAAATGCTGTTGGCACTGATAAATGAATAATTGATCACGTTCATATTTTCCCCCCATTATGGCTAATTACCTAAGGATGCTCCAGATGTGGTGGGCCCCATAATATCCAGTGCAATCAGTTTATCTTAAATGTTCCCCAATTCCCCGCAAGGTGGTTCACAACAGAAATACTTGGACGCTGAATTAGACGTCCTGACTTTGGCTCAAATGCAGTTGGAAGCGTGTGGCTTGGCAGTTGGCACTGTGTTGGAGGAGGGTGTTCTCTGGATTAATGCACCTCTTGGCATGTGTGTCAGTGTATTTGTTTAGGGGATACAGGGCTGTTGCCTTTGGTGGAAGGCAGCATGCCAATTGCCATTTCCAAATACAGATGAACTGATGATAGAAACAGAGATGCTGGGGTGGTGATGTGGGCCGTGGTACTATGCCATGTACTCAAGGTAGAGTTTTGCCCCCGGTCTGTTATCCTTTCTATCTTATCGTTCATGTCCTTGTCTTAACTCGCCACTCTATACTATTCATTAAAGCACAGATGTCATAAAAGAAAGAAAACAGAAACACAGAGGCTCAAGCTGTATAGATGAAATATGGATTGAATTTATTTTATCATTGAAGGACAGTGGTATGGATATAACATTTAGCCTAGGTCTGGTTTTCACAAATTATGTCTTTCATGGTTTTATGGCTACCGTATTTCCTCTAATAGTGGCCCGGGCCTTTATTTACCTCAACTGCAGAGGGTACCAGGCCTTTATTGGAAGCAGGCTTATATTAGAGACAGGCCTTTATTTCTAATTCCCTCTGTTTGATAAGTATATTTGCTCATATTTTAGTATGAAGCCTCCTTGTTTTCTGACCTGCTTCTGTTGGGGTACATTAGGTAGACGTTTTTCTGTTACTGCAATGCGTTACGATAATTACGGTAATCGACGACGGCATGCTCCAGAGACTTCCGCCGGCCGAGCCGTCTTGTGGCACTTGTACGTTACTACAAACTACAGTTACAAACAGGCACCAGGAGTTTACCAGTATCCACCGTTGTTTGCATGTAAGCTGAAGCTAACTGAAGCTAACTAAACCTGGGCGCCGATGTGTTCCCGGTGATCCTGCCGAGATTTCGGCGGGGGTCCGGGGCTTGGATCGGGAGGATCAATGCGGGCCGTGGGCGTGGTGGAGAGGCAGCGGCGGAGAGAGGAGACGGACACGGTGCAGCCATATAACGTTACTAGGTTTTGACCTAGTCTTGTTTCCTTTGTTTTTTCCCCCGGCCTGTATTTGAGGCCGGCCTTTATTTGTTCGTGTCGACGACGACCATTATCGGAGACCCGGCTTTTAATTGACTACAGGCCACTATTAGAGGAAATACGGTATATTGGCCTTATTCGAATTGTTTTTCCTCGTTGTAGTCACTGCTCTGTAGTGGACCATGGAATTCATTACATTGAGCATTTTATTTAGCCTTTTGGGAGTGCAAGTTGGGTGGGGTTTTGCCTTTTTGGGGAAATCCAAATGGTTACATTATGCCTGACAAGATTGATTCATCAGTCCCCAGAAGTTGAATCATTTTCAAATGGTAATCGGACCCAGGCCTGTTCTGTATCCAGGGACTGGTACCCAGCTGCGCAGGGCTTGCCAAGGGCATGAGACTTGGAGGGGCCAAAGGTATGGGTGGGACAGTAGTCAAGGAAGTCAGTTGCCAAGGAAATCAATATTTGTTGTTGGGTCATGATTCAACTTTCCAAAGAGTGTCTCCTTCTGGCGCTGTGCTGTAAACAACACACTAGGAGGAATAAGCTGTATGTGGCTTACTGCAACTTGAAAAGCAAGCTAAATAGGCATAGCTCTTAAAACAACCCCCTGGATTAAGCAACTGTCAGACTGTCTTGGGTTAAGACACAGGCCTATTTGTTAGAAATATTTTAACAGCTGCAAGTGCGCTTGATTTAGAATTTTTACATACACTGCCGGCTTGCTTGCAAAAAGCATAAATCAATAACCAATCCACAAGTGTTGGCTATGAAAACACTGCTTTGCACTTGTCTTCTGTTAATAGTCAGTCCTCAACACAGGTTGATGTGTGTGATTGTGACTGAGATGCAACCTCCCGTTATGCAGCCCTATGGGTCAGACAGTGCAGTCTGTGGTCTAACTGGGTGGAAGTAATAGTTTCTGTGCCTGGCTGTGGCCCTTTGTACAATAAATCCCCCTTATCCTCTCCCACTGACAACAAGGAAGTTGTGACAGGTTGAATGCAGCCTCTCACCATAATGACCATGTAATGGCCATGTAATTCCTGTGTAATAGTTGAGATTTTATTCTCCAGATGTTGGCCGAGGCTTGTATATGGGGGTTGTTGATGTACTGTGTGTGGGCGTATTTGAGGCAAAAATTCCATTACTTATTGACAATAAATTCTATTGTATATTGTGTCATTGTATTGTGTCCGTCGCAATTTTAGCTTGTTTTTGCCAACCCATTATATTTATTAACTCTAATTTCCACTCTTAAGATGTTATGGTCTTTACAAAACACACTGAAACTAAAACGAACATGTTAATAACTGTCCTTCATTGCCTACTTCTGCTTTTGGCTCATTTAGTTTCTGTTAGTGGTGATTGGCATGGGGACTCTGCGAGTTAGCTAGGCTCTTTACCGAAAATGGGTTTTTTTAAACTCGAGATTCCTGCATTCCTTTGGTACTTTGATGAACGTTGCTCATCCACTCGATGAGACAGACTTACACTACATTACCAGCAACAAGGAACTTTCAGCTATGTTGTGAATAAGTGGGGAAAATTGGATCAGGAGACATTATTGCATTCTTACATTGTAAAAAAGATCTCAAGTTAGAAAAGTATCAGCTAACAAATATGATGCAATTATGTCGCTCTTCGCTGCCTTATTTGTTGCTACCTACACATCTTTGAAATATCTTGAGATTAAAGCTAAGCAAGTAGCCTAGTTCAAGGTCTAAAATGTCTATATTCTATCTAATGCTCTATTTTGCAAGTGAACTCTGTCTTAGTTTTTGTCCGTTTAGCCTATCTGTCATTTCCCTGCTATTTCCAGCCAGCTGGTACAGTCAACTTTTTGCTTCCCTCTCCCCCACACTCTGTCCTTCATACATCTACAGTCAGCCACTGTGTACAAGCCTGTAATACGGCCAAAAGAGAGCAGAAAAGACACGGCAGGAGGCAGGGCAGATGCAATTTTAACCTCAAACTGAAAGCCCTCTCACAGCTTGTTTCCAATTAAGAGGCCCTGCCAAGCGAGAGAGTAAGAGAGGGAAAAGGAGAGGGAAGAGAGATGAGGGGAGAGGGAGAGAGAAACCGAGAGAGGGATGCAGAGGAAACAGGAAAGCAAAGAGAGAGAGGGAGACTGAGAAATGGAAAGATAGAAGGAGAGAGCGAAAGCAAGGGAGAAGCAGAAAAGAGGAAAAACACACACAAGCCATCCAGCAGTGAGATGTGAGTGTAGCGGCTGGCTGGGCGCTGACGTTGGTCTGGTAGGTGTATTTATAGAGTTACAGGGTTTTTAATCCTCAGTATTGGCCAAAGCCCCTGGCAGAGGGCTGCTAGCCAACTTCATGCAGGCTCTACAGAGCTTGGGGGAAGTGATGATCATTGGGGGAGGATGGTAGATCTCCGAGTTCCTGCTCATTAACTTTATCTACCTTTATGTGTCACAATGCCTTTACCCATTTCAACACATTGGATCCCCAATTTGTCATTTTCTTTGCAGAGCTTCTGTCTTATTTTGTCACAGATATACTGTATAATAGTTTATTGTGTCGCCTCACTTCTTTCTCCTGAAAGGCCGTTTATATGCCCCTGTTTGACATTCTTTTTTGTGCAGAGAGCCCTATACTAGCCAAGCAGGTCTTAGCTGCCCCTAGCTGGACAGCACTGTGGAAAAATGGTAGTCTAGCCACTTGGGGCTGGTAAATCTGTGTGACTGTGTAATAGCTAAATTGCGTATAGGTTCAGTGTTAGAATATTTTAATTTTTCCTTTTATCTTGTTTCACTGTCATTTTCCATCCACTTGGTTTGGAAAAACAATGTCCATTGGGGGAGGCTGAGCTGAGCTGCTGTATAATAAATGTGACTGAGGAGTTTCAGTGTATTTTTCCCCCAGTTTGCCAGCTTCAACGAACCTGATCTTGCTGGCTTGGCCGGACAGAGCAGGTAGAAGTCATCAGGGGAGACTGGTAGACCACTAGAGTCCTGTACAATAGCTAGCCTAATTGTGTTGCTTTTATGTTAGGGTGGTAACATTGTTCTCAAAGTCTGCTGTGCCAATTTACCGTCTACAGTCTGTTGTTTCCTATGCAGTGTTCTTGGCTGAGTCTAGCTTCCCTTTTAGGATAGTCTCCTTTTTCTAGAAGGCTGTTCCAGTTGCCATCCTTCTCTGCTCAGTTCTGCCAGCCAACCTGCTACTACTAGCCTCACTGGAAAGAGCTTGATGATAGAGCAGGCAGTGAAGGAGGCTGGTAACCCACAAAGCCACTCTGCATTAACCACAATTGCACAAAGTATATGTGTACTCTTCATCGACATAGACCTGGAAATGATACTTACATGACCATGCAGCAATTTTAAAATGGTCACTTTTTTAGTGGTGTTTCCACTGTGCTCTGCTTGACCAGATAGTGTTCAGTTTTCATATTGCTTCACATCAGCCTACTGCAATGTGCTGTATGGAGTAATGCTTTTCTTTTTAATACTTTCCCCAGGGCCTAAGATAGGGCTTAGGCTACAACATGCACACCACCAGGTCCAGGCTAAATGTGTGCACATCATGGCAGAATTCTTAGAACCAGCAGGGCTTTGGGAGCACAAACTAAACAGGATAACCTGTTTATTTTGACTTGGCTCACAGACAAACCATAATGGCTGTGAATGAGATTAGACAATCCTTAGAGTGCTCATTGGCTGTTTGGAGATTCTATCTCGTTATTGTAAGTGACTGATCCATTGCACTCTGTCACACTAAAGGATGCCAAACAGTTTTGACAAGGCAGTCCATGGACTTGGCCTTGACCTAGACCTGGGCAAAAAAGCCACAAGTGAAACAGTAACATGTCAGGGCAAGCATCTTAATATCTCTAGACACAATATTCATTCTCATGCAAAGCTTAAATCAGATCAGATGCACCTTAAGTTTCAGATCACTCCAGAACCAGTACATTAGTTTTTCTTAGATTTGATACAAATGGAGCCAGCTGTGGGCTTAGCTTTGCCTAGTTAGTGCAGTCCAGAGGAGAATGGAGGAGTCAGTTTGCATTCAGAGCACAGTGTGTGTTTTTATTCCACAGGCTCAAGCTAGCTCTCTATGCATGACTGAGTGCCCTGTGATGCCACCTCGTGAATACATCCCCAGGTGTGTGTGTGTGTGTTTGAGATTTCCATTTCCACCATGACTGATGCAAACATGTCGGTGGTTATTTACAGCAGGCAGTATTCGTTGACAGAAATAAAGAGTGCTCATATTTCCCTCATTCCCTGAACTTTCTGAGATGGAAAATGTTTCAGGTGGATGCGGGGGCTTCCCCGTGTTCATTATCGGGTTGAGACATGGTATTTTCACTTTATTAACAGCCATAACAGGCATTCAATGCAGTCCCTCTCAGCAAGCTAGAAGTTGATTCAGACAGATATTACAAAGATGGGTTAGTCATTAAGTGTGGCTTTCCAAATATGTCTACATAAACCTATTTCATGCTTTCTACTGACAATTTTTATATGGCTATTATTAACCTAGCAAGCTAGAAATCAGGTCTAGCCATTTGAATGCAAGCAGTGGGAAGTTGCGTCCATTTCCATTTTCATCAGATCAAGAAACAACTCTCCAGATTGTTTTATTCAGAACAAAGTTCACCAAGCCCTTACTGCTTCTGAGTTGTCAGCTGTATCTTTCCCAGCTCTTTGGTACAAGACTTGGCAAATAACCTTAAAGACTAAATCTCTGACCAAAGTGCCTAGTTATGACCAGGATTCCCTATCTCTGGCCAGAGGGAAGTAGGGTGAAGTTACCCATAGATGCTGATCTGGGGTGATTGTTGGAATTCCCCCCACTTATAAGTCAAACTTACCAAAAGGGGCGGGGAATCTGATCTTTCCCCATGCTTCAGAAGTTTAGAAAACATCAGCCTAGCACGAATCTATCAGAGAGTATCATTAGCCTGGACACGTCAGCCAGCAGCCAGCTGGAGAACGACGAGGCAGTACTGAGGAATTCTCTGGAAATGGAAGACTGGGAACAACTGCATAGTTTCCAAAATGGGGTTAAACAAAGCTTACTCTAAATATTACTTAGGCTCTGTTACTCAGCGTCCTAGCAGAACAAATTCATTTTTTCCCTCACCCTAATACCATCAGATATACTTTGCCAGCTGGGCTATAGTTGTAGTATAGTAATCAAATGGTCTTTCAAATCCTCTGTTATAAATATGTTGAGTTTGCCATGATAGCCTGTTGAACAGGGACTTGATAAGTGATCTGTTTGGTGACATCTATGTCCCGTGGTTTCTCAGATGGTGCCAGCTGTTTAGGCGCTGTCACTCAGTCCCACCTAGAATCAATTCATGTTTCATTTTTTGTTTCATTTCCAGCGTCACTGCGGTGGACATAGACAGGTGAAGATTGAGCTATATATAGGCATCTATACTGCTAATGAGCTGTTAAAGACTTTATTGTATCGTAACCTGTCACACATTGAAATGGCTGTTAGAGTACATCGCCAACAAACTGAGTTGTCAGCTTAGGGTAGGCTATGTTGCTAATTTCACACCGTTATGTTGAATATATCCCGGCATCATTTGTCATTGTTGTCCCAGCCCGCTGGCTGTTCATTTCCGCAAGTCTTGTCTCCGAGGCTGTAAACAGGTTGAATCCCACAGGGGGAAACGCTGGCACAATCAGCCACCGACAACAATGAATTATGAGATGAGCTTTTCTGAATGGTGTGATAGGGGATGAGTTTCATATCTCTGTCTGTTGATGTCCATCTTTTGTGATGATGTTAGACGGTAGAATAGAAAAGATTATGATATGCTGAGCCTCCTATATGCCTCCAATCTCTCATTTTTACATCTGCAAATTGTCTGCCATATTTCCTTGTGGTTTTAATGTTCCTTCTTCATGTTTTCAGTAGCTGTAATAGGACTATTTTGAACACTGAGCCTGGTTACTTTTTGAATCACAATAGATGATATTTGAGAGATCATTTTATGGTAGAAAAAAATAAGCTTTCATAAGCCTTTTGGTTTATAGTACAAATCTATACTTCTGCACAATATGGATCTTTGAGTTGATGTATACTGGATAAGAGGGGCTTTATTCAGCCTATAAGTCTAGCTAGGCCCATAGCCTCATGTCAAGGGTGGTAGAGTGCTAAAATAGATGCACAGTTTCCTATTGGGCCTGGGGATTATTAACTGCTCATATAGAGAGGGCTTATGGTAAATGATAACTATGGGAAGAAGCAGATATAGCAGATAAGCTGAGATGAGCACCCAGGCTATCACGTGTCCTGCATTGTCATTCTAGATGACGGTGTCATGTCATCTGCCCCAAAGCTCTCTGACTCTGACATGCATGTGGATTTAATAACATCACGACTTGCGAGTACTGGGTTCTCATAGAATGACAGCCAAAGTGAGCGAGCTGCACTCAGACTTCCGAGTGAAGAAAGAGGTACATCGAGGTGACCTGGTGGGCTAAAGCTCACGCTATTCACTCATAACATTATGGGCCCGAGTCTGGCTTATGACCCTCACACCCACTCTCCTGTCTTCCCTGTTGCTTTCTACTGTACTGTCTAGTACAGAAGAAATGCCATTTAAAAAGAAGCTTTAAAGAGAGAATCAGTGATGGGTGTGTTGGTGTGAATGAATCTTGTCCAGAGCCAGCTGAATGCTGTGCTTTCTTTCTCAGATGGCCTTCATCACACTCATCGTTGCTAAAAGATAGGAAAGATAAAGTTGTGATACAATCTGCCGGACACATTGCATGGTACTCTCCTTACATCTCGTACTGTGACAACTGTCTTAACGGTTCGATTGTCATGATAATTTTCAAATGTTCTTCAATCAAATGAACTAGACAAATTGTGTTCATGTGTGTGTATATGTGCGTGTGCCTCATCCCGTAAACTGCTGAAAGTGAATTGTTTCTCAGAAGGGTCTGGTCGTCCACCCCCACCTCTCGATTGACTGCCGTCTCATTTTTCATTATCCATTCCGGGATTTGTAGAGGGGGAGGTGGGTGCTGGGAGCAGAGGGTATTACCATCAATGTTCAAATCCCATCACTCATCAGTAACTAGCAGCATCTATGGAATGACTAAATCTGCATTGGAGTTAGGCTTTCTGGCTTGTCCAGTGAATTGGCCCCTTGTTTAAATGGGTTCGGTGTGAACAATGAAACACCTGCTGCAGCCCAATTTAGGAAGAGTGGAATTTTAGTCTTGTTAAAGTTTGATAGTGTGTACTTGAGCATGTTTTTGAATGCTTGGAGATCTGCCTTTTCCCCTCTCTCTCTGTATCTCTCTCTCTCTCTGTCTCTGGTCCTGTCCTGACAGGATGATGTATCTCTAGTCCTTGGCAGCCATGTGCAGGTGATGTATTCCACTTGGAATGCTGAGAGAGTGGGGTAAGGGACGGGACGGAAGTGTCCACGTGCCAGGCACAGAGTGTGGTCCATTCCGGGAAGAACTTTTCCGTCGTTATATAAAGGCACACACCACCATTCCCTTGCTTCTTGACAGATGTGATACGAGTGGGCTGGATTGAACAGCAAGGCAGAAACTAGGTGGAGCTGCCAAGTAAACTTGGATCCGAGAGGGTTAGGGAGTGGAAAAAATACACAAGAAATGGTGATGTAACATGAGCAGCTTTTTGTGGTAATGGAGATGAACAGAGTGACCTTCATCAAGGCTGGCACCTGGGAAATTGTCTAAAGTCAGTTTCAGGACAAAATACAGTAAATAATAGTTGGTAGAATTGCCCGTTGACATTATCTAAAATAGTTTTGCTGTTGCTTCTAGGGAGTAGAATGTAACCTCATGGAACTGACTCACCACACAGCAAGCTTGTGTTTGCGTGACCAGTGAAGTACATTTCCCCTCCCTTCAAACTCCCAGATATAGTTGCTTCCTCAGCATGACAAGGGCTTTCTCAATTATCCCTCATGTACAATGAAATATGTTCTGAAAGCTACATGCAGAATTAAGCGGCACTCTAAGACCAAGGCCAGGCAAATCCTGTGGCTTTTTAATCCTCCAGTCAGTGTGGAGTGCAGACCTGCCAAGCCCACAGACAGAGTCCCTCAGCGACTGTGACTTTTGATTGACTGCCGCTAAAGACTTTTTTTTTTTTAATTATTATTTCTGCTATTATTTTTTGGGGGAGGTTAGAGTAAAATATTAATCAGCCTTAGTATCTCTGTTAGTCCATGAATTTAGTAACAGGGTCTCATTGGCTAATTATGTAGCAAGAGCTGGGATACATGAGATTGACAATGAGATCAGTGGAGGGACTATGGATCAGCCCTGGTCCGTCTGTTTGTCAGGCACAGTATCTTCAACACCACTTTTGGATTTTGACAAAACGTTGCAGAGTGATGTGTGTCATTGATATTCCGGCATTTTCGAAATTGCCCCGATTGGTCTAAGGTGGGGAGGTGTCTAAACGTCACACACAATACTTTGGACGCTGCTGAACGGATTTTCGCTAAACGTAGGGCGTTTGTTTTGACGTCTGTATGTCACTCACTTGGACTTGGATGTCATCGATTGCGTTTTGACGAAACTGAGAGGAATGATGTGTCTCATTGCTGTTTTCTGTCATTTTCAAAATTGCACTGATTGGCCTAAGGGGGTTGCCACGACATTAAATTGTACATCATGCACAATATCTTGGACGCCAATGAATGGCACTAGGGCTGGGCGATAAATCGATTTTATCAATTAATTCGAATTTATGGTTTAGGACGATGTGTAAAAATGAAAATAGAGATTCACTTTAACCTGGGTAAATACGGCACGGATCGCTGTCTGTCAATCAAGCCCCACCGCTTCCCTGAGCTTCCGCAGTTGATCGACACAAACACAGTATCAAGGTGGCAGCACATGCTTCTGTGTGAGGAGCTCGTTTGGAAGTGGTTCGGTTTTGCAACATTCGACGTCGCGCAAACCACTGTCCGTTGTAAAGTTTGTCTAAAGTCTGTGGCAACTAAAGGTAGCAGCGTGACAAATTTACTCCAGCATCTCTGACAGAGGCACGCAGCTGAGTGGAAAAGTGTGTGGCACTGCGACATGCACAAGCTAGCGGAAGCCCCCAAACGGCTGTCATAAAGCAGGTAACATTAGCAGCATCATTTTCCTGTGGCATCCCATATGACAAGAAGGAGCCCCGGTGGAAAGAGATGCGTTGGTGTTTCATATGTTTTTCATAGACTTAGTTTGTTTTTAAGAAAAAAAAATCGATTAAGAGAGAGAGAGATTTTATTTTTAGGCCATATCGCCCAGCCTTAAATGGCACCTTCTCTTCCCTTTTCTCTGCCGCATAACATGAGGTAACATATTTTCTACTTCTTGCCCCACTACAGCTCTGTATAAGTTGTGGGGGAAGACATGTTTGTTGTTTACTTGTTTTGAAATGTACCATCGTCATCGTGGGACTGTGGCTGCTGTGTTAATATCTGGCAGTGCTGAAACATTATCAGCCACCATGTTGCGTGGCTTGGCTGGGTAGTGACTTGGATCATCAGATAACACTAGTACACACACACACACACACACACACGCAGAGATATGCTATCTCCCTGTCCTCCTTGGACTCCACTTTGTCAGATAAGGGTTGCAACAGACACTGTCTGAAGAAAGGATAGCTGGACTACACACAATAATACCCTATCTATGTGACAGTGTGTATACCTTTCCATAAAATGGTGGCCTCCCTTGACCCCTCACTACCCAGATCTTAAGTGGCTGCTCAGTGTTGTTTAAATCCACCAAGTCATGTCAGATCTGTGAAGAAAAATTGTGGAATATAGTTGTAAGAGGAAAAAATGTGGAATGGAAAACAAGTCTGCAAGATCAGTACTGTTTCTCTGGCTTGTTTGACCTGTTACCCTTTCAGCTATAACAGGCACTTCTGTTGAACATAGCAAGGAGTTGTTTGAGTTCTGCTGATATATTTTTGGTTTTCCATAGGCAAGCAGTGGTTTTGTAAACACGTACATCTCCTTGCCTGTTAATTGGCAATGGCAGCTGACTTGTGGAATGCTTAACGGAAGATAAAGTGTGTCAGCAGTCCCTCGGTGACAGTGCCTGTTTTCTGTGATTTCTACCTGTCTCCTTTTTGTCACATGCCATTTTTTGTTGAGTAGTAGTTTGGTCAAGCCTTAAGTTATTTGTCACAGCTTCCCTGTGTGCGAGCTTCCCTGTGCCCATAATTTTGCATCATTCATGGTACACATTCCATTTACTTAATCTTAGGACATAAAATGACATGAGGGAAAGCAACCTTAATGAACCAGTTTCTGAAGAGTATGAAATGATAAATACAATCCGTTCAGTTGCCGATGACTTTGACTATGATTTTGAGCCTGCAGAGAGGTCGGCGTTGTCATATATATGTTATGGTGGCAAGGCCGATATGCCAACTGGCGCCCTAGCAGGAAACACGAGGCCCTCGATGTTGGCCAGGCTTCATAGCAAACATCCCCCAGTCGGCGCCTTCTTCCACCTCGGTGAAACTTGTGACTTCCCCATGTGAGGTCATAACCAGAGGGCAAAGCAGGAAGTGTTGTCTTTGATCTTTCCCGCTGTTCAAACTAATTACCTGCCCGCAGCAGCAAGCACTGCTGGCCGTGGAATTCATTAACAGACGGTAAAGCTCTGTTCTGGGCCAGCGTGTCTGCTAGGATACAGAGGAATTCAGCTGCCTCAGAGAGTACCGTTGTGCAGCCTGCATTCCTTTCTGAGATCAGGTTAACTTGTCCTTGTGTATAACATTGAGAAGTTAGTGATAGTGTGCCGCAGTCTTTTCCCTACCATCTGGTGGGCCATCCTACCTAAAAGAAAGATTTGCATTGGTTTAAATGGAAAGTTTGGGTGTCAGATAGTGTAAATACTGCTTTAACAGGCTTTTTCAGCTTGTTTAAATGTCAAATTAGGCGCAGAATGAAATAAACTATGAAATATGTATAGTTTGTTGAGCCTCGTTATTTTTTATATGGTACGAATATGAGAATTTGTCTGTTGTCTTAAACATGTCAGTAGCCTCAGCCCTAGGCTACAGCATTACATTTGTCAGCTGTGCTCACTTGGTATTCATCCAGTGGATTATCCTCACATTTGATCTGTCGGAGGTTGCATAGGTTCAAGCCAATACTAGAATCTTGTGTATGTTTGTGCCTGCACATGTTTATGTAGACTGAGTGCCCAGAAGATTAAGACCACCTGCTCTTTCTATGAAATATACATGAAAAATACTGAACTCTTGAGTCATGAAGAGGAGATGCAGCCTAGATGAAGGGGAGGAGGTTAAAATGGGGTTTTTTATGGTTTAGACAGTTGAGACAGGATTGTGTAAAAGAGGTTACAACTCAGCATGGGGAACATGCTGAGTCCCCCCCCACGCATCATCTAGCCTTCCTCCCCACTGCCCTCCCATTGACCCCAAAGGATTATGGAAAGCTGACAGTGTAACCTATTTAACTTACTGTGTTTGCCAGCAGTTTATTATACACTTCCATTTCAACAAACTTGTTCATTCAACTGGAATAATACAGCTGTGTAACATTTTTCATTTTTAAATATTCTTGTCTTTATTTGTGAAATGGAGTTAATTATGGGTCCGCTTCTGGATAAGCTATACACAGTAGGATTTTTTTAAGTTATACAGTTTTGCAGTTTCCTGCTCATTTTCATTTGCATACTGTAATCAATATAATAACATGAATAAAATTAACATCTAAACTCATGTGTTCTAAGCAGGGTCTCATTTGGTGTCAGTGTGAGCCAGTAGACTCTGCCTGCTGCGGTAGTTTAGTTTATTGAGTTTATTTATATCATGGACCATGTACAAAATACATTAATCTCAAACAAAGAGAGAAGATGCTTTGTACCAGATTTAGCTGCTAGCTAATTTCCATCTGTAAGTGGTGTGTGTGTGTGTGTTGCATCATGGTATCAGTGCAGGATTACGTCACCATCCCCCACAGCCATCACATTAGTGAGTGAGGGCTTATTAGATGGGTTGAAACCTAAGGGTGGGCAGGCAGTGTCATATGGCAAAGCTGGCCCGCCATTCAACTAAGCCTTGATGAGAATGACCATCTTATGGGGACATCAGCGCAGGCTTTAAAGTGATAGCATGCACATATCCATAGAAGCAGTCAATCTTCAGCATTGACTGCTCTGGGAATGTGCCGTCACTACTGGCATTTAGTCTTTTTTTTTCTTGATATTAATCTGTGCAAACAACAAAAAGACTTCTTAAAAGGTGTACCCTTGACTTGAGTTCTTTTTTTTTACCGCAGTACAACATGCATGTTTGAGCACTTGAAGGGAAAACATCCCGGTGTGGAGGATGACGGAGCATGATTATTGTAGAATGTGTAAATATTACAGTAGCGTTGTGTTGGTAGAGCATCAGAATATTTGCACATAGCCTGAGATCACCAGATGCAGTATTTTTATTGTGTGGGTCTAGTTCGGTCAGTACGCTAGCATGTTAACAATCTGAGTACACATCGCTGATATTTTATTCATTGCTCTAATCAGGACCTATTCAGGCTTAGTATGCAAGGCTGGCTATGCTGAAGCAATGTTCAAGGAGCAGTTGTTGCATGGATATAATTACTAATAAACATTAAGGCTTATGTTTTATTGAAATTCAAACACCGTTGACTGTCAAACTACAGAGGCCAGCGTGCCTGGAATAAGTGTACTTCATGTGGAGATGATGCATTTCTTTTTTTGTAGTTTCAAAGACATGCAATATTAAAATTTTGTACATAATTGAGAAAAATACAAAGTGGAAATGTCACTTCAGCAAACCTTCAAACATTATATCTGAGTTTTATTTCTTAAAGCATTTATGTTTATTATGGAGTCTAAAATATTTTCTGGAGGGAAGACAGCCAAAACAGGACAAGTTGATACTGTTTCAAAAGTAGAACTCTTTTTCATTGTTTTGACTGAGTATTGAACTGTGAAAATAATTAGTTGTAGCCCTTCTCAGTTACAAGTCAGCAATTAATCTAATCGATTATCAAAATAATCATTTGTTGCAGTCCTAGTATGGCATCTCTGCCACCTCCTTTTTGGAAAAAAATATACAAACATAAAAGTGGGACAGAAATATTTCTGAAATTCATAGGCTGTTGTGCAAAATTGAGGTGCTTTACTGTATTGGAAACCTGTTGAGTGCCTTTCTCTAGATGATATCTCATTGCTGTGAGAAAGCTGACACATTGTCCACTTGTCAGATTGTCTAACTCAGCAGCAGACACACAACAAATAAGGCATTCCCTGTTCATCCCTCAGCATGAGCAGCATTGCCAGCACCTCTTAGCCGAGTGCCACAAATTTCCCCAAGCTGCTGTAATTTTGTGTATCCCCTAGGATAAACTGCAGTATATTTCCCTTCCCCATCATCACTAGTATCGCCGCCACCCTGTAATCTCTCTTTCTGTCACTGAAGGAATTGGGGCTTCTCTCTTCTCTGTGGTCTGGTAATTGTGAGGTAATCATCTTTTCCCTCTTGAGGACTAAAAGGCTGTGTTTACACTTCGTTTTTGGCGGCTCAACTTGGCGAGACCCTAATTTACTCTCGCTCTCTCTCTCCCTCTCTCTCTCAGCGGCAGAATGAAGCTGCTCTTCTCATTACTTCACACTCGCTTTGCACTAACGCCAGAGGAACTTTTTTTTTTCTGTTCCCAATATATTCAAGGCTGGCTGTCATCAGTAAGTTGGATAAGCTCCGTGCGTTTTCCGTGCGTCATATGGAGCTTTTCAAGTGTTACAGTGGATATGGACAGCGTTTGATGATGTTTGCCAATGCATCTAGTGACCTGTGAGAAGGTTTTCAGTGTTGTCTCACAGACAGTGGCTCTCCTTTTGCATTATCCCCTGCAGTGTCCTTGGTAATAATTGTCACATGCACGTAGGGCTGTCACGGTGAAGGAATTTCCCCTGCGGTGATTTAGGGTGGCTCAACAGCGCGGTATGCGGTGTATGCGATAAGAAGTCGCCGGATGACATCACATGCTAATTTGCATATCAATATATAACCTACAGTCTCCGCTCGCAGCGGAGGGAGGGGGGCTACGCTGTGTGTGGGAAGCGCTGTGATCATCAGACTTGTCTGGATGACAAGCAAGTAGAGCAAACCGGCATCAGCCGTACCAATTTATTGGCAAATGCTTTGGGATTCAACACTTTAACATTGTTCCCCATGGTCAGAAAAAGTCGCCAGATTTGTCGCTAGTCGCTTTTCAGAAATAAAGTCGCCAGGGGGTTCTGAAAAGTCGCTAAATCTAGTGACAAAGTCACCAAGTTGGACTGCGGTTACATGAGACCTTTTTTTCATTCTGAATGAAATCATTCCGAAGGAAGATTGCTACGCAAGTGTTTACATGAGCGCTAATAACGATCGCATTGAGATGTGCGTTTACATGCTTCACAGTATGTAATCAGAATAAAAGTTTCTGACATGCGCAAAACACCGAATCCAGCACTCTAACATAGGCTTACGTTTTTAAAAGATGGACCTGCGTCGGTATTTCTTTACTGCTGTTCTTTCTGATGAAGCAACAGTTTTATCAAAACATACGACTCCATAAGTGTCAGAAAAAGACGTTTTGTTTTGCCCCCGCAATGATTGGGTCCATTTGTAATTTTCACCGCTGTAAGCCGAAACTGGCCCGGAGAGGCGGAGTCAGGACTTGATATAAAAACGGGCTGCGCCGCCTACATACGGTCAAGCCCGAGCGCCCCGGGGTTAATAACAAGCACATCCATTCGAATCCTCCCGGAAAAAAAGGGTAA
This sequence comes from Centroberyx gerrardi, assembly GCF_048128805.1. Classification (NCBI taxonomy): domain Eukaryota; kingdom Metazoa; phylum Chordata; class Actinopteri; order Beryciformes; family Berycidae; genus Centroberyx; species Centroberyx gerrardi. The sequence goes on from NC_136008.1 coordinate 24,623,948, forward strand.
CATAATTGACATGACTTACGTTAAATGCGCGAGCATGTGCAGAAAGAGGCGAGATAAAAAAAGTGATCGGAATGAGTGTTTACATGACGAAATTTTATCCATCGACCGGATTATGAAAGGGTTAAACCACCCCTCTCAAACGGAATGAAATTTCATTCGGATCGGCCAGTTTATTCTGATTGAGGCGTTTATATGAGGCATTTTTATTCTGATTGGGCTACTATTCTGATTAAAAGGCTCCATGTAAATGCTGTTGGCAGGAAACAATACACTCTTATTGTTTTCATTATGAATTCAAATGCACACGCATTGAAGTGTAAAACAAGAAGTGCCTAGCCTCATGGAAAAAAAGAAAAAACGTGAACATAGCGCGGTTGTGGCGGTTGCTTGCCATCCACCGCGGTTGGCTTGTCTATAGCGCAGTATTGCAATATTGCGGTTATTGCGACAGCCCTACATGCACACACACAGTCACACTCACACTCGTGGTTCAAAAGTAAAGAAGTCCACTGAGATGAAGTCAGCCAACACACAAACACAATCTCTCTCTCTCTCTCTCTCTCTCGCTCTCGCTCTCGCTCTCTCTTGCTCGCTCTTTCTCAAATGCACATACACATTCACACGCTCCCATGATCCTGCAGTGTTCTGCTGTTGCGTTACGCCCTCAGATGCAAATCCAAATCACACCCGCACACAAACAAACAAGCGGAAACCCTCCAAAACCGAGCTCCCAGTCCAGCCAGATCCTAGTTAGGCTCCATCTAAATCCCTCTCATGTCACGAGGGGTATTGGATCAGATCAGTTGCAGCCTGCGGGCCCATTTGATGGTGCATTGATAGGAAACCCAGCTGATAACATCCCATATTCCGAACTGAGAGAGACAATACAAAGCCTTCTTCTCTCTGTCACGGGTATCGTCACGGTTACTTTGCCATTTAAGGGAGGAGGCTATCTGCGAGCTGACGGGTTTTTTCACCCTTGTCGAAAACAAAATTATGTTACCCACATGCTCACGCGTTCACATTTTATTTTATTTCTTCGTAATTGTCTTTTCGTCGCCTTGATTTCCATCTGTCTCCCGCCATCTCCCCTCTCTCTCCCTCCGTCCCCCCGCCATCCATCTCGCGCCTTACCTCTTTCCCTCCCCTCCTCCCTCCACCTCTCCGGCGTTCAATCCCTCTCTCCTCTCCATCCCTATCTACCCCCCTTCCCATCTCTCTATCTCTCCCTCCATCCGTCCCTGCCTGGCCCGGGAACAGAGACATTCCTGACCTGGACTTATCTCTCCTGCGAAGCAGCCACTGCAACAGCAGCGGCAGCTCGACCCTATCTCCAACAGGAAGTCGGCTACTGACTGTTTCACAACATTCCTTCCAGCTCAGAGACCTCTCTGATTAATCTGCTCAACTTCCCTCTTTGTTCTTAATGAGATACACTCACTGACCATGCATTTTCAAAAGGGATTTGTTAATCATCCGGAGATTTTTTTTTTTTAAACCAGAGCCTAGATGTTGATGGATAGCCGGACTTTTAAGTCTCAGCCCAGGGCACCAATTGAGATGTTTTAGCGTCCTCCTGGGATCCAGGCTCATAAAACCATGTTGCAACTCTTGTCATATGTGGACTCAACAGAATGAGGCCTGCGTTTGGGTTCTAATATGTAGTTGAAGAAATACTGGCCGAGACTATTTTATTTTTTCTGAAGGCAGGCTATAAAACCTTTGTGGGTTTGCCTATGTTGCCGAGGCTTTATTTTCTCTCTGAATATAAGATGGAGTCTAAGTACATTTAGATTCCTCACCAATCATCCTCAGCTATTGACTGAGAGGACAAGCCACTGGCTGGTCCCTGGAGTCAAATAGTTTGACCTGACCTGACTGATCTGACATCTTTATGTTCCCAGACTTTACAAGTCCGCCCTGACATTCCAGCACTAATGGCCGTTTCATTAACAACAGTCATTTCATTATCTCTAGGACTCCGTTGTTCTGGTTTATGGCATACGGAGAGCATTTCAAAGGATCCCTCTCGTCAACCTCAGATCTGGTGGATGGAAGATTAACTGCTGATTAGGGATTTGGGCGAGCGCTTCAATTCTCAGTTCCTCTGAACTTCTGTGCATTGTGTGAAATTCAGTAAAAGATTTGCTTTTATCACATAGACATTTTATGTATGTTGATGAATGCGCTAGTTTTGGTCAATGTGTATTTGTGTGATGAGCTTATTGGAACAAACTGCAGGTCATCTACTACATTTTGAGGAGGGATATACATAGAGATGAAAGGTATCTTAAACTCTTTGATTCCCCTCGTGAGAGAGGGCTCAAGACGGATGGAGAGTGGGAAAGGGAAAGGGGGAAAGAAGAGTGATAGAAGATTCAGAGCATAGTAATTAGGTGAATTAACCTGGGGTCATACGGAGCAGTGGTGGTGCTTAAGACCCCCTTGTGTGTGTCTGTAAATGTTTTATGAAGCTCTCTTTGAACTTATTAACTAGAGGAAGATGGGTGAGCCATAGGTGCCTTGAGGAAATCAGTAAAGGCTTTGTTTTCCAAAAAGCCATCTTGGTACTAAGATCATCTGCTCCATTGACTTAGGGTGGAACAAATGGGTTTTCCCTAAAGCCCATTAAGCAGCAACTTCAGTCCTTCCACTGTCAGAAAATTGTCCCTGCTTCTGAAAAAATGTAAGCATGATAAAAATTCAGCATCTGTCCTTAATGCTTACCCAAAACAAACAAATTAAGAGCAATTCTAGTATCATTAGTCCACATATCATGGCAGCTAATCTGGGTGTCAGAACTGAAATCACCCCTGCTTTCTACTGCTACTCAATTTTTTTAGGAGAAACACTGAAAGATGTTGGTAGAACTGTTGGTAGAATTTGCGAAACCTGGCTCAGAATATCATTTGGAATATAACTGGTCCGAAAAGAGCAAATAAATGGAGCACATATTTCTGTAAATATAAACTTGGACTCTCCAGCGAATGCTGTCTTTTGTCCAATCAGACAACCATCTCTGTTTTCTCCATTAGACATCAATTATCAACAACCATGATGTAGCCTGCAGGAGTTCAAGCTATGAGTCACCATGGACAGGGGAAATTCACTTCTAGCATTCTGAAGCATCTTTATTTGGCCTTTCCTGTCCTGTGCCCTCTGAAATAATTCCTTTGTGATTGGTCCTGGATGTTCCACCACAGGAAATGTTTTCGCCAGTGAAGGGCTTACTGTGGCAATTTCCATTTCCATTAGGAAAGACTTTGGACGCAGTTAAAGGATAAACTGGAATGATTACCAAAATAGCCTAAGATTTTCCCCTCTGCAGTCAACCAGTGAACATAGCTTTCCATACTGGTCAGTCTCATAACAGGGATATGCTTCACAAACACTCTGTTTATTCTCTTTTTTTATGCCTGGAAGCATCTGTCATTGTAGTCTAATCCTACAGGTGTAAAAGTCATGACACACAGCTAAGCTCTTGCAACAATGTAAACAGGTAGTTTACAAGTAGTTCGATTTTTGTCACTACCTCTCTCTCACGCTGTCATCCACACTGTTTTTGTCCCAGTAGCCTGTCCCTGTCCCTGCTGAGGGCAACATTGTCCATATCCGTTGCCTCAAAAAGTTGCTCATCTATCACGGCTTCAGGTAAAAGAGTTGGCATTAGCTATGCTATTAAGTACAAGCTAGTGCCGTGAAAGCCCATTCATGCAGAGATCACTGTTGGCCATTAATCTGTGATGCTTCCATCCTGAGGCCACCGGTGTATTTTAGGCTCCATAAATTTAGGCGAGTGTAGTATCACGCTGCTCTCACTGTCACCCTGACCACTGGATTTTTGTGCGTCTGGGCCTGAAATTCTTGGTTATTGATTGACGGCCTTGCTTTGCAGGGTCAGATATCACAGTGTAATTTGAACCTTGTCTCTTTTTTAGTCATGCATGTCATTGGAGAGTGCGCAGGCACGTACAGGGACACATGTGTAAGGACACGCACACAAACACATGGACACACACACACACACAAACACACTTCAAGGTCAAGTCACTTGGCGTAGGTGAAATCTTGCAGCAGGCTCGGTGTACCAGATTCCTACAAGCTCAATAAAACCGCGGCTGTCTAATGTTTCCACATTCCTCAGGGATCGCTCTCTTACAGCAGTCTAGTGCACTCCCCCCTATACCAGAGCCCAGTCTGCCATGTAATATGTTGATGGATAATTAACCCCACGTAATATGAGTGTGTGTGTGTGTACATGCGTGCGCTTGTGCAAGTAATCCAGGGCGCTCGTTAACCCCACTTTACCAGCAGTGTGTTTGATTGCTCAGTATGTAAAAGGCTCATCGTGTTCAAAACAGACATGTAATGATTGCTCACATGCCTGTTAATATGATGTAATGTGTGTCTATACATGTGCCTGTGCAAGCCCTATGCAATCCTACCTTCCAAACAAAGGGTGTTTGTATATGTGTGAGTGTGTGTTTGTCTTTACATATGCAAGTCTTATAATTCCTCCAAATGGGGTGTATTTGTGTGTTTATTCCAAGCTGTTGTGTGTGTGTGTGTTTAAGTAAACCATGTTGGTTTTCCCTCTCCGGGCGTGTCTGTGTGTGTTATGGAAATACATGTCCACCTCCTGGTGTGCAGCTTTCTCAGGGGAAGCACAGCAGCTGGGTCTTGGAGGGCCTGGCAGTGTCTGGTACTGTTGAAGGCGCTCTGATGTGTTGGGATCAAGACGCGGCTTTATGCGAATGTGCGCGTTTGCACTGTGTGTGACTCGGTTGCTGTGTGTGGCTCCGGTTGTGTGTGGCTTGGATACAGCGTGTGGTTGACAACTGCTGTTTTTTCCTCTCTTTTCCTTTCTCATCTGATGACACTCACTTTCACTCAGTGCCTTTGAGGCTGAAATTCCTTTGGCTTGAACTCATGGTCCTGGCAACAGCCAACAGCCCATCAACTCGGCTCAACTCTGACAGCAAAGAGGAAGCAGAAAATGAGATATGAAGTCAGTACAGGATGGGAGAGGGGCGAGAGAGTAGGACAATACTGAAGCTGCCTTGATTTCTCCCTCCGAAGTGGAGCCTATTTATGTGGAGTTCTCTGTTTTTGAGGATACTCTCTGTGACTAAGCTGAGTGATCGCTGTTCTATGAACTGTAGGCAGTGCATTCTTGGGAATTTAGGCCATCAAGCGCTTGAATTTCGTTATTTAGGTGACCATCTGAAAACATGACGTTTCACTTAACAGCCTCTGCAAAGATACTGGGCTCCCTTGTCCCAGAGATGGTGTCGTTGTTAAGCCCCCCCACCCCCCACCCCCACCCCCTCACCCCCTAACACACACACGCTTAGCTAAACCACTTATGCCCCTGTGTGGACCTGCATTCTGTCCATTACAGCACCGATTAAGGCATATGCGAGTGAATTAGGCGAAGACTGAGCTTCTCAGAGGAGTCTTGGTGCCAAGTTCATATTTGATGATTGATTAGTGTCGTTCAGTACATACCTTTGACAATATCTGCTCCAGTTAGCTTATGTTTTCTGACCAGTAACTCTTCTACTGACAATCTGGGGCTGGTTTTCATAAAGTGATCTTTGTTGAAATTAGATTATCTTCCTGCTAAGGTTGTATTGAGAAACTCAGAATAGTACAACTTGGTTGCAATGTGGGGAAGTCACAGTAGAGACTGAATGATTTAGTAATGATTTAGCTCTACATCTGCATTCTTTGATCTTATCTCATTCTCATGGCATTAGTTAGTTAGAATTCCCCCTCTGATTTAAAGACAGACAGGGACAAATCATTCTTTCATTTTAGATTTATCCATTCCCTCATTCATGTGAAGGGGTTAGAAAGACTTTTACTCAGGACGTGGGATGTTTTTTAAATGTTTTGAGCTGAGAAAGGCAAAAACAGATGGAGGAAGAGAACTGAGAGTTCAGATGAGTAAAAAAAAATGTGACTCAGTCATCATTACATCCACGCATTTTTTTTATTTGTAGAAGTTTGAGTCAAAACTCTATGGAGCTTCTTGCATTATCTTTGGTTCCCAAAATGTTCATTTGTGTGTATGTGCTGAAGATGGCTGGACCACCCTGTACCATGTACTCCCACAGTTTCCAGAAATCCCAATTTCCAATCCACCACACCATCACTCCTCTGATTAAACTAACATTTTGAATCTAGTTGTCGTTACATAGATAAAGGCTTCAACATTTGCATCATACATGGTCTGTCAGATTATTTGGACAGAGCCTAGATTACATAATAACAAGCCAACAGTAAACATGTTGTCCCCCACAAATGATGCGTTCCCCCTCTGGGCCAATCAGTGATAATTATGTTACCTTGTTTTGACCTGTAATCGTAGCGCCTCCCTTGGGCCAATCAATGTGGTTTGAAAATGCCACAACACAGTAGTGAGACGTGCTATTTCCCAAAGTTACGTCAAAATCTGTTCAGCAGTGTCTGAGATACGGTGTGTGATGGATGAACAAACAAACAAACGAACAGACGAACAGAAGGAGACCGATTCATAGTCCCCAGCGATTTCATCCTGGGGGACACGCTGTCCCAGCAGGGCAAACAGACATGAAGCGAGACAGTTTGGGGGATCCCACATGAGCCCTTCAACTTGTCACAGTCGAGCTGAAGCAATGCCGCCTTTGATTGCAGCCCGCTCTCTGAGTTGTTGTGTTGTAAATGCGTGTGGTCTCTTACCCAGAATATTGAAGACAAACACATCGGCTGTTCTTCGGAGTCTCCTCAGGCACTTGACAGAGTGAGCCCTGCATTTCTGTTTTTACAGCATCTATCCTCGTTGCTAGGAGACTGGTTGATCTTTTTCTTGACCCAGCTTACTTCCTGTCATTCTTTCTTTCTCTTTTCTCTTTCTCTGTGAAACACAGACAATGTTACAATCCCAGTATTATGAAATGAAACATATTTTATCCATTATTGTTACACTACATGAAAGCACTAAATTAAATTCCATCCATGTGTGAAATATTATTATTCAAAGATACCCTAATAGTAGATCTCACAAAGCATGAAAATCAACGTTGTTGGTTTACAGTTTTAGTGCCTTTTCACCATTTTGATGTGCTTTCATCTTTCTCTCTTTTTTCCAATAAGAGACCAGGAATAGACTCTGTCTCATTATTAATCTGAGTTGTGGTATTGAAGTAATGATGCTGCATTAATACACTGCAGATACACCCTAGTCCATTTAGCTTCCAGTAGATTGCTTAAAGGAGTAGTTCACCACAAAATAAAATTCAGTCATTATCTATTCACCCCCATGTGAGCTGAAACTCCCCCCCCATAGCCCCCATAGTTCCATCTCACTCTTCTCTCAAACTATTGAAGTTAAAGAGGCCATCTTTTCACAGCTCAAAAAAAAAGCATAAAATGTCCATCAAATTTCTCGTGCAGCGTAATCCAAGCGTTTTGTAGCCAAACAATGGCACTGTGGCTCCAAAAGTCCAATATTTACCTCATTATTTCCTATAATTTCCTCACTGACAATGCTCTGGTCGTGCGTGCCTGTTGGCACATTGTGGAACAAAGCATGTCACTGAGGAAAATATAGGAGATAATGAGGTAAATATTGGACTTTTGAGGCTTCCTGGTGGCTCAGTTGGCTAAGGCGGGTACCATGTAACCGCGGTGTCCCAGCTTTGAATCTGGCCTGGGACTTTTGTTGCGTGTCACCCCTCCCTCTCCCCTCCTTCCTGTCTCTCTCTACTGTACTCTTCCAGTAAAGTAGAAATACCATAAAAAAAAATCCATAAAAAATACTGGACTTCTGGGCCCATGGTGCAATCATTTGGCTACAGAACACTTGGATTATGCTGCCCAAGCTCTTTGGAGAAATATGAATAACATTTTATGTGTTTTTTTTGGAGCTGTAGAAAGATGAGCTTCAATAGTTAATTGGGAAGGCAGAGATGGAGCTACGGGTGCTAACTTGCTGTGTGTTTCATGGTCCCACAAACTTAAATGGAGTTTTGACTGACACGGGGATGAGTAAATAATGACAGAACCTTCCTTTGGGGGTGAAGTATTCCTTGAAGCGATAAAAAGGCTACATCATAGACCTGGTTAATTTAGCCATCTCTTTAAACTCTGTACTTAGGTGTGAATAAAAGGAGTTAATGGGAAGATTTGCTCAAGCAACAAGATTCAGAAACATTTCAGAGCCTACACCTTAATCCCATGGGCACTTGTTCTTGTTGGAATTTTTGGGACTAACCTGCACAGTTCACTGAGCAGTTACAATGAGTGCAGAATAGCTTCTTTGAAATAAGTTTTTTGCCACATTTCCCTTCTGTCTTCCCACTTCAGTCCTAGTACTGTATTTCCAGAGAAAACTCTCTTTTTATAATAACAGTATAATTCCTAGTCAACTGTAGAATTACTTGACCTTTCTAATTGCACTTTCACAAAAAAATTGTTGAATGTTGCAATTAATGAATATTCTTCTATGCGTAGAACATGTCACATGACTATAAAAAAAACTTTAGGCCTATATGTTTATGGAGAAGTTAAATGAAATAACTCACATTTCTGAATGATGGTCGTTCCTAACCAAAAGTGACTGTATGGTCAGGAAGTGTCAACAGTGTGGCTGCTCTAATTGAACAGTTGGTTGAGGTTAAGTCCCTTGTGAATGTGTCAGTGTCCACCGCATGCATTCTGTCTGTATCTCACCCGGTCATTGGCAGGAAGTGCTGCTCTTCATACTGGGATTCAGTCTTCGTAGTTTGTACTCTGCTGTGCAGTAGGCTACACTGTCTCGCAATACGACTAGGCTATGTACTTGATCTCAATTTGTTCATTGACTCTTAATATAATCAGGCTAAAATGTATCAAAGTAGAAATAGGTATCATGCTGCTAGATATTACTCCTTTTCCTCCATGTTCTTCCTGTAGCTTTGCTATATGCTCATTAAGACAGCCAGTTTTCTTTTGGTGAATCATACAGACTGTGCTGAGTGACACAGAGATTATCAACGCAGCCTAACTAGACTGTTTTTTAACAACAGTCTGAACTGAGCTCACTGAGACAGAGAAACACTGTGGATTTGCATGACTACTCTTTGCCTGGAGGAGCTTTTACTCCCTCTGATTATTACCCCATTTGTAATTTATAGTTTGAAAATAATAATGACTAGTCTGATAATTGAGACTTGTGTTTTCAGGCAGCTGTTCTTAAATGTGTTGGCTCAATCTTTATATTCTCCTGAACCAGCGTGTCCCTCCATTAGATTGAATGAAAAGCATACAGCCTGGTTTAGAGTTGGGAATGACTCAGTCCATCTCTCTCTGCCCGTGAACTTGAATGGAAAATTTTCAAACAATATTAAGGCCCAGAGATGACAGCTGTTGTCGTCATGTGTGCTGAGTAGTCTCCACATATGAACATATGTCTACCAACACATGGCCCAGTGTGCAGTTTATCTAGACCTCTGCTCTGCAGCAGTTGTTTGTTATTATTCCCATTTACCAACACACAGGACCTAATGTAATTATGCCTTGTGTTATTTCGGGTGCCAATAATGCCATCGAACCCTCACATATATCTTATATATTGGAAGACACTATTAGGGCTGACAGTCCATAGAGCTAGACAGGACCTCATCCAGCCTCTCAAACTTTTGTGTTTGTGTTCAACTACCTTTTTAACAGTAAGTAAGCCAGTACTTGTTGTCAAAAGTCTTACGGTTTGGCACAGTGAGCTAACTTTAGGCTGTTAACTCATTTACGCTCATTGAAAGGAATTCTCACAGGCAGTTTCATTACAACATTTCAAACCATGTTAAATTAATGACACCAGGAGACAAAAAAGACAAACTTAAGCTCAATGCGCCATTACTTTGACACTGTGACAATTCACTGACAACCAATCTGCTACTGTGAGGCTGCTCTGCTCATCAGCAGCCATCTGGATGTTGCAGCACTGAAAATATGGGACAAGGCAGGATTTACCTCATATCGTGTCTACAGAGTTATTTGCTGAGGGTTTGGGAAGATACACGCTATGACTAACTGCTCACCGACATCTATCCTACCATGACACCAATCTGCTGAGCAACCCCATGTATGTGTAAAATTCGGTGAAAATATCGCCGAAAATACAGGCAAGGGTTACCTCCTGAAGAAGTTTTTGGAACGCTCATCGCTAACTTCTCACTGACATGCAGTGGCCTACTGTGAGGCTGCTCCTCCCCACAGGCAGCCATCTGGAAGAGAAGGGGAGCGCGGAGGTATGCAGGGAGAGGAACATCTGGTCTTTTCTCAGTTTCCACTGACAGGACCTGTGATGGATGGGGCATTTACACCCAGCCAGGCCCAGATATGGACCTATACTTTTGGTTTTTATGGGCCTGCAAAACGGTCAGAGTTATTACACGCCTCTGGCTGGATTATTTGGCTGTTGTGCTTAATGATAGCCTCTCATATCCGAGATGGAGTCATACACATGAATCACATCATGATTTCATAATGGATGCACTGATGGGAGAAGGGAGAACATTAGTGATGCTACCACTTTGAGCCTTGGAGCCTATAGTACTTTTATAACATTATTGATAGCCTAAACCAACTACTATATACTGCGTTGATAATGGCTCGCTATGTGTCCATTATAGTGCAATACTATAAACGATATCAAGCTTAGCTGCAGCTCTTATGCTCTTTGTTGCCATTAATCCGCTCTAAAATTGCTGTAGTGACTCTCAATCGTAAATGGGTTTGCTATTTAGTCTTGAAGTGGGAATCTCCAGATAGGACCTGCTATACTATTAGTTTGGACATTATTATCGAGAAGCCATTGAGAACTTGGTATCCAGCTAGTTTAGCGTCCTCTGGTCCTTGCTGAACGAAGGTATGTATGGATGAAACAAATTGTTAACAGATGAATTGAGAAGTCCTCTGCTGTGACATCTGGCAAGCACTGATTAAAGCGATACAACTAAAACAAAAAGGCAACAGATCTCACCAGTGCAACATGGAAATATGCGGTATAGACAGAGTTCAGATGTTGGTTATAATAGCTTTGGTTTTAGATTAAGGATTAAGTCTATAGGTCTCACTCTATAGTTCCACTGATGCTTTTTAGCATTTGCTATTACTGTTGAATCTCGTTTAACTTGTATGAGGTCTCAAAAATGATTTATGCCTCTAAGCTCATGCAGATCCCTGCTTTTGCAGTATATGACCTGGGAATTATCTCTATCCACTGAGCCGACTGCTTACTGTGCTCAGTAGCACAACAATCTACATACCTTAACCAGCAAACAGTCTTAAGCAGGGATTCTTGACATGAATCCACATTTTGTATGAAAGAATCCATGTGATAAACATGAGGGATGAAGCTTATTACCTTGGCTAGTACTGCAAAAAATTATTCACTCCCTACCTTTTTCAGTATGCTGGATAAATAAATGAAGAGCTTCTTCAGCTACATAGCATTTACTTTTCTGTGACTCTTTTTCACTTGGTTGTTTCATGTAAAGCCTTATTTTGTGGGACCCAATGATTTTTAGCTGCTGCCATATCATGATTTACATTCTTGCAAATCTTGGTGTTAAGATGATATGTCTTGCTCATGCTCCAGCGCCTAGTAATGACTCACTAATTAGAATGACACCGATGACTCCATATCGTTGAGACACCACACCGGTAATTCCCCTTTTATCTGATTGATGGTGTAAATTATACTTCTTAATTATGAACAAAAAGGTTAAGGCAACACAGTTCAGATTGATGCCCACAAGGCACAGCGAGGCAAAATGTTATACTTTATATTGTGATGCCGTTGAGGGGGGCATACATGCATGTGGCTGTGCACTCCCATTACTCGATGTGCATGTCATGAAGCTGATATCCGTCTTGGCTGTGCGGTGACCCGTATAGGTGAGGTGGATCAGGTTAGGCTGCTGGGGTAGAGGAATGTAGGGTAGGCTGCCTCTGTGCTGAAGCTCCATGGGGATACAGTATACTATCAGACAGACAGACAGGAGAGACGCCTCAGGCATATAATGCCTATACACACACACACACACACACACACACACACACACACACACACACACACACACACACACGGAGATAGTATGAAAGTAGCCCCAGGCACACATGATGTGTGTATACACATTTTCACTCACCTGTACATCTTTGTAATATTTGCATTCTCATGCGAATACACCCACACATTCTTTCTCATACACGCACAGATTTGCATGCATGCTAGTATATAAAGCAGACACTCATAAATATACTATGCACACTAGCAATATTGAGGCTTACAAACCCAGTTTTATGCATGATCAGGCAACACACATGCACACTCTCTCTCTCTCTCTCTCTCTCTCTCTCTCTCTCTCTCTCTCTCTCTCTCTCTCTCTCTCTCTCTCTCTCACACTCACACTCACACACATACACATACACACACACACACACACACAATATTGACACCGAAGGAATTCCAAGCAGCTCCTTAATCCAAGCAAGTGCTGACTGAGGCTTAGATTGGAGGATGGTGGTGGAGGGATGGTGGGAGGTAGCGAGGAAGAAAGGAGAGATGTTGAGATGTGCAGGTGAGAGAGCAAGGGGTTTAAAGTTGGGTGGGGAGAAGGAGGGGAAGGGGGAGCGGTCAAGATCAAGGTCCATGATTTTCCCCGAAAGCAGTTGTGCTTTCCAGGTATGCCATTGTTAAAAAAGTTGACTCCTCTGTTTTGGCCTCTGCTACACTGAGGCCATTTGAATAAGCCTCGCCTGGTATTTGCTGTGCGCAGGCTAAGCATATTTCAGTGTTGTGAACAACCTAAATTCCAGGCACGACTTCTGGTTCTTTTAGGCCCCATTCTTGAGTTTGTGCTCCGCAACAAAGACAGTCAGTGGCAACCACAGTGTTCACTAATGACTTTTCGCATGCCTAGTGTCATGGTTACATTAGCACTTTGAAAAGCAGGCTCTCTGTGTTTTTATTGATTGTTGGTAATGTATGTTGCTGAGTATTTATCGACTCCTATTTGTTTGTGCTATTGATTGTTTGGATGTTGTAAATATTGTTGCAACAAATTTCAGATCAATTTGCAAGCATGAAAACCCCTCTCTGTCAACCCCCATTTTCATAATTTCTTTGTTTCTGGTCTTGTTTATGTTTTGTCTCCTCTGCAGCAATAGTAGTAATAGTAAGCTAAACCAAACCCACACACAGTTGGACTGTTGATTATCTGTTGTGCGACTCCTGACATCCTCAGTTGCCTTCTGTTGTTTTGCTGTAAACTACAAAGAGCCCTGGCCTCAAAGCAATGACATGGATGTGTGATGTGCAGCTTCACGCTGTGTTGAGTTGTGTAATGAATGTCGTGGACAGTCTGTTTCTAATGTCCTGTCCTCTCCTCTGCTGTCATCCTGTAGGTACGACTATAGAGAGATGCTGTACAACTCCACATTCTGTCTGGTGCCCCGAGGACGACGGCTAGGCTCCTTCCGCTTCTTGGAGGCCTTGCAGGTCAGTGATTCACATGGACGCTCATGCACATACGTGCACAAGCACACATATACACACTCAGAATGATGTTCATTATTCAATGGTCTCCTGGGTCCTAATTGATAGGCCTAATGGTTATTAAATCTGAATTAATTAGGGGCGTGATGGTGGCTCAGTTGGCTATGGTGCGTATCACATAACCGCAATGTCCTGGGTTTAAATCCAGCCTGTGACATTTGTTACATGTCATCCATCTCTCCCTCTCCAATATTTCCTGTCACTCTCTACTGTCAACTATCAAATAAAGCAAAGAAGCCAAAAATGTTGCTATTTTTATAATTAGAAGCAGAACTGCAGGCTCTTGTTTCCTGAAATTAGAATGGAATTAAGGTACAGGGCTTTTGCAACTTCAGTACTTTATTTGGCCAAAATCAAATTGTGATATTACGGCTATGTGGTGTCTGTGCTGATTCAGTGTCATAGATATTTTTAAGGATGGAATTACTGCAAGATTTTGACCAAATGCCCCACACAAATCCTTAAGATTCTGTTGAGAGTACCCTTTCGTTAGTCTTCATGAGCACCTACATCTTTAGAATAAAATAAGGTGGGTTTTGGAAACCTAGGATGGCAAACGAACTTAACTCAAGCTGAGCTAGTCCAAGAAATCTTGTAGTGTGTCAACCCAAAGGCTGTGGTCACCTCACCAAACAATAGGGCCATTAATCAGTGCTGGAGAATGGAAAAAGTGATGGACTGAGTTACTCTGAGTAGCTCTCTCAGCCCCCGCCAGTCATTTTGTAATTGTGCAGCCAGTGTTAATACAGCTGCCTCTGACTCAGTGTCTTCCCTGCTGCCTCTGCCATCTTTTCTCTCTTATCACCCTCTTCTTCTCCATTCCTCTATTCTCCTTTTTCCACTTCTTTTAGTTTTGTCCCTCTTTCTCCACCCTCCTGCCTCTCCTCTTTTCTTGTCTCTCTCCATCCATCATTTTTTGTGGTCATTCTCTTCTCTTCTCTTCTCTTCTCTTCTCTTCTCTTCTCTTCTCTTCTCTTCTCTTCTCTTCTCTTCTCTTCTCTTCTCTTCTCTCCTCTGCTCTGCTCTGCTCTGCTCTCCTCTCCCCTCCCTCGCCTCCCCTCTCATGGTTTGGATCATGCTCATACATATGCTGGGATGTGATGGAAGGACTGATCATGTGCAGTCACGCTGGTGCTTAAAAAAATTATCATGTTGACTGAATTATTGGTTAATTAATTAGTGCCAATTATAGTTTTTATAAATAATCTGTGTGGTGAATGTGCGTGCTGTTCACGGGAGCTTTATTTGCTTGGAGTGCTTTTGTGGTGTCGGCAGTTTCATCTTGGGGTGCCAAGATAACACTTTTGAAAAATTATTTAAAGTGGCTTCATAAAAATGAGTTCTGTCACTATTCACCAAAATGAATTGTATTCTAAAAATCATGTGAGAATATATTTTTTTTAATTACATTTCATTTAATTTGTTCAGTTTGTTCAAAAATTTGTGTGTTGATTAATGAGAGTTTAGGGCAGAGTAGGTGACAGTGGAGGTCTGCAGTAAGATTTTAGAATAATAAATTCCATGTGAGTATATTTTACATTTGATTCAGTGTCAATAATATATCAACTGATAAATATAATCTCTCTCTCTTTCTTTCTCTCTCTTTCTTTCTCTCTCTCTCTCTCTCTCTCTCTCTCTCTCTCTCTCTCTCTCTCATTCATATGGATGAATGGGGATTCTCACAATATACCTGCTAATTAAATTAATGTGATCCTGGCATTTGATCAATAATCCTAGATCATCATTTGCAAAATGGAGAAACTTGCTGCCCTTGGACTGTTAATTAGGCCATACCTTGACTCAGTGTTTGCTCAGTCAAGTCATGTCTACCCCCAAAGTATTAGGCTTAGCGGAACTGCTAGGAATTGCAGTCCCGCTTGTCATTGAAAACCCAAAGGAATAGAGTATTAAATCATCAAAATAGCCTACTTGTTTCCAGCGTGGTTCCCTAAAGGTCTTTTAGGTGTTGACAGCATCACGAGTGCCACATATAGCCTAAAAACACTGTCATATGTGCCATTATCATATTATAATTCAAAGGGTTTGCCTAAGTCCAAATCACCATAGGACTTGTGTGTGTTGTGTTTATGA
This sequence comes from Centroberyx gerrardi, assembly GCF_048128805.1. Taxonomy (NCBI): domain Eukaryota; kingdom Metazoa; phylum Chordata; class Actinopteri; order Beryciformes; family Berycidae; genus Centroberyx; species Centroberyx gerrardi. Next base: position 24,639,621 of record NC_136008.1, read on the forward strand.
AGAACCTGTCATCCAACTTGCAGGACACTCAGTGACTCATTTAAACAGCATTTAGGCACTGTCAGTTAGCATCAGTGTTAACAATGCCTTTCGGCCTTCACACAGTCTGGGCAGCTGTGTAAGTGTGTATGTGTGAGTGTGTATCCTCATGTACGTCATGCTTGCAGTTATGTATTTTAGTAAATGCATATATGAGAGGATGTGTGTATATATTTACAATTTAGGTTTTAGGTATTTAGCTGATGTTCGTATCCAGAGTGACTTGCAGTGAGTGCAACAGTGGAATACGTTTCAAATTCTGTCACCAAAAATTACAAGCAACCACAATCAAAGAGTGCAAAAGTTATGGCATTTAGTGTGACCATAGAATGAGTGTGTAAGCGTGCCAGGAGAAGAAACAGAGTAAGAGTTGAGGAGAGAGATGGAAGAGATATTTTTTAGAGCGAGTAGAGAGGGGAATCATTCAGTGTTTCCCAGGGCAGCTTGAGGTCCTCCTTAAAGAGTTTTCAGTCTGCGATGGAAGATGGGGAGTGACTCTGTTCTGACTGGAATGGGAAGATTGCTGCATCATTGGGGAGCAGGGGTGAGAAGAAAAGGCGAGACCAGGTGGAGCGATGACCAGGTCGGCACAGGGAAGGGAGAGCCGTGCAGGGATCCATGGGCACGGATCCACACACGGCCTTATGCAGGAGAACCAGGGCTTTGAATTCGATACGAGCGTGGCATGGGAGAATTTAGGGAGGTCGAAGACGAGGCGGGCTGCAGCGTTCTGCATGAGTCGGAGGGGCTGGAGGGAGTGTTTCAGGAGGCCGGCTGGGGAGAGTTGCAGTAGTCCAGACGGGAGATGACTAATGCTTGATCAGAGAGCTGGGCCGAGTCCCTGGTGAGGCGGGGTCGGCTGATTTGACAGATGTTGTAGAGCGCAAACCTGCAGGATTGAGTTGTGCAATACAGGTCTTGCGTGATAATCAGTAGGCTAGAGTCACATCAAGACTCTTGGTTATACACTTGTGTTTGTGAAATGTGGGGAGTTCACAGCAGTGAGTGTTATTAGTGAGCATTTGGACAAGTGTGTATTGTGTGTGTGTGTGTGTGTGTGTGTGTGTAATGTGGTGAGTTGACAGAGTAGTGAGCTCTAGGAGCCTGTGGTGGACTTGATTGCTCTGTGTGAGCAGATTGGCAGTGAAGGCATGGCAGGGTTTCAGCAGATTGCTGCCTTAGCTAATGACACTGAGGAGATTAGACCAGAACTGCTGCAACACTATGATGCAGGAGAGTGTTTGTGTGTGTGTGCGCATGTGTACCCAGGCCAATCAGTGAATGGTACCCAGCTTAACAGATTAGGGCCAGTCACTGCAGGCAGGACACCCTGACAGAGAGGACTGTGGCCAGCCACACTACTTGAGCATGCACGCCTGCCTACACACACACACACACACACACACACACATACCTGAGCCTCAAGCACAAGCGCGTACGTTCGGGCATACACGTGGCCAAGTGGCCAAATAGATTCACAAGCACATGCACGCACACACACGAGCATGGATACACACCTGGATGCATTTTTGTTAATCTGTCAGACGCACTGGTTCAGTGTTCAAGTGTGTTTTCAAGTGCATCCTTCTCTCCACTGAAAATAATGAAAAAGAAATCATTTGTATGAAGGCGCACAGCCTAGTCAGTGTGACAGTTAGTCATCAGCGTACTGCAGCTTTAGTTAATGGAAATATGTTGGAGGATGGGCTTGCCCCTATTGGTTGAATGGCCTGATTTGATTACTTGGGAAAAGGTCCTTATACAGGGACAGCATGAGTTTGCCAGCATAACCCATTCAGTCATATTTTTTCATGTTTCTCTTTTCAGTCTGTCCTCATTTTATTGCCTGTATGAAAAACAAATTATACTGTGTGAGTGATGCCTGCTTGTTTATTTTCAAAAAAATGCTTGAAGATGAAGGTCACAGGGGATGCACCGGCAAACAGATGGTGCTCTTATCCAGGGGCTCCACACCACTGATTTAACACATTTAATTATTTCTTGTAGCTGTCTGTAATTAGTGTTATTACATGATGGTGACTGTCATTAGCCTCACTGATACCACAGAGGAGAGTTCCTTAAATGTTTTATCTCTTCATTAACCAACCGTCATTTGTGTATTTTTGTATTTGTTTCTGTGCGTGTGTGTATGTGTGTGTGTCTTTGTCCTTGTGTGTGCCTCTGTGTGTGTGTCCCTCTTACAGGCAGCATGTGTACCAGTGATGCTGAGTAATGGCTGGGAGTTGCCCTTCTCGGAGATCATCAACTGGAATACTGCAGCTGTGATTGGGGATGAAAGGCTGCTACTGCAGGTAGGAATTTCATACAAACCTGGAGTTGGATTTGTTTGCAGAATGTACAGGCAGTTTTCACATATACGATATTGTGGACAACTTTGCTACATTGCCTTATATTTCAAGACAGAAGACTTAAAGGAAACATCCAAACTAAAATGCAATTAACCTGTGTAATCCCTATGGCCTCACTAGATAGTTCAGTCTTTGTGAACATGGACAACTGTCTCCTAAAGCCAGAGATATGATAGCCGAGACTGGCTTGATGCTGTCGTTAAGAGACAAATCTTGCAGTCGTTCGATGGACAGTGAATGGCAGACTGACTTTGTGGATAAAATGACAGTATCCAGGGTAATTCTACAAGAATACGTGTTTCTATTTCTGTTTCTGTTCTATCTGGGGTAAATATATGAACTCTTGTTCACCTCTGTCCCAGATCCCCTCCACAGTGCGCTCCATCCACCAGGATAAGATCCTGTCCCTCAGACAGCAGACCCAGCTCCTCTGGGAGGCCTACTTCAACTCTGTGGAGAGGATAGTACTAACCACACTGGAGGTACAGACAAACACAGACACACACACACACACACAGGTTCATACACACACATGCATGCATGCATGCATGCATGCATGCAAACAAGTATGCATACATGCAGACACCCACATAAGCATAAAGATGCACACATGACATAAATCCAATAATTTATGACTTTATTCCTTTGAAATCTCTCCATTGTCTTTGCACTGACTAACATACAAGTGCAGACTCTGTACTTGTTGTCATGATAACCACAATGAAACCACAGCAGACTAGATTGAAAACCGAGAGGGAAGATATAAAGTGTTAAACACCGCTGTAATGTTTGTGGGGCTGTCATTTTTTTTTTTTTTTTTGCTGTGGCTTGGCTATCAATCATGTCAGCGGTTTGTTCCTGTCAGAGTCCATTTATCTGTATTCTGCGCGGTGAGTACCAACCTATCATATTGCTCTTCGGCTAAAGTTACACACAGGCGAAGATGAGAGAGGGGAGCGATGTAGAGGGAGAAACAAAAAGATAAGTGGGGGGGAGGCAGAGAAAGAGAGAAGATGTGTAAGGTTAGCTGTAATTCTTGGCAAGCCAGATTCTTCACTGTATTCCATCTCATGCCAAGAAGTTGGATGGACATAGTGCATCCCAAAATTCACCAGCCACGTTCACTATTTTACCTTGATTTTTAGAATAGCATACGACCTCCAAATTATGGCTGGTTGCCTACCAGAGTGGCAGGCAGAGTGGATAAATTTACCAGCCACAGCTAAAATATACCATAATTTTGCTGGTAGCTGGTGTTCATTTTGTTGGTTGAATGTTTGAATGTAATTTCACCGGCAGATAATGGAAAGGCCATTAATACGGACGAAGTATGAAGTCAATTTTCTGCAGCCTGTAGTAAAAGTATTGCTGATTTTCAATCAGGCTACTCTTAAGCATTATTACATTTAGTGCTACTGACTACAGTTCACACCATTAGTCCCTATCCCTAGATAGTGTTACATAGGCTGGTCCCAGGGAAGAGGAAGTCAAGGGGCCGGAAGGCAGGGCTGGGGTTTCGCTCTCAACAGGGTAAAGTTACACCCCCAAGGAGCTGATCTTCGATCTGTTTACTCTCTCAATATCTTAACCTTGTTCTAAGAGAACGAAGAGTAGAAGACTGATTAGAGATTAGTGTTTTGGCTTCAACTTTACGTCATTAGCGAGCAACCATTAGCAAGGAATTCTAGATATCTCACTGTGGGCAAAGTAAAGTTACAATCCCAAGGTTTTTTCTCTCAATATCCTGAAATCCGTGCTTAGGGCTGACTTTACTCTATAGCTACCCTATACTGTAGCTAGTAATGCTTTATGACAACACTAAATATTGTATTACTTACTTACTATGTAAATTTAGGTCAGAATTATGAAATGACTAGGGCTAACTTAATCCTGGTTTACACAAAAACTGATTTGAAGTCAGTGTTCATTTCCATTCTGACTTACTGCAATACAGTGATTTAATTATGCAGAATGTACATCACATAAAAACAGATAATGGAACAATTAAAATGAAAACAATTAGGTTACACGTTGTTAAGGAGTCTGATGCTCATGAGTATGATGGCATTGCTTAACTGATTAGTCCTTGATTTATCAGTGACTGTTCATTCTGCTTCTGAAGCAGCCGGTCAATTCTTCCTCCCTTGTTTGGAGGGAAAAGTCGTGCTCAGTCTGGTGAGTCATCATGTCTCTGATGAGTCAAACAGCGGCCTGCTCATGCAGTGACTGCAGTTCATGGAGCTACAACAAATGTGCCATTGTGATTTCCCTTTTTCTTTTTTTTAACTCTATCCTTGGCTGCGTGCTGTTTCTTCCTGAAGCCCATCAATAGCACACTCAAGAGCAGGTTATACAGCAGGTTATACAGGTCAACCAGGTCTGCAGTAGGGAGCCCATTCCTTACCATTGTAGTAAGAAAGTGCAGCCGCTTTGGGGGCTTTTTCACCATCAAATTGGTTGTCCAAGTGGAAACCCAAGTTTTGCATTTGCCACCACAGGGGATCACCTGTCCATACCTGTCTAGTGGAGCACTTTTTTTAAATCCACCTATTCTTCTGACTTATTTCTAAGAAGTATGTTGCTCACTCTGTCTTGTTCGTCTAGTGGCCTTAATTCCCTTTCCATTGAGATGTAATTTTCAAGATCACACAGCTTATGTATACTAGTTTGTGCATTCATCTAAGGCAGTGTGCATGACTCTCTCTGGACTGTGCCTAGTCCCAGGCAGATTCAGTCTCACCAGTCCCATAGCTGGCTGGACCTAAGTCTTTGGGACAGGACAGATGTTTACAGTCTACCAAGCAACTGGCATCGTAACTAGTGAGTAGAAGCTGTTAACTTGGTGTGTACTGAGACAAGGTCATAAAAAAAACCTTCAACAACCAGTTAGGCTACTGGTTTTCTTCTTGGGAGTTCGACCTCAAGAGATCCTGCTTCATCTGTTTCAGCTGTCATCACCTACACTGCCAGTCTTAAGAGAAAACTGTGGGTGGTGTTATCAGGCCAAAAAAACCTTGATTAAGTCCTCTGCTACACTGTCCAGCTGAGTCACTGCTGCTGTAGTCCCACCACTTGTAGATACGTCTTCTTTGCTTGATAGATCAGTGTATGCAATGTCTCTGGCTTGCTTCCATTTCAGCTTTCCATTTGACAAAGGGTTTCTGCGGCCTTTTCATAGCCAACAAGAGTTGTTCCGTCATTCATGGTTAATCCTGGGGTTTGAAGTTATTTTCCTTTACACAGACGCACGTACATTCAGAGCCAAACAAAATAAAAGCTAATGGTTTTGAATTAAGGTTAACAGACTTTGTTAGGAGTCTTGTTTTTCAGCTCATAAAGCTTGTGAGCAGCCATAGTATTTGCCTCAGATTGGATGCAGACTTGCCTCGCATGATAAGACTCTCAGGGATTTGAATACACAACACCTAACCTAACACCTACCATAGCCACAGGCCATTGGCATTGTAAATTTTCATCTGTGATTTTTTCTCCTTTTCACAATATGGTAAAAAGTGTCTATCTTTGCACATTCTACTTACCAAAACGTCATGTTAGCATTGTTAGTATTCAGTGGGCAATGCAAGCTGCGAGCTAACAAGCTAATAACATAAAATAACAGGCTAAAATTCAAAATATAAGTGACGTGAATTGAATTGCGAAGTCAATTTGCTGCCCTTGAAGTTATCTTATATGAGAAGACACTGGGGACCTGTCAGCTTAATGCAAATCTTATTACACCCAGTCATTCGTAGCCTGCACTGCACTTGTTTACTTAAAGTGACTCTCATTGTTTCATTTGTCAATTTGAGATGTGTCAGAGGATCTTTGTCTGTGCTGGGTTTCCCAAAAGCATTATAGCACATTGTCGCACTTGTAGAAATCGTTTTTGTTTAATTATAAGGGAACTGATATAGAGAATTTCAGTGCAAAGCTGCTTTTGGAAAACAGAACAACTGCTGACATCTGACATTCTGATATCCCATTGCAGTAAGTGTAGCGCAATGAGATATCATAATCTGGGTTCTGGTTTCCCAAAAGCATCTAGGCAGTCTGTGATCCCATTGTTCAATTGAATTACTTTGGAACAAGGTGTGCTGAGAGCAATTGATTGGTACTTACTGTTTGAAATCGATTTTTTTTTACCACTTTACAGAAAACACTACTCCTGACAGAACATGAATCCTCTCCTCTCCTCTCCTCTTCTCTCTGTGCAGATCATCCAGGACCGGGTACTGCAGCACACCTCAAGGAGTAACCTCATGTGGAACAGTCTGCCTGGAGGTCTGTTCACCCTGCCTCAGTACTCCACATACCTGGGAGACTTCCCCTTCTACTACGCCAAGCTGGGTCAGTGGATTCTGCACACACACACACACACACAGACTAATATGTATGCACTTGCACGTATACACACACACACATAGAATCCTACGCTCACATGCACACACATACAGCTGAACTGTTTTTCCATGTCTGAAGTGAATGCTTATAAAAGCCACATTAACAACACACTCCGTGGTAAGGTTTGATAACCTGTGATTTTCATTCATGACACAACACTGGCACAGCTGGTCTGTGGCAGCTCTTCAGTGCTAGCAAGTCTAACGTGAATCACTGTGACATTGCCACGAGGTATTCAATTCATCTTTATTTATTCATAATTTGGCAAGGAGAAGCACGCCAATTAGTTCTGCCATGTTGCCATGTTGTATGTGTGCTTGGTTAATTGGCCAGATATGTGACTTGTTGTTGACATCGGGACTTTGTTGACTGGCGCCTTTTCCTCAACAAGCCTAATTAGACCTGAGCAGTTATACGCCAAGCAGCACACAGCTTGAAGTAAACAAGCACACACCAAGAGACGCACAGCTATCAAAGAGGTGCTTCTTATGCATGACTAGAATTGGTCTTCTAATTATGCTTTGGCTTAAAATCCAACCAAGCAGTTGTCATAGAAATTGTGGCAGTACAGAGAACTGACACTAGTAACACAACTGTACTGATGGTCGCTCGATAGAGTTTTATATATTGTATGATTTTGATGTTACTATCTAATCTGTTATCTGTTACTACCTATGTTATTCTGTCAATCTTCCCTTTTTCATGTTTGATTGATCATAATATTCTGGGTGTTAGAAACGGATATACACATCCAAATGTCTTGGCCAAAGAAAAAAAAAAACACCTTGATTAAAGGATGAAAATAGAAAAATACCTGCTTACTGGAATAATTCTCGCTTTTTAATATCTCACTTTATAGAACATAACTGTACCTTAGACTGTTCTGCCACTATACTGTCAAACCTTAAGTGTTTTCTGGACTATTTAATGAGGTGCAATTCCAGGTACTAAATGTGCTAAATGTATTAGGTGAGTGAAGTTGATTCAGGTCTCCCACATACTTGGAAAAATACTTGATTCTGATTGTCACTGTTGGTGTTTCCTGGCTGTTTTCCAGGTATCAAGCCATACCCCAAGTTCACGGCAATCATCCATGTGGTGACCCCACTGGTCTCCCAGTCCCAGCCAATCATCAAGCTGCTTGTGGCTGTGGCCAAATCCCAGTACTGTGCTCAGGTAATTCAGAACACACAAATACTGCTGTTAGTGCAGTCACCTTGTTGCTGCCAGTGCGTCTGATGTGTAACGTAAGCATGAAACTGGGTCTCCACGTGACGCTGTGCTGCAGTGGTTCTCATCCGTTTCAGCAAAGCCCCCCTTTTGCCATGGACAATTCTTTACCCACTATTTTGGCATTTTGCAAATACCGACAAATGCGACAATATGAATTCATTATGTGTGGATTTAGGACTGTAAGGCTAGGCTTTAATATGAATATATATATATATATATAGTGTGTAGCTGTCATGTAGTTGTAGGTGGTGCGTCAGTTCTGAAAATAGATCTGCTGCAGCAGGAAGATGTTGTTGTTTGGCTTCCACACAAATAAGTAAAGTAAAAAAATAGGGCTCTGAATAGAAATGAGCCTTTATTGTGGATTTTGATCTATACCAATATTGATTGTTCAGAATGACTGCTAAGCTTTACTTATTTTCCCTCTGTGCAGGTGATAGTTCTGTGGAACTGTGACAAGCCTCTCCCTGCCAAGCACCGCTGGCCTGCCACCTCAGTCCCTGTCATTGTTATAGAGGGGGAGAGCAAGGTAAAAGGCTTAGAATACTAATGATTTCACTTTCTCCCATCAGGCAATTTTACCACAGCTGTTTTGCATCCTGCCGTGGAAGCCTTCAGTTTAATTCAATTGGAGATGCAAAATGGTATTATTGAGTAACCCATAGTGTCTTACCAAGTGGTTAAAGTGGTCACAGTGCATGGCGTTTTCTACTATTGCTAGCCCAGTGCACATCCAGCTCTGGCTCTTGCTCTTCCTTTCTGTCCAAACTGGCAAGAGCAGAGTTGAGTTTTGGACGCTTTGCACTGTGGGATCAGTGCGCAAAAAAAGCAACCAACATCAAATGCTGCTATGTTTATGCTTCTGGTCCATTTTAAATGAATGGAGTCCAGTCACAACAGCTGTTGTAATTTACTATGTACTATGTTTAATTTTGCCTGGCTCCTGGTAGGAAAAATAGGATGTGGATAAAACTTTTTTGTCTTCATGCGAACCCACAACCCTCCCAGTTTTGATTTGAATGACTGAGTAATCATGCTGTGGTACAACATAGTTATCCTCTTAGGGAGGCCACAACCAACCCAGAAGTAAGTCATGTAGTATTGGATACTCAAAATCTATTGTCTTGAAGAGGACGAGCAAGATAAGAGTCTCACAATGTCTAGAAACAGCAGCCAAACCTATATTTAATGGATGTGACTAATGCACACATCAGAGATGCACGTACCGATGAGGCATAGTAATTGCTGAATTGAACACAGGTTGAGCTCTCAAAATGGCTCACAAGATTACGGCTGTCAGGGATAGAAACCCACACAGTATATTTGGAATGGAATAGGCATTTAGATAAGTATTCACATTTTGCTAAAATTGCAGAAAGCCTTACAAGCACTTTTTATACAGAGCTATTTGCATAGATACACGCGGAGAGGCGGGGGCTGCGGGGCTAATGAGGGAAAACACACTCCACTGCTTGTAGATTTCCATCCCTATATTTAGATCTTCAGTGAAAAAGAGTGTATTTTTGCAAGCCTGTCATGGTGTTCGTTATGTCGACATAAATGCTTGGCTGTCTCCGCTTTTAACATACTGTAAACTGGCAAGAAGGACTGACTTTGTAATGCTAACAGGCATGAAGAGAGACTGGTAGCAGTGCTCGCCGGGGAGCTGTACTTCACAAGCACTAAAATAATTTGCTCCTTTTTGAAGAGAGCTCCCAACCTCCAATGTTTTGGTTATGTATCTGTGTTTTGCATCTCACCCCAGGTGATGAGCAGTCGATTCCTGCCCTATGACACCATCCCCACTGACGCTGTACTCAGTCTGGATGAAGACACCGTGCTCTCCACCACAGAGGTAAGACAACCAGAAAACTACGGCAAACAATTAGAACAATTGTTAATCAAGAGTACACATTGCACAAATTGTTGCAGTTAGCTTTTGGATGTATTTGTAGCTTATGTATTTATTTGACACAGTTCCCGTTATTTTCTGCTCCTGGTTTCTTGCCCTCATCTCTTCCCTCCCTCTTTCTGTCTCTCTATCTCCGTCTCTCTCTTTCTCGTTCTCTCTCATCTTGGTCCAGGTGGACTTTGCCTTCACAGTGTGGCAGAGTTTCCCAGACCGGATTGTTGGTTACCCGGCCCGCAGCCACTTCTGGGACAGCAACAAGGAACGCTGGGGCTACACATCCAAATGGACCAACGACTACTCCATGGTGCTGACTGGGGCTGCCATCTACCACAGGTACTCTACTGACATTCTGCTCTCTTCTCTGCTGTTCTATTCTACTCTATTCAATATTAACACAACACACTCTCAATTTCTCCATTTTGCATCATCACACTGACCTTCTCTCTCTGCCCATCTCTCCCTCTCCTAGATACTACCACTATTTGTACACTACCTACCTTCCAGCCAGTCTGAAGACCATGGTAGACCAGATGTCAAACTGCGAGGACATCCTGATGAACTTTCTGGTGTCCTCAGTCACCAAGCTGCCACCCATTAAGGTCACCCAGAAGAAACAATACAAGGAGACCATGATGGGGCAGGTGAGGCTGTCGTTGGCGTTGTAATTAAACACTAGAGCTTTTTATGCTGCCGAATGCTGTGTTAGAGCGAAGACCCCGATCAAAATATAGTGTGACTGTGGAACATTAACAGAATCACATGGGTCTCGAGTTCATGTGGTGAGTGAAACACCTACTGAAGGATGCAGCATATCAAGTTCAAACCAATTCAACGGCTAGACTGTCCCATTTTGGGAGAAGTGTAGGGAAACTATTCAAAACTTTGAGCAAAAACGACTCCCATACAGTCTTAACTTCTAGTCAAGAAAAAACACTTTATTAGATGTAACACTTAATTAGCAATATCCAATTTTTTTCTTTTTCTAGACACACACCACCTCTGCCCAGTAGTGTTGACTGCTGGGGGGGGGGGGGGGGGGGGGGGGGGGGGCAAATAGAAAACATCAGTGATTTGTAAATCGAAATTGAAATTTGTTTTCTTGCAGTGCGCCTTCAATAAATAACTCATGAATAATCACAATAGGCTCTGAAAGGTCAGAATAATTGGCGATGCATTATTCATTTTCTTTGTCTCTTTCTTCCTTGCACTGGCTCTCTGTTTCTCTCTCCCGCTCTACCTCTCTCCACCCATCTTCTTTCTCTCTTCTTCCCCCTTCCCCCCCTCTATTCCCATCTCCTTCGCCAACTCTCTTCCCTTTCCTCCCACTCCACTAATCATTTCCTCTCTTTTCCTATCCCTCCCTCCCCCAAGACTTCCCGGGCGTCTCGCTGGGCCGACCCGGACCACTTCGCCCAGCGTCAGACCTGCATGAACAAGTTCGCCAGCTGGTTTGGCAGCATGCCCCTGGTTCACTCCCAGATGAGGCTGGACCCGGTCCTCTTCAAGGATCAGGTGTCCATACTGCGGAAGAAGTACAGGGACATCGAGAGGCTATAACCCCCCTGAGCCCCCCCCGCTCTCTGGACAAATCGGACACCGAGCGAGGGGGGCGGACAACGCAGAGAGATAACGCAGAAACCTCTCCATGATGGCGTGGACGGACGAGCGGAGCGAAGTGAACGGGACGGGGTACAGGGGGGGAGAGGAGGAAAAGAAAGTAGGACAGAAGATACCTGGAGGACGCCACGTCTGCTGTCTCTGCGTCCTCCGTTCTTCCTCCATTTCTCCTTTCCTCCCCCTCGCTAATGTGTAGTGGTGGGGGTCAGCTGTTGGGGTCCAGTGTGACCTTGATAAACTAGGCTGTATTTGGCTGCTGCAGGCGCACAGCTCCCACTGTGTGCGCCATGACCATCGCACACCAGCAGAGACCTGAGGACTATAAACTGATGGACTCTGGCATAACTGAAGTGGTGAAAGTCATGGAGTTGGATACAGCAGCTTGCTGTTTTAACATTTTAACAGTGGTAAACCGCTCCCAACTCGCACCTATTGAAAAAGTGTCTGTTCTGTTCACTATGCACAGGTTCAAGAGAGATTTTGCTGCCAGAATATTATTGATAATTATGACGATGAAGAGGATAACACTATTTTGGATGCGTTTTAGCTATTTTTTTATACAATGAATGAACGGCCAGCACTACTCTCTCTGTACTGTCTTAATTAAACCCAGTGGCAGGGCGGGTGAAGAGAGGAATGACAAACCCCCTCAGCCACAGAACTGAGTTAGGATCGATGATCTGATATTCACAGTGCCTCAAGTTTATCTAACGGCGTCGGGATCTGCGAGTCCCGAAACAGGCCGGGTGTGAACGAGCACCTTGATCTTGCTGCTTCCCATTTGTTTTTTTTCCTCCGTGATTTGCGATTTTCTTTATAATGGGTGAAATTATGGATGTTCTGGTAAATTCTTCAGATGAGCATTAACTGTTGTGTTTTCCCACTGAAGTACGATGAAACTATTTTGTGTCAAACGAACAAGCAAACTTGTCTGTCATTATCTGCCGTTCTGAACAAAGGAAATGTTTTGGTTTTTTTTATCCAAAAGCAGTCCAGAATGCACCATGATAAGCAGCACTCTCATATATTTGCCGCTCTGATAAATCCCCCCTGAAAGCATCAGCTCACATCAAGATTCCACTCAGTTTGTTTTGTGGGGATAGATATTATCCACAGAAACTCAATAGAAATCCAGGGCAAATTCTGTGGATGAAGCCGCCGATCGTTCAGTTTTCATTTTAGCAACAAACCTGCATCATGTCTTCTTCAGATGTTTTTTTTTTTATTCTTTTTTGGAAAGGATGTATATGACAAGCTTGAACCGGTACTTGAATGCGTGCTAATCCGGGGGAAGGCTAGAGGATCATATGAGTTGCCTTGTTTAACGGAGGCAGAGCTTGCCAGTCGAGCCGACCGACGGTCTGTTTTGAAACACAAGTCTACTTGGAACCGAGGGAATGGATCATCAGGATGTTTTGGGGGGCTTGGCTAGCAAGGGATATCCGGTTATCACCTCCATGCATTAGATCCCATTCTAATTTCGGCCAGTGACTGCAGCTTTTGGCAGTAGCCCAAGCTGACAAGTGTGAGACACGGGCTAGTAATATTTCCATCCAGGGGCAGAAGAAAATGTTGTGGGAGACGGTGACATCACAACCAGTCAGAATTGGCAGCATAGCACAGTACTGTATTTTGCCCACTTGGTTTGAGCTAATATGACCAGATGGCATCTGTGATACAGTAGAGTCAGTTATCTGAACCTCTGACATCTGAACTGACTGCTGACCTGAACAGACACAAGGAAGGAAGTATGCAGCAAGGAAACGGTGCTATTTTAAGTGATTTTGCACCATTTTTGGTATTTCTTTGTCGTTACATGCAGTTAGAAGCCTTTCAACTTCAAAATAGACTGTAGTGGGCATTTGTGGAATTCCACATTTCAATCTGATATTAACAGCCGTTCATCTCTGTGGGATTCAGATAAGTGAGGCTCTACTGTACTTAGTTATAAGGGTCGCATTGGAACGGCAAAATGTGAAAACTTTGAAGAGAACTATGTTCCATCAATTCAACATGTCTAATAGATTGTTTTCATGACATTTTTCTTGATCAGAGTTTTCAACACAAATGTGAGCCTCATATCTCACATGCTGCAAATCAGTGCATTCGCTGCCATGGTGAGCTGAAGACTGAAATGATTTGCTAAGTGAGAAGTTTCCTCAACATTCAAGCTCCGTTTTCCTTCGGCCTTGATATGTCATATCAGGTTTTCTGGTTTTTCTGTGATTTGGTTGAACTGGAATGTGCACCTGTGTTTTGAAATCATCTCGCATCATCCAGTTTTTGTTCATCATAACTGCCGATGAAGTTTCCCTATAAAGCCAGCAACATTTCTCTAGAAATCTAACCGCACCTGCTCTGACTCTTCCTTTGGTAGCGTTGGCTTTTGTTTTCGTTGTTATCGTTTTCGGTAAGCTGCCCTGCACCTTTCACCCCAAGTTGTGCCAATAGATGAGATTTCCAGTTTAGTATTTTTTTTTTTTTCATCCCCAATATGAGGAACGCTATGCATTCCCATAGTTATTCGGTTCATTAGGATAAAAGTAATATTTCCTACCTATATGTGGGAGAGTGTGTATGAGAGAGACCGTCTGACAACAGAATAAAGGAGGAAGCTGCATGGTAGTTTTCACTTCTGAGAATGTGCCATCAGCTTGACAGCAAATAAACAATCCTAGTATTACTAACAACACAGGGCTATCAAGACAACGGAGTACGGTCGCAAAAATGGAATCACATTTCAGAAATTATCCTGGTGTAATATGCGAGAGATGACATTTTCTCTATCTTTTTCTCTTCTCTCCCCCCTTGTTGTTGTTGTTGTTGTTTCGGGGGGGGGGGGGATATATTAATGATATTAATGTGCCTTCAGAAGAAAGACACTTATGATTTTTTTTTCCCCATCTGCCTTGTGCAAGAAACAGGTCCCTGTTTTCATTTTATAGTAGGTTCTTTTTGTTTTCTTTATCAATGTCCAGTAACACATAATGGCTCCCTAGATGACATTGTTTAACACTGGAATGCTACTAAGACTTATCACCACACATCTGATACTGACATTCCTGCCTTTTCTGTTGTAGGAACATTTTGAAGGTCTTGTTAGGCTTACACACACACACACACACACACACACACACACTGTCTTGTATTACTATAATTGCGAGGACCCAAAAGTCCTCACTTCCAGGTTCTCACAAGTATAGTAATATAATACAAGTACACACACAACACATACACACACGCACACACACACACACACACAGTATTTATCAGACAGGATTCTGCCTTGACTTAATCTCTGCCTGCTTCCTTCACTCTCTTCTGTAACTGCAGACCTAATTTTATAGAGATAAAGATGGAAAGATAGAGGAAAAATCACCATTTTGTAAAACAGTTTTATAAAAAAAGACAAATAAAACATATTTGATATAATTTGACTGTGTCTTTGGTGTGTTTGGTCAAACCAATTATAGGATATTGCTCAAACCCATTGTTCTTTTTTCTTTCTTGCAGAAAAAGTTTTACCAAAGTTTCCCAAAGGTTTTTATAGGCGCTTCGTCTTTCAAACAGGTTTTGAATCAGACTCCTGGTCATCAAAATGTGGAACATTGATATGACAACTGGCTGCAGAGACCGACCGTTATTTGAACTCGACACTTCAAATCTTTACAGGGAGAGACATCCTCAGCTGGATACACATTTCATCCCTCTTCCTCTCTGACCCACCGCCAACCCGCTTTCAGGCTTCTCACACTTGGCCTGTCAGGTCTGTGCACGGCGCCTGCTGCGGGGAGAGGCAAAGTAAATAATACCTTTAGCTTCCTCCTTGTGCGTGTCAACCCTATCCTATGCCAAGTAACTGCTGTGTTTACATAAATCTGTGTCAGGGTGATCGGTTTAGACACGCTGCATAAATAACAGCATCCATCCGGGATGATCCCATGGTGGCCGAGAGCTGCCAACTCAGCTGGAGCAGTACAGCTACTGTAGAGACTGACCCCCCCACCCCACCCCATCCCACCCCTTCCCCTCCCTCCAAACTGGGCAACATACTGGGAAACACTCAGAAACACAAGAAACAAGATGGTTTGTGGCTGGGAACTTTTCTTTCTGTAACTCAAGAACAATACATGGAAGAAACTTCATCCTTACATCACAGGTTCCCTCTATAGAGATATAGATAATCAGATTCGATTTTGGAGCACCTTGCTGCATAAATTAGCATGTTAATGAGGAAAAACTGATTTTCTTGAAGCTACTATAACTCCTTAATACTTTTAAGATGCAGAGTTCATATGAAGACAAGTATGTTGATGCAGAAATATTTGCTAATTCATGCATTAATTAGCTTTAATGAATGTTTAATATATCATGGTGATTATAGCAGGGCATTAGGCATCTTAAAGGGTAACTTCGGTATTTTTCAACCTGGACCCTTTTGAATCTTTTTGTGTCGAAGTGACTAAAGGGGACAACAATTGACAACATTATGGAAAGGACCCTACAGAGAAATGAAACGTTTTTCTTTACCTTTCGCTTGATTGGTCTGTGTGTAACCAAGTCTCGCTCAAGTCTCGCGAGAGTTGAGTTGTTGCAGGAAGTTACACACAGACCGGATCAAGCGAAAGGTAAAGAAAAACATTTAATTTCTCTGTAGGGTCCTTTCCATAATGTTGTCAGACACTTATAATAACAATCTGAGCCTGTCAGTGGCAAAAACAAGCACTTTTAGTGGACGTACATTGACGGTGCGATTTGCCCCGTCGGATTATATTGCAGCTCGTTTCGCGACTGCCGGCTGAAGCGATCTCGCTCAATACTGGACCAGTTTCAAAAATTGTTGTCCCCTTTAGTCACTTAGACACAAAAAGATGGGAAAATAGGGTCCAGGTTGAAAAATACCAAAGTTACCCTTTAAGTGCCTCTTATCTTGTCACTGCGTTGGTATAATCACCAAAGATTTCCAACTAGTCATGGATGTTCATTGAATGTGATGTAAAATGATTTGATGAATCAATTTCCAAACCATGTTGATGATTTATTTATATATATATATGTACATATATATATAAAAATCCATCACTGAGTGGACCAGAGGAGGAAAAGGCGTCCTATAATGAAACCACCTACTCAGATAAAAGTCACAGTGACTCTCATAGAGTTTGCAGACTGTGCCTTCAGTGACAATGTTACTGAGTTTTTACACAGCAGCTCCAGGAAAGAAGCTATTTCACAGGAGAGGTGAAGAGGCTCCCCGTGGCGACATAATTGAATACATTAAGATTAGAAACATTATGGCGATATTAGCCAGACACATTTCATTTCACAGGATTAAAGGAAGCTAATTCGTCTTCATTCACTATTTGCATAGATAAAAATCTATAGCTAGTTTAAGTCTCACATCTCTTCTGTGTGTGTGTGTGTGTGTGTGCATATGCCTGAAGCACGTTTTAGTAAACCCTAAACACTGCAGATGATTTATTTCACCCATCTGTTAAACAAAAGTAAAGCTCTAATTTAACACTTAGAGAGGATCAGATGCTTTGTCTTCGTGACTCAAAATTGTACATCAACAGAACAGCCCATCTAAAGCCAAACCCATGCAGGTAAACATCGTAACATTCTGTATTCTCTGAGGCCGTCTAGTTCCATCTATCACATGATAGCGGCAGACAGTGATCAGCAATCTGGATCAAATTATCTTTTTAACAGATGGGAGCCTGAAACTGTGTCACCATCCAAACAGGGCCGTGCAGCATTGTGTTAAAATGTGTCACCCAACTCCATGTGTGCTGCAGAAGGCAAAAGATATCTTTCGAAAGAGGGTTCGGTTTAATTAAACCCATAATTCATAGAGGCAACAAGTTGGAAATATTCATCTAAAGCCACATTAAAAGCCCTTTTAATTCATTATTGTCTCTCTTATGTCTGTTAGCTTTCTATGGTAGAGCCATCCCACTGCGCTCTCATTCAGAAATTTGGCCTAGATCAATAACTAACTAATCTCACAGTAAGCCTTGTGGTGTGTGACATCATCACTGAAAACAAGAAACATACTAACTTCATGTTTAGTGCCCTGCTATATTTAATGTGTGAATATTAACACAGTTGTCCTCCAGTCATCCCCATACAGTGAAACAGGGGCCTGCTGCTGATAAATCATAAACATGCTTGACTGGCTGCAGTTCCACTGCAACAGATGCTGCAGTCTGCGAGACAAATCCGGTTTACTGCATACCAATTTGCAATTTGATTCCAGATGATTCAATCTCTGTCCAGCATGTTTCTCCTCATCTCTGTTTCCAATTTACTGCTGGGAGGTTGGTTTTGTAGTCATGGTGCATACAAGTCCAGCTTCCTGCACATTGCCCTCCTTTCAGAATAGTGTTGTTTATGGATCTAATTTGTTCAGTAAATTGTGGTAGTGTCAGTGTGTTTTGTTAATTGATTAATTGATTGATTGATTGATTGCTTGATTGCTTTAGGCTATTTTGTTGATGATGTCACAAAGTATAAACAAGCCTAGATTGTAACTGGTGTTATGTGGCATCTGTCGCTTTCAAAAGATTAAGGCCCAGATGGGACAGTTTCAGCAGAGTAGGCAGACAAATTTTAATTTACACATGCACATATGCCATTTGGTGGACGTTTTTATCCATAGTGCTTTATAATACCATGAGTGCATACATTTTTTGATATGGGCAGCCCCAGTGGGAATTGAACCCTTAACCAGTGTTAGTGCCATGCTCTACCCATTGAGTTATGGAACCACAAAGGCAAAGAGATATATACAAACACACAAAGACACAACTACCACTACTACTACTACTTTAGTTTTATATGGCCCAGTTGTATATTTGCTCAGTGTTTTGGAAAAATAATAATACACTAATTCTATTTCCTCCTCCACAGGCCCTGTTTATGACTTCATTTCTCATTTTGTAATATTATTATTATCCAATTTCCCCACGGGTATCATTCAAGTTTCATCTTATTATCATTATTTATGTTGTAATTTAGGGCTATTATTACTATTTGTATTATTACTTTCTTCTTCCAGAGGTTTTCTGAGTACGCATGCTCTCCTTCAGCAACGCTGAAAAATCACGTCGCACCACTTACATAATGATATTTATTGATTTATTAGTCAGGAACTGGGCCACATTGCCCCCTATCGCCACTCCATACTCACAGCAGGCTTTCAGACTCCTCCTCCGCCATTTTTGACTGTAAACATCCTGCTGATTTTAAAAGGACACCACTGAGCGGGAGGAAGGCAGCTGGCGCCATCTTGGCTGTTTTAATGAGTACAACAGGGGAGAATTCGCTGGGAGAAATCACTTAATCATTGATATTTCACTGTAACGGGGGTACTATCGGTAAGTTAATTTGCAGCGGAATTATTTGCTCGTTATTATGTAGTTTTTGTTAGACGAAATAAGCATGCATGTGTGTCGTTTATTAATCGCGGCCTTCAAAGTGCTAGAAGCCGTTAGCCACTAGCTAACGATACAGTAGTGCTGGTGGGGGGAAAAAAGTATGAACAGGTTGTGACGGGCGCCTTGTTCCTGGCTGTTTTGTTGTAGTTTTTTTTTTACACTGCCCGGTTGTATTTTTGCTCAGTGTTTTGGAAAAGTCACAACTTTGGTTCAAGTAATACGTTCTTCAAATTCCTTCCTCACACGCACTGTTTATTATTTCATCTCATTTCATCATTTTGTAGCTGGCAGTTGGTTCATCCCATCTGATGGCGCCGACTATTTGCTGGGTTTGACCCGCTCCATGGCGCTTTTTAACTTACTACATTGTAATAAAAACAAATACAGCCGTGCATGTTTTCGCAGTTTTGTATACAACTTTATCATTTATACGGGGCATTAAAGAAGGGCGCCGACAACGCGTGTTAGTTAGGTAGACATAGCAACATGCAGATTTCCAATGTTTTCCTTCCTGGCTGGGAAATAGGCGGAACTTGAATGAAGACTGCGCTTGTTTTGATAACATCTAATTTCACTAGCGTCGTGTCCTGTTTAATGTGCTTCAGGGAGCAATAAAAAAAGTGTATTAACTAAGCATAATAACGGATATAAAGGAAGTGCTCAGTAGGTCAGAGTTTGGGTAATAAAGACCAAAGCCACTGAGATAACATTACTATCATGAATCCCTTCCTTTCACAGAGAACTGACCCTCAGTCTGCCAGATTATTGGAAACCAGTAATCTAAACCAGTGATTCTCAACCCTTTTCATATCAAGGACCCCTAATTTAGTCCACATTAGAGCCACAGACCCCCATTTGATGAGGTTTTGTCTCTCGGGCCCAAATCTGAGAATGTTTTTATTGTTGGATATGATTTTGTCCAGAATTCCATGACTATCTGTATTGTAGGTAGAGAGATAACAGAGAAACTATGATCAAAACAGTCATTCTCCTACATTCTCTAATTGTGTCCACTTCTTGTAAATGAAGTAATGGTGAAGTTTAACAATTCATCTATTTGCTGGGGACCCCCTCAAGGACCCCTGGTGGTCCCCAGACCCCACGTTGAGAACCACTGATCTAAACTGTCAGAAAAGCCTTAAACAAGTGAAGTTATGATCAAATATAAAGCAAAATATCAAATATGAAGCAAACCAATGAGGAATCAATAATATAGTCCATTTCTTGCTGCTGTTGTTGCTTATATAGGCCTAGATAAAACTTTGTAATCATTATCACTATTCAGTGTAGGCTATAGTCTGAAAACGTATATTACATCATATATGTGCTGTCTTACCTTTTGAGCCTGCTTTCTCAGTTGAGAATCCTCACAATTTTTTACCACTACTATACCTCAGAAAGCCTGACTTAAAGGAGTGGTTCACCCAAAAATGAACATTTTCATTATCTACTCACCCTCATGTCAGTCGAAACATTGGTGAAATTTGTATGTCTACGTAACACACTGAGTTAGCCATGTTAGTCTATTCCAAAACATCTGAAGTGGCTGGGAACTGGTTCTTTACAGTTTCAAAAAGGGCCAAAATGACCATAAAATTACTCATAACAGCGTGTGCAGCATAAGTGTCCTGAAGCCAAACAAATAAATACTAAGCCCAAAAGCCCTGTATTTAGTGCAAATTTTCACTAAAACAGCTGTTTTCAAGCGTTTGAAAGTGTTCGTAGGAGGAGTAGGATATTCAGTAAATATTGGCAAATACTGATATAACATATATAACATGTCTCGAATTTTAATTATCTAGGAACTATAGTCTTAATATGGCCACTGAGTGTCTCAACTACATGACAAGTTGCAGCCTAATAATTCACCAAACCATTGACATTTCAATTTTACCCTCCTCTGTTGCCCAATATCTTCTACTGATAAAGTGCTCTATTCTACTGTATATCAAGTGCTCTATTCTACTGTGTATCTGCTGAACATTGCTGAAGTCAGCAAACCATGTTTCTCCAGAACAATGGCTTTATTTCCCTCTTTGACGACCATGCATTTATATAATGGGCTTTGAATGGCTGTTGTGAGCCCTTGGGTAGCACTACATTTTAAAACTTGCCCAAATAAGTTTTTTAAGTTACTTACAAAGTGTTTACACAATCTAACTATCCCTCCATTTAGGAAAAATCTTTATTTTTCCATCACCAGTGTGTGCCAAGGGGACACTGCTGTGCTGCCAATGTTTATCTTGTACTTGTTTCTTATTGTCCTGACCTCACAAAGTGGATTTCCATGTGCATGGACCTAATAAATGATATCTTCCAGGTAAACTTCCCCCAGTGTGAGTGTGTGAAACAGAGGAACCGGGGCAATGTTCTACGCCCACTTTGTCCTGAGCAAACGTGGGCCGCTGGCCAAGATCTGGCTAGCGGCCCACTGGGACAAGAAGCTGACCAAGGCCCATGTGTTTGAATGCAACCTCGAGAGCAGTGTGGAGAGCATCATCTCACCCAAGGTAACGACACAAAGTGCAGTGTGGTGGTCTTAGTACAGGCTATATGCTGTGTTCACATTGTGGGTTTAAGTCTTGCTCATAGCCTGTGTTGTTGCATGTCTCTGTCCCACCTTTATTGTAACCTCTTAATATTTTAAACCAGGAATGTGTTTTTAAAATAACTTTTTATTAATCAAGAAAAGTGGAATGATTAACAGAAACAGATGAGAGTTGTTACTTTCAGCTGTTGCTGATATATGCTGTGTTCTTTTGTATTTCCACCCAACATTTTAAAGTTGTTTGATAAACTAGTTTATTTTTTTCGCCATGTCTTCGCTCTGTCCAATTTAAAGTTGTGGTGCATGGTCCCCTATAGGCTGACTAGATTGGCTGTATTGCCCTCAGCAGGAAAGAGAGTTTGCATATCAACACGGATGAACCAGAGGGGAAAAATATAGTTAAAAATACCTTTGGTCCCTAATTGCTTCCAAAATTACATTCCCTCATTGCCATAAAATGTTAGTGTGGTCTGGCAAAGTATCATAATTTGGTCTTGTGTGTTATTATATTTAACTTGTTACCTGTAAACATGAAGTTTAGTACATGACCATAACTGTTCCGTTGTTTTTGTGCTGCCCCTCCCTCAGGTGAAGATGGCATTGCGGACATCAGGCCACCTGCTGCTGGGAGTGGTGAGAATCTACCACAGGAAGGCCAAGTACCTGCTTGCTGACTGTAATGAGGCGTTCATCAAGATCAAAATGGCTTTCAGGCCAGGTAAGGAGAAATTGCTTCACTTATACAGAGAATAAACATGCCGGGAGTCTGAACCACTGCAGCCAACTCTTGACAGTTTTCTGAACTCCTGAGCATGGTTCCATGATACTACTTGGTATGGGTATCCTTAATGAGGCATAGTATCATGGAGTAAAATTGTGACAGTACTACTTGTGTGTTTTCAGGTGTGGTGGATCTGCCTGAGGAGAACAGAGAGGCGGCCTACAACGCCATCACCCTACCTGAGGAGTTCCATGACTTCGACCAGCCACTCCCTGATCTGGAGTACGTTAACAAGATTTACTGTTCTCATCTGTATTTATTTATTTATTGTATTGAACATCAGTTGTAAGATTGATTGGTCTGTATGGTGAGACCAATGCTACAGTCATACAGGGCTAGGTGTCGAAAATCTTCGGTACCAATAACAGTACATTCAAGTACAGTACTTTTTTCTGTAATATCATTTTTACTGTTAGTTTTCCCAACTAAAAGGGAAAAAAAACATTTGAATGGTGTAGTCCTTCAAGTGCTTCATTTGGTTTGAGGTATTGCCAGTTGGTACCCAGCCCTACTGTCACACTGATTCTTGTTTGTGCTCTCCCTGCAGTGACATAGACGTGGCCCAGCAGTTCACCCTGAACCAGAGCAGAGTAGAGGAGATCACCATGAGGGAAGATGTGGGCAACCTCAGCCTCATGCAGGACAACGACTTTGGTAGGACACAGTTACAATACTGATGTGTACACACACCACCCACTACATCCATATGAGAGAGGACGAAGGCAACATTAACTTCATGCAGGACAATGACTTGAGTAGAACATAACACATACACAGACACACACAAAATGAATTAGGATGAAGACAGGACAAGGATTTTTGCAACATCATTTTACTGAACAACTACACAAGGCACACACAATCACATTAAATGCTATCAAAAACGTTATTTCCCATGTGTATAGACACACACCTCTACATCAACATGAAAGAGAATGATAGCAGTGATTTATCCCTCAAGATTATGTTTATTCAAATACCCTAAAAGCGTCTATTCCCCATAGCCTCTGCATATTTTATAATCCCAACCTGTTGTACCTTCCAGCCGACTTTGGTATGGACGACCGTGAGATGATGCGTGATGGTGAGTTTGAGGACGACATCATGCACGGCGCCACAGCCTCTAACCTTCTGCTGGAGGCCGAGCCCGGCCCAGCTCACCTCCCAGACAAGTCCAACCACATGGAGTACGACGACTTTGGGGACAACCCCATGGGCAACAGCGACGGGGGAATGCTAGGTGAGGGATTGTGGAATATGATGTGTCTGAACCTCCTACTAGTTTGTATGTCGTTACTAATACTATCCTCTGTGAAGTGTGGACAAGTGGCTTTGCAGTCCTCATGACAAGAATGTTTTAATTATGAAAAAGTATAAGAACCTCTGGCTTGTCTAATCTGAGGCTTGATGGTAACATTTTTTGATAGGAACACACATGCTTCTAATTTTAAAATTTGACTGCCAACTCTGGCCTATGAGCCAGTGTGCAGCCTCCTAATTTAAAATTTTAGGAGCACAGAAAGGGCAGAAAGAAATTGTTTTAATTGGCCTTGCACTACTTGCAAAACATCAACTTGTTGGCAAACTCTAACCAGTGGAACGTCTTTTGCCACTGGGTGTTAATTTGTACATTCTCCCACCTGTTGCAGCAGCACTAGAGTTGGCTGCAGCTAACGTTGGCTCCATTTCCTCACTGTTTTTGAATTCTTTTTTGTTTTGACTTGTCACCTCGGCTCCATCTGCCACATTTTCCTAATTCTTGCCTAAAGTAAAAATGAATTGCTTACATAATGTTTGTTTTTCATAATTCTGTATTTGTTCAGTTGTAAAAGTGTTACCCATCTGAATGCCCTGATAGTCCATTTTTCTTGTTTTAATTAAAGTACATTTGCATTTATTTGATTGTTATAGAGTCCACAGTCTGTCGCTCCGACACGGTCCAAAACGGGATAGCAAACTCAGCGGCAACCTCTTGGCAACCAGCCAGCTAGCGGTCTTGTAGCTCCTTCAGTTAGCAGCCAAGGAAAATGTAGCTTAGCACCGTTTATATCCACTGAGACACCGTCATAGCGCGGAGATAGCAGTCCACGCTGAATCCACTTGAACTCAAACAACAGTCCGACCTCACTCAGAGAGTGGCCACAGCTTAAATCCGAGGTGATCACGACACGGTTCGGGCGCCATTTGTAGAGATGTGGATGATCTCCGGGGAGTCGTTAGAGAAGAAGAGATGAACACCAGACGAAAAACTTCATACTTCAGCTGTAGTTTTATTAAGGGCAGACGTTGTTGTGATATAGGTCAAGGTTTCAGCAGCCAAAAAGAGACTTATAACATAAAGTTAGAGACAACAGCTCAGACAAGCGACTTCCCCATACAAAAGTAAACTCTGATTCCGCAAGAGCGGAAGTGTGACGTCACTATATAGACTCTCAAGCAGCGATCATTACATATAAAATTACATTAAAAAAACGAATATCCGAATCCCAAAATTGAAAACCGAATACCTACCCAACGAACAAATATCCGAATAGTCGAATATTCGGGCCCTAGTAAAATCTGCCATAAAAAGTGCTATAGATACGAATAAAGATTAGTATGTTGGACCACTATGGTAGCTGTACAGTAAAATTTTTAGTATTTAAAGTGAGCACCAAGGATAATTTTCAAATTAAATATTTCTTCCTTGTGCTTTCCCAGTGGATAAGCTACTGAGCAATGAGGACGGAGGCGGTATCTTTGATGACCCTCCGGCCATCACAGGGAGCGTCATGATGCCTCCAGACCACGGAGACGATGAGGACGACTTTGACAACCTCCAGTCACGTGAGTAGAGCACGGCTCTTGCTTGTTATTAGCGAGGATGTGATATGGGGATTTCAGGTTTTTCCATTTTTCTAATGGAGATCCTATACTCTTGCATAATTTCCTCCTTTTTTATTTTGACTCTCTCAGTTACATCACTGGTTATACATGGAGAATAGTCTTTGCTGCTTGTTAATATATTTGAGCACACATACCAAAGATCTGCTGAGAAATTGCTCAATCTTTTACCATTTCAACTTAAGTGCATATCATGTCATTCCTTGCCTACAAGTAGAATCTGAATACAGTTTTTGCATTTTGTGTGTGTGTCTAGCGGGTCCAGACAGCCCAGACTCTGGCCCAGCAGAGCCCCTACCAGCTATGGCTGACCAGACAGAACAGACCACCCTGGTTCACAACGAGGAGGAGGCCTTCGCCCTGGAGCCCATTGACATCACTGGTTAGACCCTGCTTCATTTTCTAGTAGAGATGTAACGCTCCATAAATGGTTACTTGTATATCCTTTTATTTAAATCTAGTTTTCTAGGCCGAACACTTCAATTAATTTTTACCGGGTATTTCCATAACTCCGATGTTTTCCAGTCTTGTTGATTTTGGTGGTGACCAGATTCCCGTAGACTGTTCTCTTTGTTTGAAAACTATAAACTACAACATGCAAAAGCCAGTAACGATTCATTCCAGTCTATTGTTTTAATAATGTTTTGGCTGGCATATGCCCTCAAACCTTTCCTGTGTCAACCTCAGTGGGGAAAAACATGTTTTTTTTCCCCCTGAAATTCACAATGAATAATAATGGTGACCCAAGCAATGATGATGTGTTTCTTTTTGTCTCGTCTCCAGTGAAAGAGACCAAGGCGAAGCGTAAGAGGAAGCTGATTGTGGACAGTGTGAAGGAGCTAGACAGTAAGACCATCAGGGCGCAGCTGTCTGACTACTCTGACATCGTCACCACCCTGGACTTGGCCCCTCCCACCAAGAAGCTGATGATGTGGAAGGAGACCGGAGGAGTGGAGAAGCTCTTCTCTCTGCCCGCTCAGCCCCTCTGGAACGCTAGGCTACTCAAGGTGAGAAGTGCATGCATGTGTGGGCAGACGCGTACATGCAAACACGCGCAACTGTTTTAAGAACATGCCACGGCTGTCACTTGTCTGCCGAAAATCAATTCCAAACCCCGATACCGCTGGGAGAACATTAACGAGAAAGTCGGAAATCCGATTCTCCAAGTAGGTCATAGGCTGTTTAAGGCAAGGAGAGAGAGGACTTAAAATGTATCTTTCATTGAAATTCAGTTCTTGTGGTGGGATTTGGTGGAGTGGGAGGTAGGCAGTCCTGAAACATTAGTTAGGTCTGTCTCTTCTCCCCGTCCTTTAACACCCACACACAACTCTTCCAGAATACCGAATGACACCCTTATTTGATGCATAATTCAGCAGACCTATTTTCCTTTGTCTTGCATCAGTCCTCCCCAAAGGTTTTTCCATTTTTATTGTATTGCTGACTTGGCAGAAATTTTGTTTGAAGGTTTTTTTTTTTGTTTTATCCCCGTCCCCCTCCTCCCCCTAAGGTTTTAACTCTATAATCTCTGTGCTGTCAGATGTTCACGCGCTGCCTGACGCCTCTGGTGCCAGATGAGCTGAGGAAGAGGAGGAAGGGCGGCGAAGCAGACAGTCTGGATGAGTTCCTCAAAGAGCTGGAGAACCCAGAGGTGCCTAGAGAGGAGGTCATGAGTCAGCACAGAGATGTTATTGGTAAGATATTGTGGCAGAGATGAGGGGAGGTCTTATCCCAGTGCAGAGATGTCATCAGTAGTGTGTGTGTATGAGAGAGAGGCGGGAAGGTCCCAACTGAGACATCATGTGTTGGTTAGAAAGAAAAGTAGAGAAAGGCCACATGCCATCACTGCTGTCAGTAAGATGTGTGAGGGAAATAGAGACAAAGTAAAATCCATCTGTTTGTATAGACAGAGGCCATGTCCCAAAACAGTGCCAGCAGTGTGAGACTGCTTATTCTAAATCAGCTCAGAGATTACATTTCTTAATAACCCCTCAACAGAATAATGCATGTAATTGCACCTTAATGCGTTGATGTTGTCAGGTTGTAATATATCCCAGTGTTTCCTCCGTATTCATTTAACAGTGGTGCACCACAGCGAGGAACTTACCACCACTGGTAAAGAAGAAAGAGAAGAAAGAAAGAAAATGTGAAATTAAAATTGTAATTTAGTTGTACTATCATCTAAATCCAAAATAAATGTAGTCCAAATGTTTTAGAAGTAATGATTTTATTATGAGTTTAAAAACATTTTTAGCTCTAAAACTTGAAACATAACTTGGACCCAAACAGCAACAGATATGGGACAAAACTAGAATTATTCCCCCCATTACACAGGAAACACTGCATCCTCTGTATGTGCATTTGTATTTTCTTCCTACCTGTATCGACAAAACCCTCATGGAGAAGTCCAGTATTTAGTCCTCAGCAACAGGATGGTATTTTTAGTGATGCGATTGTTTCATTGCTGTTTCTCTTGTTTTTTTTCCCATTGGTAAAACCAAGATGCATCCTTTCTTAAAAGTCTGTTCACGCTTTCTTTTTTTTCTCTCACCTGTCCTCCCCCTCTCAGACCAGACTATCATGGAGGAGCCCAGCATGCTGGGAGCCTCTGCCATGGAGGGCAGCAGGACGACCCTGGACGAGACGGTCATGCCCCCTCCCTCCACCCCCCGCGGCGTCAAACGCAAGACCCTTGAGAAAGAGGGCACCCTGCCTGTGAGTACAACCGCTGCTCCTTGTCACGATACGTTTTTTTGGAATGGAGCTTTCTAGTTCATTGCATGTGGAGACGGTAAAGTATAGAAAGCCAACCTACAGTCTAATTTGCAGTTGAAAGGCATCTAATCGTATTGTATCACCATCAAGGAAATTACTCGGTTTGTATATTGAATTTCACTACTGTATTTAATTTCAATGCTTTGGTGGCAAGATTCTAATCCTTGGCATTATATCACCAAACCAGTATACTCCACACAAAGATGGATGTACAAAGGATGGAATTAAATTCATGTTTCAGTGCTTCACCTAGAATGTTCTGTAGCACTGGTGCTGATGTGTGGCAGAGACAAATCCAGTTTACCTGATTTCCAATTCTACAGTTGCTTGCCGTTCCAAATGAGTTCAGTTTGGATGGCTTTTTTATAATAAACAGACACACTTGTCTTATTTGTTTTCTAATGGAGAAATTAGACAAGATGACTTTTTTTTAATGTGAGATCGTTCTAGTAGTGGGCTAGTCTTTCTAAAAATTAATTTAGGGGAAATGCTTAAACGGGCAAATTAACAATAAAATGGCAATCAGTGGACTGTCTGTCCTGACTTGAGTGTGTCCTGTTGTCTCTGTTTCAGATGGCTCCCTTGGAGCCTCAGCAACAGGCGGCTGACAGCTCCCTCTTGTCTCAGAGGTTAGACATGCCCCAGGTGGATCTGCCCCCTGAGGAGGCCAGCCTCAACCTCACCCAGCTCGTCCCCGAGCTTGACCTGCTGGGCGAAAAGAGCAAGGACAAGAAGGACGAGAGCGATGAAGAGGAGGTGAGGACGACATATTGCCATATTACCTACACACTGGGAAAATTATTCTCTCCACCATTTTGTTTTCCTCATTTTGTATCCAGGAGTTGACAAACATTTAACAGTAATGCTTTTTATCTATCACTTTCTGTTAAAAGCAAACCTTAAAGTGCTATAAGAAAAAACACTACTCAAAAGCAAATGAAACGCAACAGGAATAAATAAAGAACTACTTAGCAGTTCACAGAAAATGACTTTCTGTAGAGAAGGTTTTAATTGACTGTGCAGGTGTTGCTTTCTTCTCTATTTGTGCTGATCACTGTGTTGTCTGTTGTCCTCAGGAAGAGGAGGGTCAGGGTGGAGACCAGGACCAGGAGGAGAAGAGATGGAACAAGAGAACGCAGCAGATGCTGCACGGCCTCCAGGTACGGAAACACAAACACGTACACTGACACCACTTTGTTTAAATTATTTTGAAAGGATGCATTTTGAGGGGTGTGAAAGTTACGTCTCATCACATTGTAAATCTCGCTCACATGACTATATATTGATTGGTTATATAGGGTACAGAATGAATTTCCCAAGGTTGAAATCATAAAAGCATTGTTTGCTTCCGGAATCCAACTACCATTCATTCTGAATGAAGTTTCCTACCTGCCCTCCTGCCTTTAGGTCTTTTTCTTGTCTTTTCTTTTTTCCCCCCTCCTGATGTAGACCACTGTCTTGATGCTGATTGTCTCCCTGTGCTCGTGTCCCCGCAGCGCGTCATGGCTAAGACTGGAACAGACTCGGTCAGCCTGCTCGAACTGTGCCGGAACAACAACAGGAAGCAGGCGGCCGCCAAGTTTTACAGTTTCCTGGTCCTCAAGAAGCAGCAAGCCATCGAGGTGACCCAGACCGAGCCCTACAGCGACATCATCGCTACCGCTGGACCACGATTCCACCTCATCTAGACATCGGAAAAACAGACAAACACTTGGCTTGCAACAGAAATACTTTTTTTTTTTTTTTAATTACTGAACTTTTTTTGTCTTTTATTTTGTGTTTTCTTGTTGGCCCGATTTTTGTTGTAGTTCGGGGCGGGGGGTGGGGAAGGGGGTCGGAAACTTTTTAAAAAGGATTTTACTGTACTACAGATGGAATTATGCAGTATTCATTTGGTTTCTTCAAACGGAGTGAGGAATGTTTATCAAGTATATTTATAAAGCAACATTTTTTTTTTTTTCCAGTCACCCATTTTGTAAGCTTTGCAGCAACTCGTAGATTTTGTTTCCTCTGTTCTTTTGTAAGTTAAATTTCCACTGTCTGCTCATTCCATAAATTTGCCTAACTTTTGTACCAACCCCCCCTCTCCCGCCTAAAATATTGCAGATTTTAGATGAAGAGCCCTTTATTTTCTGAAGAAATCTCATATTCACACTGTACATGTTATGGAAAGGTACTGTTTTATCAAACAAAAATGTATCTTCTCCCTCCTCTTCCTCATTGCACTTGTCCTTAGGCTTTCATGATACTATATCATAAAGAAAAAGGTTCATCTGTTGAAAAATTGGGTAAATCTTAACTGGCATTAAATATGTCTCAGATGTATAATTCAGGCAGTTTATCAATCGAGTTTCATGTAATATTTTTTGTACCTCTACATTTATGCTTATTCACCTTTTTGCATTATGTAACTAGGTAATGTACTTGTTACAGTTAAGTTCAGTATCCCACATTTTTAGTCTTCGGGTAACTCCTAGTTGTTGTGATACATCTGTAAAGATTTGAAATAAAAGTGTTTTAAGTACTTGGTAACTGGCTATGATTTATTCATTAAGATGGTCTTCACTGGGCTGATTATGAAGCTAGATATGAGGATCTAATTAAGATTTCATTAAGGAAATAAACCTAGTGTTACTAATTTGTTCACTGAACTTTTAACTTGATTGCTGTGCATGGCCAGTCAGTCAAAAATCACTTTTCCACAGCAGGGCAAACTATAAGAAGACCAGGGCCAGCTCAAAGTGTTCAATATGGGCTTGGTTTGCTGGTTTGATTCCAAGGCACTGCTCAGAAGTGGTCACCGTTATCACCATGATGCCAAATGAATTTAACTTTGGCAATATTTTAGTAACATTTTGAACCTGTAAGTGAAAACCAGGCTAATGTTTATCTGCAAGCTCTTTGAAACCATATTTTGAAACTTAAGGAGAATGTGTTATGGTTAAAAAAAAAATGATGTGATTATAATAAAATACAAACACTTCATGGTTTCCACTATCCCAGTGTTTACCAAAGTGGGACTTGTAGTAAATCGTTCACTATTATTTAACTCAGTAGAAATAAGCAGTGAGAGAATGGGTAAAATGACTGTTTTATCATAGATTTTAAAGTCTCCCACTACATAGACAGTTATGTAATTCTGTAACTGAAGAAAATATCTTCTCAGACAGGGTTCTTTGGGACAAGGTCTTTATCTATTGGGGTTCCATGGTTTAATGAAATTTAGTTGGGTGGTCCTTGAAACACTGACAGTCTGAAACTGTATTATAATTGTACAGTAATAGGTGATTCCACATATAATTATGTGTTGAATGCTGAAATAACTGGTCTGCTGTGTTTTTAAGATGCAAAAAGGTTCCGTACGCTATCAAGTCGAGAAAGTATCCTCCAGGGAGGAACCTGTCGCTCTTAACCCTTATTTCCACACGGACAGGAAAGCAAATGCACCGGTAACGGAAACGTCCGACACAACAGACTTTCCTCCCTCTTTTCGCGTGTGTCGGCTCAGAAATGGCTTCACGTAAAGAGTCTACCACACCGTTGGCCACCGTACCGTCTACTTCGGGCGGTACCTTGGACTCTCCCGTCAAGCAGATCCAGATTGAGGGACTTGTAAGTATCACTACGGTTATGTTTTTTATTTAAGTTCGGTGGTGGCGGTCAGAGTAAGCGGTCCCGACATATGACCAGATGCCGATGCTAGCTAAAGTGTGAGCATCATCATGGCGGACACATTCAGTGCGGACTGGGTTTCCATAAAACAGCGAAACAGTTGGATTATGGTTTAATACTATTACCTACATGATTTACGTTATTTTAACCCGACCTGACAACAAACCTGAAGAATATCGGCTGTTGTAGCCCCCTAACTATCTAACAGGCTAACAAAGCTTTCCTCCTAGCTGGCATACAGTGAGCTACAAGGGGCGTTTAATTTTGTAACTAGGACCGCCCAGGTGGTCTGGGTTAATGGAGCAATATCCTACTCCTAGCTCTGATAATGATGCTGCTGTTTGCCAATTGTATTTTTATTTGACATAAAATAGGAATGTACATGGTAGTCATCTGTAGTAATGTAAATCGAATAAATTTACATCTCAGCTCATTGTCAGCAGCGTAAGTTTCCAGATCCAACCAGCGTGTCCGTTACAGTGTTATGGTTACCTGCTTATTGCGACGTGCCCCCTCCTCGTGCAGGCGATATACCCAGTATTGTATTGTTTTATTTTCTCACTTTGATTCGTTTTTAAATGTCACATATGTACAACAACGTGTGGGTAATACATTTAAATACAGTATCAATTAAAGGCCTGATGTGCATGTTCCCCTCTTCATTCTGCTCCTGCAGCACAAAGTAATATTGTGCTGCTTGATCTGTTTAATTAAACAAAGTCACCAAAAGCTGCTTTCGTTAGTGGGTCCTTTTTGTTATCTGTTCTTGATGAAAAGCACTTGAATGCGAGATAAGTGGTACTTAGAAGTTCAGACCTTGGAAGGCGCAGCTTATAAGGAGCACTTGAAGGCAGCGTACTTCTCATCAACTAGCTTAGCTGACTTGCCAAGACATAAATGACAAAAAGCTAATTAACAAAAAACACACACAATAATAAATGACTGAAAATGGATAAATGAAATAAAGCATAAGATATCTAGGCTAGATAATTATAAAGTCACTTAGGGGAAAATATCCATATCTGTTCCCCTTTGCCTCCAAATATAAGATTTGTCAGTGTGGCTCCAGAGAGCTTGCAGAGCCATGCTGGGCTTCTGTTTACACTTGAAAGTTGAACCAGGTTTGGAGTATATTATACATCAAGGTAGTTTGACGCTCCACTTGGCATCTTAAGTGTTATGCCACTGAAAACAAATGGTGCATTTGAAAAGGTGCCTGTCTGACGCTTCTGTTTCTGGCTTTAGGCTTCTTGGACACATAAACACACATTTAATGGATTGTTGCTTTTGTGTGGCATCACCTATGCTTGACCTCTGATCTTTAAGAAGTAATTTGTGGTGCAGTTTAATTTCACAGCACCTCAGTATTGTTGTGTTTTTCTGCTGTAGTACCTCTGTATGAACAGCAGAGGACAAACTTGCTTCACTGCCATGCGGTGACAGTCTCCCCCCCTGTCCCAAACTGCACCGGACACAAGGCGGCTCATTTGCCTCATGCGCTCCAGCACAGTAGCAGGACCTTAACTTGCCAGCTGCTGCCTTCCTTTTATCTCGCTCATTAAAGCTGCTCTGGAGTCTCAGGCCCTAATTCCTAATCTAAATATTTCACCTGAATGTGTATTATTCAGACTTGTAATGAGATTTTCTTTATTCCTTCTCTCGGCCTTATCGGCCAAACATTTTAATCGCAGTAGTTGAATAATGCGCAGCCGAGAAACGTTTTTGCGCGTGACCTCATTTGGATTCCGACTTCGTGAAGGAAAGGTTTCTATTTCAGGTGGAGTTATAAAACGCGCCTCACCTGAATGCATCGATGTGCAGCGGTTACCGGTATGTTGCGTCATGACCCGTCTGTCAGAGGTTTAGCTGGAGGGCTGCCCACAAACAGGCATTACCACCGCTGTGTTGTAGAATTGGGTTGTTCCCTGGCTTTGAAGAGGTTTAAGTGGTGCTGTTGCCACGGGAGTGGGGTGCTGCACGGGATGGGTTGCATTAAACGCTCACTGAGATCACACAAGTCAAGTGCCTTTATGGGTATTAAAAAAACAAACTTTTCTCATTTATTCTGAAGCCCTGATGCAATTCAGTCACGCTTACAGGCCGCATTCAGTCGACCAAATGTAAGGGAGAGATGGAACATATTTTGCAGGATGTTTTGGCATTGCGATTTGAAGGCCCTGGGGAAGATGTGGTCAAAAGTATAGTGTTAGTTTCATTTTAAGGCTTCTTTTTGCAGTGGTGGACATTTTCTTTGTGTTTGGGGGCCCACCACTGTTGGCCCATGAATACAGGTAAAACGCAGTGCCATCCACAGGGAGGGAACAGCAAGGCATCTTCCTCTGAGCCTATAAATAAATATAAATAAACCTGCCCTCCAACCGTCCACACCAATTCCCGCAGATGAAGCGGGAATCTCTGCTGGCCTTGGGCTCGAATGAAGCCAACGTTCTCTAGGAACAACACACGTCCAGTTAGCCTCAGCGTTCTCCCCTTTCCCCCCCGTCCTCCTCCGTCTTCCCCCCGTTCGTCCGAGGCTCGGCCCAAGAGACGAGTTACGCCACCCCAATGTTTTTTCTCAGTCAAGTATATTACAGCCAACGCGGAGTATAGATTTCGTCTACACATCAGCGGCGTAAAAGAAAACTCATTATGGCGTCGTCTCTCTCTCGCTGTACTTTCTCATAACTTGAGCCCCGTCGCGGCGGGCGTGTGAGCCCTTTTATGTGTGTGTGTGAGAGAGAAGATTTATGATAAGAATTAAAGGCAGCCAACGGGGGATTTGGGCCGCAATTGATTTTGGGCAATTCAATTTTAAGCCTGTTGATTTACAATTTGCTGTCCACATATCAATCTTGGGCCTCTCCACATGAGGTGAGCTCACTGGGCTAGCTGCTGGTGAGCTAGATCGATAAAAGTGTGTGTGTGAGAGAAAGCGAGAGAGATAGTGTTAGAGTTGGAGAGTCTGTGCGCATGCATTTCTGTGTGTGTGTGTGTGTGTGTGTGTGTGTGTGTGTGTGTGTGTGTGCTTGCACATAGAGACCTGCAGCTTTCCAGGCTTTGCTTCCAATACCTGATGGCATTTACTCAGCACAGGGCAGCCAGCCCAACAAATCCACTGAAACCTGCTCTTGTTTTTTCTTCTCCCTCCTCCCTTCCTTTCTTTTAGCGCAGGCACCCTCCTCCTCCTCCTCCAATCCCCCTCTGTAATCCGTTTCTGTAGATTCAGGAGTTTTCGAAAAAGCTCCGTTCAAACTTAAGTTTATTTTATCTGTTTGCTTGACCTTTTTTCCGAGTTGTTTTTGGCCAGTTGTCCATCTTACTCTTTTTTCCCCCTTTTTCAGGCGGCTGGTGTTTAAGTGTGTGATGAACAGATTGCCAGGAGTTAGATTGCTGAAAGCACTGTGTACCTGCGCTATCTGACCTCGCTGATGGAGGGAGAATAGAAAAGCCATTTGCTAGCGGTGAAGGGAGCCAAAGCGCGGGGGGCTTTGAAAAGTGGCCAGAGCTGCCGGTCCTGATGACTTTCACTCTGGCCCGCCTCTTTGCTGCCTTCCCTCCTCTCCCCTGTCTCGGTGCATCTGCCTCACGCTCGCTCTCGTTCGCTCACCTTTCCGCCCTCGTCTGCTCCCCTTCCCGCTCTCTTTCGTTACATTTTCTTTGCTCTCTCCCTCTCTCTGCTCCCCCACCTTCTCCTCCGAGTTCTCACTCTCCTCCTCTCTCTCTCTCTCTCCGTCAAATTCTCGCTCACTCTCACATTTTCTCACTCCTCGCTCCCCCTCTCTCCATCCATCTACCCCTCTGACCTATTGTTCAGACCTCTACTACCCTCTCAGTCAGAGGAGCCGAGGCAGGCAGGGAATGAGATTTGTTTTGCTCCACACTCCAACCCATATCATCTCTCTTCTCCCCCCCTAGCTTTTTACTTGTTGCATGACAGGTCCAGCACTCTATTGAAATAAATCATCTCCTCCCTGGACAGGTGCGTGTGTGTATGCATGTGCGCCTCTGTCCATTGGTGTGTGCGTGAGAGAGAGAGTGTGAGTGAGACCAGTAAGGGCTCCCTGTGGCTGCTGGTGATGGGTGTTTTGTTGTTGAACATGGCTCCAGGACTGCCACCCTGCTCCCATCTGTGTGTGCGTGTGCGTTTCTGTGTGTGTGTGTTATTAATGCCTCTGGCTGTGACCTGCCCACACTGTTATCAGCATGATTTATGCTCTCTCCCTCCATACTATGCTTTCAGCTCCTTTTCCTATTCCTGTTCATTCAGACGCTTGGCCTTATTCTTCACTCTCTGCCTTGGCGGTTTTCTGTGCTGGTCAGCGCGTCTGTGTGCGCGCGCGTGTGTCCGTCAGTGTGTACATATGCCCGTTTGTGTATTGTATGTGTGTGAGTAAGGGAAAGCCATAGATAGCCCTTCTGTGCTGTCTGTCGTGTCAGTGACACACCATTAGCGCTTAAACCGGCTCCTCGATCATGTGGAAGTTTGTCCTATAGGCCCATTTATATCTGGCATTAAAATCTCAGTACAGACGAAGATGCACATAGATTCTGTCTAGATCGTAGACTGTAAAAAAAAAGATGGACGTAGTGAGTGTGACGTCACCCATTGGCTTCTGAAGGGCCGTTTTGAAGCCTGGAGATTGTGTTTACGGTCGCTCCCATGTTGACATTTTTTGGAGCCGGAGCAGCAAAAGCGAGGCAAAGGGTGGAGGTTTGGGCAAAACAGGGCGAAACAACCATGTGTTATATCTGTTATATCCTGTTAATGGCACAATTATTTTGAAAATCGCCATAAGGAGACACATAAAAAGAAGTGAAATTAACTACTGAGGCCATTACCTCTTGTGTAAAAAGAATATTAACTTTATATTTTTAGCGAGAAGTTGGGCCGGGTTTGGAGTCTTTTTGGAGCCGGCCTCTAGCCGACATTAGAAGAACTCAACACTTCCACACTGGCTTCAAAATTCACCCGTGGTTTTTGCCGCTTGGATATCAGAATACAAACTCCGAATACACTCCCTCACATTACGAGGAGAGGATTTCTTTGAACTACCTCTGCAGTAGTTCAGGAGATTCAGGGTTCACTCCTTGTGTGTGCCGCCCCATCCAGACGCGGTCACAGTCCGTACTCTACAGTGTAAATCACGAAACTGTGCTGGATACTCGCTGGCCTTTTGTACACAGTGGAGGTCAGTGATGCGCGAGTGTCAGAGCCTGCAGGCGGTGCTTACCGCTCAGCCACAGCCGCTCTTAGGGTTTAGCTGCTCCCAGGCATTTCCCCCATGCTCATGTGAGACCAAACCCTTTTGATGTTTGTGATGCCAAAGGCTGATGTAGTTCAGTATGGATCAAAATATCTATACTGGACAGTGGTGTGTGTTGGGAGTCAATATATGAAAAATGATGCATCCTAATGCACAAATTTTAGCCTAAAATGACAAATCAAACTAGTAAAACAGCTGGTAAGTGTGTCACCTCTTATATTGTACTATGCTATTATTGATTTAATTTAGGGCTGGGAGATATGGTTGAAATCAATATCACAATAATAATGTTTTTTTTTCATATCAATATATATCACGATATGGCTCGCGTATGCAAAATCACATCAAATTTGATGTTCATCCCATTGACCCGAATGGTAATGTTAGGTGTCATGTCAAACAGAAGATTTCTTTAAATGTTTCATACCTCATATTTTTTAATAATATTTGCTTGTTCATCATAAATCATAAAATTGACAGCAGAATTGTGTGTCCCAAAATCGCCATATCATCACGATAAGATGCCACTGAAACATGATAAACAATAATATTGAATTATCACCCAGCCCTAATTTAATTGTAACACTTTACAATGGCCTTATTTCATTGTATTAAGTTGTATAATCATAAAGGAAAAGTTTTACACAATACTGTCAGTGTAAATACTTAATGATAATCTCCCTCATATGAAATATGTTTTCACGGGTGTAACATCAGTGTTTTAATTAAGTACTTCCACAATATTATTTTCTTTAACACTTTTCTATAGGTTTCTGCACTGGAAAAATAGTCTGTAAAGTT
Source organism: Centroberyx gerrardi (assembly GCF_048128805.1). Taxonomy (NCBI): domain Eukaryota; kingdom Metazoa; phylum Chordata; class Actinopteri; order Beryciformes; family Berycidae; genus Centroberyx; species Centroberyx gerrardi. Next base: position 24,677,352 of record NC_136008.1, read on the forward strand.
TTTAGCTACACGTTTTCCCAGTGGTGTTAATTAAACTGGTTAATTTATTTGTACTGTGATAAAACACACTGAAGTAAAAACAGCAAGAAGAGAAAAAAAACCCACAAATCTGTGCAGCAGGAGAGATTAAAAAAACCCACGGGGCTTGTAAAAAAACCCATCTCAAACAATCAAACCCCAACACAAACAAACAAATGAGCACAAATCAACATGACAAGCAAAGACACAACTGAACTGGATAACAGAAATTAAAGGATGATAAAATACAACAAAGAGCAAAACGGTGTAACAACTACAAAATGCATAAACGACAAGCAAGGGAAATAAATGGGCTCCGGTGTAGGAAATGAAATCATAGCTGAGAGATTGAATACGACTGAAAGGAGGGTAAGGCCTCCTCTCCCTCCATCCTTGCTCTGACGCCGCTCTGTCCGTTTTCCCAGGTGGTGTTGAAGATTATCAAGCACTACCAGGAGGAGGGCCAGGGCAGCGAGGTGGTCCAGGGCGTCCTGCTGGGCCTGGTGGTGGAGGACCGGCTGGAGATCACCAACTGCTTCCCCTTCCCCCAGCACACCGAGGATGACGCAGACTTCGACGAAGGTAACGTAAGAGCAGCGCTTCCTTTCCATTCGGAATAAATAAATCAATAAAGGGTCACCTGCCACGACGGCTGGCAGCTTTTTGAGACGATAACACTTGACTGCCTCGGTTATATGCAGTCTTTGGTCTTTGCCTGTTCTCACACTTTGAAACTACACTTCAAAATGCTCTCTTGCAATTTGAATTCTGCTGCACTTGATGAATTGCAGACTTGGTCCAGAAAGTTTTAAATTAACACTCAGTGTGGGTAGGGTGACATATTTCTGTGAAAATGTATACAGTTTTGGCCTTTAAAAATTGTGCTTTGCAGGTAAATTATTCTTTTTTTTAGTTTACCAGCCCTTGGCAGGTGAACTGAAAAGTTAATTTCTGTTACTGCGTCACAGTTATCCATATACACTACCAGTCAAAAGTTTGGACACGTGCATTTTTCTTTATTTTTACTATTTTTCACATTTTAGAATAATAGTAAAGACATCAAAGCTATGAAACAACACAAATAGAATTATGCAGTGGCCCAAAAGTGTTAAACAAGGCCTTTGCCTTGATGGAAAGACAAAGGCTTTGGGAAGAAATTCATACATAGGATCAACTTTTGACTGGTGGCGTATAATGAAATAAATATTCACATAAGAGCCGTGCTTAAATGCAACACCTGCAGGAACTAATCTTTGAATAGATCCAGGAGCGAACCTGAGCCTCAAAACCAAAATTACCCCCAGCCCAAAACGTGTGTGTTAGTTCGCGCATTGTGTGTGTGTTTGGTGTGTTTGGCTGCTTCCCCTCCTCGCAGCACACCCAGGATGCTGCAAACTTCATAGAAACTAACAGACTAACAAGGGTTACAACTAGGGTGCAATCATTTCAACAACTCACTGTGTGTGAGTTGTTGTTGTGAGTGAAACACACACTCTTTCTGTGTGTGTGTGTGTGTCTTTGTGTTGGTGTGTGTGAGATGTCCTCGGCACACCGCAAGGACAACGCCGACTTTTAACTAAGCTAACTAGCTACCGGGTGACCTAAGCTGTCAGTGCGGGGGTTGATGTGCGAGGGCGGTGGTGCAGGGATGGAACGGCTCCAGCGCCCGTGTTACAGGTGGGCGGCGTGAACGTGCGCGGGGTTTGATTTTTGTTTTATCTGCGCACGCACTCCTCCTTTCCCCTTCCCGCCTCCCCCGTCAGCTTTTTCGCATCAAAGGACGCCGCGTGCCCTGACCTCAGCCCTCCCCGCATCAAACCCTGTTTTCGCCCGCACCTTGTTAGCGCACCAAAAACTGACAAAACCGCCAGCGAGCCAGACTGAAGGATGGAAGGACGGGCAGACGCTGGGGGGGAGGCCTGCTCTAACAGGCCTCCACCGCTAACAAGCAACTTTCTAAAATTCTGCTGGATACACACGCGCCAAAAGGTGGCTTAAGGTCATTAGTGTCGGGAGATGGCTCACCGTGTGTGTGTGTGTGTGTGTGTGTGTGTGTGTGTGTGTGTGTGTAAGTGTCTTATGGTTTGTTGTATTGTTGGATTTGCCATCTGTCACGTCCTTTAAATTAACAAGGGCTTCAACGAGGAGCCTCTTGCCTCGACCCCTTGGAAACCCTGTAGATGTACAATAGAATTATTCCCATCATCGCTTTTGATCCAGCGACAAACTCTAGTTTATCTGTCAAATTCATAATGGAAAATAAAGAGCTGGGAGTCATTCATGGTATGTGTACAGGTGGTTATTGTAATCAATTCCAAATCAAACAGAAAATGGTGCGGCAGAATGTAAAGAGCTCAGTAAACCACAGAGTGCTCTGTCTCTGCTGTCATATTGCTCACTAAGTGTATTTTGTGGAAACAAATTTTATCTATTAAATCACAGCGCTGGAAAGGTAATCACTTGAAGAGGTAAAATGATTGCACAAACATTTCCAGAAGACAAAACTATGACAAGTCGTTTTTTAAAGAGAGATTTATGCCCGTGCATTTGGCCACTTTGTTTGCAGTGCTTTCATACTTAAGCCTGGGTTCTCTACCCACGCACACAACTGACCAATCGGACCACTTTTCCTCTCTCGCCTACCCTCTAGCAACTAATTGTGTTCGTTAGTCATTGGCAACAACCCCAGCCTCGTTTCATCTTTGTGGATGTCTAGTGTGCGTCACTGTGACCCGCTGCAGAACAACTTAAAAGTAATGGTGTCATCAGGGAGAATCACCAAAATCATGACCGTTGCCCAACCCTGTCACTGGTGACGACCACAGAAGTTGAGAGAGGAAAATCCAGTCTCCTCTCTGTCCGTTGGAGCCACTGTCACAGATACTGCAGTGGGCAGCTCCTGCGGACCTCGGCGCCCCCTCCTTTCAGAGGCGATGAGTGTGTATTCAGTGACAGCGCTCCCTCTGCATAATCTGCAAATTGATATTCTTCAAAAGTGCCGGAGCCGAGATGTGATATGAATGAGATGGGGCTTCAGATTCGGGTCTAGGAGAAGGACCCAGTGGACCAGCACGTACTGACTTTGCAGCCAATCAGCCGCCCTGGACATGTTTGGGTTTCAAGGAGTGTGTGTGTTGGCCTGCATGTTTGTGTGTTTGCCTGCACCTCTGTTTCTGTATGTGTGCGTGTGTGTATCTGAATCGTCTTACTTTTACTCTTTGCCTCCTTGAGGCCGCTCGCCTCAAGATTATTCCCCTATCTGTGGAGGAGAGATGGACAGGAGTGAGAGGTGGGGGGGGGGTGCGTGTGTGGGTCTCTCTGTGTGTGTGTGTGTGTGTGTGTGTGTGTGTGCTATGCTGCCTTTTCATCAACAGGTGCCAGTGTGGAGCTGCGCTTGCAGGACAGGCCAGTCAGTGGCAGCAAATGTGACCAACGTGAGGGAGAAAAAGATAGAGAAAGAGAGCGAGCACAGCAGAAGCAGCCCCTGATAAACAACCTTGGCTGAACCCCAAGCCTCTCCTATCGCCCCTGTCCTTGCATACTCTGGCCTTGTATCATTAAGAAAATGCATGGAGAGAGATGTGTCGAACTGCACAACGGCCGTTATTCTCCAGGCACATTGTGCACTAGTGTGCAAGTAGCATGTTGATAAATTGCGTTGGTCATCTCCCTCTGTTGTGATATCAGTGATAACATACATAGGAGCGGTGAAAGTGGTGAACAGAGCGACCGACCGTCCGACAATGCCATCCATAGAGAAAACATGATACTATAATGTACTTTGTTGTGGTTAGGGGTATGGTAGTGATCCAGTGCATCACCAAAGCACCGATAATCACAGGGTATAACAGCCGAGCCAAATGTTTATGTAATATAGTGCACTTAGGTAAGAGTTAAAAATAGGAGGAAGCTCAAAATATTGGTGAACTGTCCCCATGGTTACCACCAGTTAGTTTAACAGCTGATAAAGTGCGTCTCGGTGCAATCCACAGGCTCATGGAGCGTGATCTGGACGCCTGTTTGACTTGTCATGGGCTTACATCGAACTAGCCATTGCCCAATGCCACTTTTGAGGATGCACAATTGATATTCTACCCATGTCACTAGAATTCAGGAGGAGGAGGAGGTATCCTGAAGGTAGAACAAAATTGGCTCCCTCCTTCTCTCCCTTCACCCTCCGCTACCTCCCTCCATCCTCCCCTGCCACTCTCTCCTCCCCTTCTCTAACTCACTGCAGGTAAGAGAATTACCTCCGCCCTTCCCCCCCCGATCTTCCTCATCTCCCTCTCCCTCTCTGCCAATCTCTCACTCTGCCTCCTTCCCTCACTACCTTCCTCCTTCCCTTCCCTTTTCAGTCTCTCTTCCCTTTTTCATTCTCTCCCACAACCCCCCTCCATACTATCCCCCCTCTCTCCCCCGTCCTCCCTCCACGTCTCAACCATAGGAGGATTAATTAAGCAATATACTGTTGGAGAGAGGAATGATGTAAGAGCCCAACAAACGTCCTGTTGGGATAATTATGTCCCGGAAATGAACCACTCATTTTATGAAATTTATGCACTAAATTGGCCAGAAATAGTTTTCTTTTTGGGAAGGGGGCACTGCAGCAACGGCATGCCAAGAGAAGAGAATATTTGGAGTAATTACTGTGTCGCTGCTTCAGGGGAATACCCCCGCTGGAGGGAAGGTAGTCACGCTGACAAAAGTGATGCTAGCAAATGAAAAATGTTCTACTTTACTCTTAAAATTGAGGCAATTAGCTTTTGAAGCGATGCGTTTGTTTAATGTATGCAGCATATATAATTTAGAAGTAACAGCCTAAATAAGTTAAAAATCATCTTTTATGCATGTATATAATAATGCACTTACTTCATACAAAATGCATGGATATTTTTTTTGTATAAGAAGTAACTTTTTACTGCGTAGCCCTTCCTGCTGGCCAGCCTGGTGCCGCATGCCAAGCTGTCCGCCCGACGCAGGTGGTCGCTGCCGCCAGGCCCTCGTCTGGGCGCGCGTCATGCCTCGAATTGGCCCCGAAGACGGGAACAGTTGTCGCATTGGTGAAACAAGCAAGTTTTCGGGGCTGCTTCTTTTGAGATGTGTCCTAATTTAGTAATTAGAGACGCATTTTTAGTGGGTTGGCCCAGTAAACACATGAAGGTCTTTTCCTAGCTAAGGAATGTGGCATTTGGACATGCAGCATGACAACATGTAACAAGAGTAAAGCTGTTCCGGTCCTAACAAGACTTTTAATTGAAGCGAGTCCTTTTTTGATGTAGAAACAACTTGTAGTCATTAATGAGGAGGTTGATTTTGCTGATTGGCACCCTCGCTTTCACTTTATCTCTTGTTTATCTCACTCCTGCTGCCACTGAGTTACTTGGCAACCAGTTAGCTACACGACTTCACATGCGAGTGAACGTGATCGAGCTAAATGAAAGATAAAATGGCTCCTTGTAAAGGAATACTTGCTGGCTAGACTGAGACTATAGGGCAACTCCCTCCAGTATTTTCTCATCTTTAGCCACACTTACCTGGCTCACCACTGTTGACCCTGAGAGGTTTCATCATCCCAAAGGTCCTTGAAATGCTCCCAGAGGATCTCCATCAAAATATCAAATGGTAGAGATGCTATTTATCGAAAGTATGGGAATCAATGCCAAATCCAGTTCCCAAGAACCCGTACTCTGATCGGCCAATGAAGTAGCCCTGTCATTTAAAGTTGCATCCCATTTACTACTGTCTATGTCTAGTTTACATTCCTCCCAATTATTTTGGTATGCATGTTGTATGTGATTAGATTTTATACGGTGTCAAACCTAGCTTGAAATTAACTGCTGTTCCAGCTAACAAAGACGCCCTAAATAAAAAGACATTGATGTGACATTAAAGTTTGTAAGGTTTGTAAAGTTTGAGGACTTATTTCCTGGAGGAGGCTTCCATCTCTTGCTCTCTTGGTGTCAGGTGATTGACAGTAAGCAGAGCGTAATGTAATGCGTGCACTGGTGTGAAAACACTTAACTCGGGCACAGGGAAATAACAATAAAACAAACTTTGACAAAATCAAATTACTGCTTCATTTTTACTGTGATAGATTGTCGTATCTCAGGCAGTTTGTGTGTGGAAGTTGTTTTTCTTACTGAATACCAATGAATGGCAGCAAATGGCTTCTTCTGAAGGTGGAAAAACGAGCCCTGATATCTCCAACAGTGCTGACTGTGCAGACACCAGCAGGAATAATGTAAAGGAGAGGGGCAAGTTTTGACCGGATTATGCGTTAATGTTGTTATTCTGGCTGGCTTGACACTGGTAGGCGAACCAACATGAACAGGCTGAAATGTCGCTGTTTGCGCTAAAGAACATTCTTCTCATTTTCTATTTTGTTAGCATTATCTTTTAATTATGTTTACTCGATCTTTTATTTGATCGAGGATTGTTGCACAATTTTCAGTGCATACTTTGATCAAATGAAGCACTTGTTCCTGTAATTGTTTTTACAGGCCAATAATAGGCCCATATTAGGCAGCATGAATAAATGTTAACTGAGTGGTTAACTCCAGTTGGTATGATGAAAGTGATTTACCAGTTGGTATGATGAAAGTAGGCGTGCTCGAGTCACTCTTTAGTAAACACCTGTTCACTTCAGTCATTCTGCTCTCTGCTCTGCTAGACAATAATAGGCAAGATCATTCTGTGTGAAATGGCACAATAAAAATCTCTTAGGGAGGAGGTCCACTTCCAAATGTCTATTGTGACATTTGTAATATGCAAGAGGCTACATTCATTGACATAGAATTCAGTGTGAAACCGGTGGTGAAGCAAGTCCGCCCTGCGTGGCTGTTAATTTATACCTCAGGGTGACAGGTGGCACACCTGGGCCGGAGGCTCTTGAACTGCCTGAACTTCAAATTGATCTAATTACGCCGGCCCCTTTGGCACATCAGCCAAGCCGAATCAAGCGCACCTCGGCGTGAATTCTCCCCCCTCTGGCCTTCTCGGTGTTTGACCCAGGTCTTTGGCAGGTGATTTGTTTTGATGGCGGACATATTTGAGGAGACTGTTCAATCATCGGAAGAGATGTTTCCTGAAACCTACTTTTGGAGATTGTTTGTGTGCGTGTGTGTATTGTCTGTGTTCAGCGGGGAGAGAAAGAAAGAGGTGCTGGCAGGAAAGCTGAAGCTCCAGCCACAGCCTCCTCTGGCCCTTCTCCATGGCTCTCTAAAACAGCCTGATTTATTAATGGTCCTTGACACCTCCACTGAATATTCTTCTTCTCCTGAGATTTTAGTGGATTGCAGTCTCCTTGCCTTTCCTTTCTCTTCCCTTCTCTTGCCTTCCCTTCCTCACGTCCCCTTTTTTCCTCTGCAGCAGAAGGCTTCATCATTTATAAGCTAGCTAGCCTGCTCATTGTGATATAAAAGAGACCAAGAAGAGAAATGGACTTGAACTGCCAACCTGAACTGCGCTAGGCCAAGAGTTAACTTGTGCCCATGCTCCTCAATAGTCAACTCTGTCTTTCTGCCAGGGTTTTTCCTGCATAGACAATTCCAAGGCAGCTGTTGGGTAATGTCCCATGCTGCCTTGATAAACATATACCCAGTGTTGGCATAAAATATCTATATAAATTCATTACAATGGCTGCATTGCACATGGTAAAACTCCCTCAGTGTTGCCTTTATTGTAAAAACATGCAATGGTGATAGTAATCCAGAGGGGCGATGTAGCGTTACCTTAGTAGTTCCACAAAGAAGAATCACAGAATTTAAACTACCACTTTACGTCCACACATGAAAGTTTGTTCGTGGCTTGCTCAAATATATAACCTTGCAGATTTTATTATGGCTGGCAAGACAACGGCTGTCTTTAGAAAGGAGAGAACGTGAGGAAGATGAGTAAACAGAGCAGCAGGGCAGGTGGAAAAGAAATAGGAAATCATGTAACAGCTTAATATCACATCGTTGTTATTATTACTATTGTCATCACTAACAAGATGCAGTAAACTTGAGTCAGGAGCCTCAAGGCGCCTCAACAGGAGGCTCAAATGTTCACAAATTGAATTGTAAATAAGATTTCTCTCTCTTACTCACTTTGTCAGAGGTTTTAAGTGTTCTGTTGTGTATGAAAGTGTTAATTTATTGGATTAAAGATGGTTCTGAATACCATATTATTACTCATTATTTTATCAGTCACGGTGTTAAAGATATCCTGACTGCTATAAGCGTGAGCGTGGGCCAGAAGAGGGCACAATGCACGCTTGTAGAACTTTTGGTATAGCGGACTTACCACATTTGCCTGATTTTGAGCCAGGAAAAACCCAGCATTCTAGCGCTCATTTATTTTGTCCAGACTTATAAATGCAGTTTAAATACTTTAAACCGTTTAAATACCTCTAAAATGGCTCCTTGAATTGAATTGAATTGATCAAAGTACAGATGCTTTACAGTCCCATGGCACTTTTGTGGCAATGGCGTACATTTCTTCCTGAGATTCTCATCCAAGGTGTGAAGATTCATAGTTGGTTAAATTTTCACAAAAACAGAACTTTGAATTCCGTTTAGTAATCTGATGCTGCTCTATAAACAACAGACATGATTTGTAGAAAGTTAACATTGGCCTGCTGCAGTTCTTAAGAAATCTGTCGTCAAGATCGTACTCTAGAAAAACAATGCAGGCCGTGGCTCGTAAATCTCTCCTGTGGCCGGACTTATCTTGTACAACTTGTGTTTAGCTGAGATGTTTAGCCAGAAGATGATCAGGCAGGTAACTGGCAGCAATGGCGGAGGAATCGTGCTAAAACAATCGTCCACTGGAAGGCAACCCCTTAAAAACAAAAAACAAAAAAAACTTTAATCTGCGTCTTAAACCAAGGCAATGCTGTGGAAGAGAAAACACAAACAGAGCTGATTAAGCCCAATTACATCAGCATTTTCCTCCAGTGGGGTCTGCAAGGGTTAGTCCTTGGTTTTCGGGGCTTTAATTGTCGACTGTGGCAGACATTTTCACGGTGGGTTAATTGAAGTCAGGGGGATTAAAAACACCTCTGCCATGATCTCTCTCCTCCTCTCTGTAAATACACTATCTATTCAGTATGCGTGTGTGTGTGTGTTTTTTAAAAAGCCGCCTCGCTACCTTTCTGATAAGGTCTTCCCTGGGGTTAGCCCTTCAATAGATCACTCTACCTGTCCCGAATGGGAAATTGATTTCCTCCCTTTTTCCTTGCTCTCCCTCAGTGAGGCTAATTAGAAATCACTTGGCAGTCCACCTCAAAGGGAAATACATAAACATAAAAGAAATAATGTTTACTGTTATGTCGTGTGGATGGAAGGCGGAGGAACATCTTTGCCTTTTCAAAAGCTCCCTAAAAAAAAATCGCACTCTTTCTGTCTTTTGCTTCCTGTCCCCAGTCAGTCTCTCTCTCTCTCTCTCCCTCTCTCTCTCCCCCTCTCTCTCCCTCTCTCCCCCTCCCTCTCTCTCTAGTGTAGATCTGAGGCTGGCTGTTTGCAGCGAGCTGGGGCTGAGGCTGCTTTTGAACGCTCACTCGGCGTTATAAATCAGAGTGTGGGTCCCCCGGGTGCCGTCACCACCGCCATCAGTTCCACTGTTTTATTCATCCTCTCCTTTGTCTCATCACGATTCTGCCCCACGTTAAAGTGTGTGTGTGTGTGTGTGTGTTGGGAGGGGGGGGGTCAGAATGCATTACCGCAGACCGCTGCTAATCCAGGTGTGCTGAAGGGAGTTGGGGGAGGGTGAAAGGTAAGAGGGAGAGAGAGAGAGATGTCGCAGGGATGAGAGAAATGGAGAGACGGGCTCAAAATGGCAAGAGAGGGAGAGGAAAGGAGGTTTGAGGTGGAGGGCGGGGAGATGATGGAGGAGAGGGAAACGTGAGGGGAAATGAGAGGAACCGAGCAAAAGATTGAGAGTTACGGCCGAGGAGAGAAGGGGAGAAACGGAGAAACGATCAAGAAAAGGCTACGAGAGAGATGGTGGGCCGAAGGTAGAGATGGCGAGAGAGAAGGAAAAACCGAAATGAGGGGTACAGGAGAGAGCGACGGAGTGAGCGGAGAGACGGTTGGAGACCATTTCACGGCCAGTTATACAGCTAACACAGTGCGCCGTCTTTCAAACGCCACATCTCGCACTGATTTTTAATTTGATCGTCGGGGCTCTTTTTGTGAAATTTGGAAACGTAGCCTGTCCAACGCTTTCATTTAGAGAGAATATGACAGCATACGCAGCCTAATAGGACTGCAGAAATACAGTAGTCTCCATAACGTACATGCTATACATATGTAGATGGACAAGGAGATCAAGCAGAGAAACAAGGACACACACACACACAGTTTCCCCATCCACATCATCTCCCCATTCCCTCTATAAAAACAAAGCCCTGTGACAAGCAGTCCTGTCAGATGTGCATATGGTGAACTAGTCAGTGTGTTATGCACACAAAGCAGCTGCTTCACTCTGCTCTCACACACACTCTCTCTCTCTCTCTCTCTCTCTCTCTCTCTCTCTCTCTCTCTCTCTCTCTCTCTCTCGTGTGTGCCTGTTTGTGTCAGGCGTGCGTGCTTGTGTGTGCACGTGCGTGTAAGGCAGGCAGCTCTCCGCAGGGCTTGCTTAACTAAGATTAATTGCACCTAATCCACTGTGCCAGGTGGAACATGGACCACGGTGGGCGCGCTCACACACACACACAATCGCACACAAATAGACACACACTTCCCATTATAGCCTCGCCGCTGAAAATTAGCCCCGCGCCTCTCCCGACACCCCGGACCAGACCACAACTCGATACCGCCATTTACTCCCCGACAACACACACATTTATCACTCGCTCGCTCCGGCCGACAGATGAACGTGCGGCCGGACAGAATGCCATGACAGGAGGACAAGCTCTCCGCTCTCTAGCACCGACGCCGGCTGACCTTGACAATACACATGAAGAAAGTGCGTGTCCTCCTTTCTCTACAGAGATGGAGATGGAAAGAATCTACTTGAATCCAGTGCTGTTGACATTTGTATCCAAGATACTGTCTGCCTGCAGTCACATGTAGCTTGTGTGTGTGTTCCTGCGCATGTGCACTATGAGGCAGAGAGGAGTTGCAGCGAATTAGTGGGGAGTTCTGTAGTATCCATGCAACAGGCCTGGGCAATGTAACGATGTTGATGATAATCAACAAACTCATCGTTTCAGTATTTGAGACGGTATCATCCTTTACAACACACACAAAGTCAACAGTTGCAGTCCCAAATGAGTGCTGGTAGTGAATCAGTGAACTGCTCTGTGCAACTAACATTACTTCTCAGCAACATGGTACCAGCATTTTCCAGCACTGTGCACCAGGTTAAAAAAAACAACAGCTCCAAAGACATAACAAATGTTGCCTGGTAAAGATATGAAAATCTATGGAAACCCAGCTTTGTCATATTTTGACAATGGGAATACTTTAAAGAACTTTAAACCTTTTGGTTTCCTCAGCTTTCACTTGCGAGTAAAAAGTAGCCATTAAACAACTGAAATAATGATTCGATGTATCGCACAATTATTATGGTTATCAATCAATATGAAAAATTTGACTGATATTTTTGGCCATATCGCCTGGACGTACCATGTAGGCAAGCTTATTGCTCATCAGTTTCTCATCTCCACTCATATTCACACGCCACATTGATATGTCCCTCAGGGATCAATATCCATATCAGAGGTCTGTCAACCCTCCCTCTGCCATCTCTCTCTCTCTCTCCCACACACACACACACACACACACACACACACACACAGATGCGGGCCCACTTTGCAAATCGCATTCATAGATGAAAGACAGACATATGCCTTCTTTCCCATTTTCTACCTTGCCTTCTCACTTTGCCTTCTTAGTCTTTGCCCTCTCACTTTTCTCCCACTCTCTCTTCTCCTCCTCCTCCCTTCAACCTCCTCCCTTTGTCTCTCTGTCTCTCATGAATATAATAATGATGATGAGTGGCAGTGCTCGCGGCTCTAGTGGCTGTGGCTGTGTGGCTGTGCTAATATCTACACTCTAATTGACACTGCGTCTGACCGTGGGTGGCACCGTTCTCTGTTGTGTGTGTGTGTGTGTGTGTGTGTGTGTGTGTGTGTGTGTGTGTGTGTGGTGGGAATAAAGTCGGGGGCTTGTGGGCGGGGTTTTGAATGTGCGAGCATGTGTGCATTCTTATTTTTCATCATTGTTTTTTTCCTTCTCTTTTGTGTGCGTGTATGTGAAGGGAAACACACACACACACAGATGCTCCTCTCCATTATCAACAGCAGTAAGTGGTGCCTGGAAGCCATCATCATGCTGTACAGTACCTGCCTAAGAACAGCCGCTTAGTCAGCCCTTTCCTGCAACCAACTGTGCGTGCGTGTGTGTGTGCGTGCGTGCATGTCTGCGTGCGTCTTGCAGGCTGGGAGGGAAAATATTTTTTTGAGCGAGAGACAGAGAAAGGGAGATGGAGAACAAATAAAGAATTCAATCCAGGGCTTATGTAGGTAGCATTTATGAGCTCGCTCAAGGGCAATGTCGGTTAGCTTGAGGCCTAATTGGCATATTGTATTGTGCCAGTGGGACAAAAGAAGCAAGGCTAACGGATGCGACTGAGACAGGAACCTGGCAACTTGTTGAAGGTCTCGTCTTGACTGGCTTGCTGCTGTGTATGGAAGAAAATAGGATTTTCAGACACTTTCCATCAATGCCTTGATTTCAAGTCAAATCCCTGCTATACTCGGGCGGGCGTGGGCGGTGTTGGGATGGATACAGATAATGTTATGCATTTTGAGAATGTCAAATCTTGACACGGGTGCATACTTTTTAAATATCTCTCCTCGAGGGTGCGGCGCGGGGTACAGACAATGCAGAGCATTTGACGGTGTCAAATCTCGACGCGACCGCTTTGCTTTTGAAATGTGAATATGGCTTTTGGAAAAATTAAGTGTCCTTGAAAATAACATTGCATCCTGGTGTTTTTCTTTTCATACCTCTCAAGAATGAGAGGACTCAAAAAAGGCGAACATGCGCTACAGTCGTCTGGTGTGGTCCTTTTCCTATTCAGAGGATCCAGGGAACAAGCGAGGTCAAGGGATGACTGAATAGAACAATAATACCTACGCAAGCATTCTTTACTGTGATTATGGGTGCAACAGGCCTTCAATTGCCAAGATTCACTTCAACCTCCTTCAAAGTTCAAGAGACTTGTAGATGTGCTCTTCTATTTAGTTATAGGCAGGGTCAAGTCAGGCTTATTTGACAGGCTTAACCGGAATGTCACAAAGTGCTATACAGAAAACAAATGAAACGAGATGCATATAAAAACGCAGATGGTAAAAAGCAGACACAAGGCCAGAGACTGTGTGTGCGTGCCAACACGCGTGTGTGAATGGATATGCGAGTACTAGGCAATACAAGAGTAGGCAGCAGGAGAAGTAAAAGAATGACAGACTGTAGCTGAGACTTAAGGTGGGTTGTAAGCTTTGTTGAATGGATGGGTCGAAGTTTTGAGCGAGGCTAAGCGGAAGAAAATGCAGAAGTCGTGCAGACTTCTTGGCATCCACTCCGAACATCCAGCAAAACAGTGGTAGCGTAAGGTGTCTTTAAATTTGTTGTGCACTGAAACATTGATTTTGCATTTCTCTTGGCTCGCAAGTATTTATGAGATGCCAAGATGAGCACACTTTGCTGTCACCACTGAGTACCGCTGGCAAAATATGGGGAATTACTCATTTAGGACAGCCAGCAAAACTAGCAGTGCTGTCAGTCTTTCATAATGGCTATATTTTGTGTTTTTCAGCAGTGACAAATCAACAAAAAACACAAACTTGAAGTTTTATTTAGATCTCCAAACAGCCTAAAATGTGATGACAGTGGTGGGTAAGTGGGGTAAGAGAGCATACCCAACTCTTGACTTTTCCCCACCACTCTGCATAATACATGTTTTAAACCATAGCCCTATTTTTTGTCGTAAACGCCAGCCTCTGTGGAAATTGATATGTTTTCTGTCTCAACAAAAAAAACACAAGGTCCAGATATGTTCTTGAGAGGTTTTGTCTTAAGATGGTTTGGGTCAATATTTCCCTTTAACACCCTTTGAGCAGTGGTCCAATTCTCATCGTTCTACCTTTTCAGTGACTGAGAGAGAGAGAGAGCGAGGGTGAGCTAGCGAGAGAGAAATTTTTCGACATAATGTAATCGGGTTGTTTTTGTGAGAGGACTGATTGGCCTGTCTAACCTCATTTTGAACTATTCATATTTTCTATTCACCAAACCCAGGGAATAAGGGAGGGAAACGGAGTGCAGAGGGAATGCAGCTCGCCAAGATTCAGACATTTGACACGATTTTATTCTATTATTCATCTACTCAACTTGACATAAGTTGCCATAAACTTAGGCGTGTGTGTGTAACCGCGGCAGACTTTCCAGGCAAGGCCTCCGCGGCACGTCAAGGTGGTGATTAGAATGTGGTCTGACACACACAGATACACGCATCCTCACATTCAGAGACACGTAGCCACGCACACACACACATCCCGCCGACTGCGTTGAGATGTTGTGGCCTGCAGCGGCGTGCAGGCTCTGATGCAGCTCACCTCTAGTGTCATGGAGTATTAGAGTTTGGTCTGTCTGTCTGGTTCGTTGCGGACACACACACACACACCCCGCTAGTGCCTTGTTCATTATTACTCTTACTATTACTGCCCAAGGTGGAGAGTTTTAGCCTCCAGCTGGTAAATGCGCGCGCACACACACACACACACACACAGCCCCATACATACACACACGCTTGCTTTAGATGTACAGCATGCAGAACTCGGCATCCTAGCTCTCTCATTCTTGCACTTTCTCTTACTGTCGTTTGTTCCGTTTCACCACACACACACACACCTGCTCACATACAACAACACATTGCCGTTCTCCCATTTTGCTTTCTCTCCTTTTTACTTGGCTTCTCTCTCTGTTGCTTTCTCGCTTTTCTCTTTCCCATACAGCTCCCACAGTCTCACACATACTCTTTTAAACACACATTCATTTTGTCTCTCTCCAACACACACACACTCCCATTTCCTCTCTCGTTGTCTCTCTCTCACACACACACACACACACACAAACACACACACACAAAATCAAGCGGCGCTAACAGAATGGGCAGACTCATTCCCTGTCTGGCCCCGGGGCCTAGATTGATTGATAGGAAAGGCGGCAGGGCAGCAGAAATGATTGAGGAATAGCAAACGGTGTGCCTTGATGATATTGTTAAATTGCCTATTCTCTGGCTAATGCTGCTGTTCTGTCCACAGAATATTACTGGCCGTCTTGCTAACCCAACAATGGAGAGCAGGAGGTCCTGTTGTTTTTGAGGAAAGAACGTAGGGGGTTCTTAAACTAGCTTGTTATGCAGGCACCTGCACTTGTGCAGAAATCCGAGTCTCACCCTGGACAGGACCTAGAATCATGGAGGCGTTGTTGTACTTTTGTCATGTGAGGACCCTCCAGAAACAGGCCTGTGACCCCTGGTGGGCGCTGACCCATAGTTTAAGAAACTGCGAGAGAGAGAGAGTGAGTTATCCATAGAAAAGCACAGGTAGCTGCCTCATGCTGTTACCTCACCGCAGCTGATTTGCTCCAATATTAATGTATCCATTAATACATGATAGGGATGTGGAGATCATCAAATTTTGTAATGTTGATTGTCTCGCAAATAATTACGATGCACAATTTAAGTGTTTTTTCCCCCCAAGGACAGTGAATTGAGCAGTGAACTGAGCACATGAAATGACAAATAAATAGGTCACAATATTAAAAATAGACAGTGTGCTGATTGGTGAAGTCAAATTTGGCTTTGCAACAAGGTCCATGTTGCTCACTGTGTTACATTGCGACGATCACGTCTGACCGAGGGAAAAGAGCGTCTGTACACTTCAAAAGGGTTTTGCCCACACACACTAGAAAGGTCCGACCCTTTGAAACCCCTTCACCAGTCAAGCAAAGATACCCACAGACTGCACAGCATTACAGCTGATGTCTGCATCCACCGCAATCTAATAACCTAATGTACAAAGGATATGAAACATCATGCTGTAAAAACTGTCGTTGGATTCAAAATAACACAACCAAATCAGTGTCTGTGATTTTATTTGTAAAATACAACAATATATAGAGGGGGAAAATGTAGGCGCAGCTATTATTGGATGATATAAAATATTACAGGCACATCGCCAAAAACGCTTGAGCAAGCAAAACACCAATAAGAACTAAGCAGTTAAATGAGCAAAACGGCAACAAAGTATAAGCTATTTAAAACAACATGACATATTTCTTCAGTCATCGTGAATATACTGCATGGAATTCTTGAAATGCGCGTTTACGTACGCACTCATCTCCCAGTGTGGCTGAGATTTGCCTAATGTCAAATATGGATATGAGCTCAATCCATTTAATCCTTCTTGGAATGTGCTTTGACACACACTTGTCTTTCTTGTCATCTCCTCTTATTCCTTTGACCACAGTCAACACACTTGCAGGATTTCTCCTTGGCCTGGTTTGTCTGAAGAAAGTCTGTTCAGACCTTTTCTGACCGGTAGTCGATATCCATGTTTTCGCCCCATATATTGCACGGAAATACAGAAGCACAATGATTGCTTTGGGTTCATCCGCAGACATAAGCCACGTTTCATGTCCGGAAACTCTCTGCGCCTCATTACACTATTGTTCTAAAAGTATGTGAGTAATAGTTTGTGTGAAATGAGTTTCCATGGAGTTAATCTCAACGTCCAGTTACGTCAGCCCATGGCCTTTCTAGTGCTAAAACATCATCTAACCTCTCCAGACTCTCCCTGCACGGAGATGTAGGCTATTTAACAGGCAGCAGTCTGTAAGTAAAGGCAGTGGGTGACAAGATATACATTTTGACCAATTTGCAAACACATTTGCTTTTATTTGAAAGTTAATATGAAAGGAGAGAATTGGTGCTAGGTGATGTCATCAACTGGTACTGTACACTAGAAGGTGACATCACCTGGCAGCAAAGATCAGCCAATAGCAGATGGCAATTTCAGTAGCATGATTTTTACCATTAGATGTCAGGCTTTACACAGATTTGGTTTCTCCTTAAGATGCAAACAAGACCATGATGGTGGTCCATGCAAAATAATTGCGCTAGTACATGACATGGACTCTTTCTCACACACACATACATGCATACATATATATATTTTTAAGACCTTCATTAATCCAGGGAAGGTTTGCTGAGCACGTAGACTCTTTGTCATCAGCAGACTGCGTCTCATTCATATGGTTAGACATATTCACACCCGCGAGCTGTCTTCGGCTGTTGGTCAGAGCAGCTCCATAGAAGCGCAGGGTTAAGTGCCTTATTTAAGGTCAGCTCCACCTCGATGGTGGTTGATGGAAGGGAGAGCATTACTCATTCACTTAGCGGCACTGAGATTATCACAACCGGCTCACGGATATTAGCCGGCAATTTTCCCGTCACAAGTCCGCTTTTCTAACCACTAGGATACCACCTACACATACAGTATCTATTTAGCTTCTTTCTCTCGTTCTGTCTCTCTCCCCCTCTGTCTCTATGAGTTATCGATTCTCCTATGAGTTCCTTATTACGTAGTTGTTGGCTGTCATCATCTGCGTTGTTGCCAGTTGCTAAGAAGGCTTACTGCTTTGTTTACGCCACACATTGAGAAAGTTTAGCACACTCCAGCTCCAGGGACTGTGCTATGGCACCAACGTACACACACACACACCAGCCAAACTCTTCTAGCCACCAGCGGCCGTGTCACACAGTCACACAGCTTCTTTTGTTGTTTGTATCGCAGCAGTAGTTCTTGGGTTATGAACAAACAAGGTAGTGATCCCTCTGGCATTTACAAGGCTCTGCGGTCTCTATTAGATCTGTGTTCGGCTAGCCGGCCGGCCCGCCGCTGGCCTGTTGTCTCACTCAGCCATCTGAATCTTTGTTCAGCCATCACACTGTGTGTTGGGTGGATGTATGCCTGTCTGTCTCTGTCTTTCTCTTCCTGGCCTGGCTGCAGCTTGTCCGCTCCGTCACTTTACTCGTGTGTCTGTCTTCTCTGTTTTCGCCAGTATGTTCGTAACTGCCTGCCTGCTCCAGTCGTAAGTGAAAGTCGAGTGACCTAGATGGGTAGGAAGCTCGTCACTCTCCTTCCTGCCTTCAGAACGTATTCAATCCCCTTGACTTTTTCTGCATTTTGAAGTGTTGCAGACTGAATACAAAATACATTAAATTGGAATGTTTTGTTAACAATCTACACAGTGCCCCATAACGACAAAGTGAAACATGTTTTTAAAAACTTTTGCAAATTTATTGAAAATGAAATACTGAAATACAGAAGTATTCAACCCTCTTGAGTCAATATGTTTTTGAAGCACCTGCTCGGCACTGGTATCTGTTGAACTATGGCTTTGTTCTTAATCATGTCCATTTAATTAAATTGGCCTCAGTCGACCAAAACAAGTTGTAGAGACATCTCAAGGACATTCTTTTGACTTTTAACTCAATTTGTGTCACTGCAAAGGGATTGAAATACTTTTTGACTCAAAACATTTCAGCTTTTCATGTTAAATTAATTTGTAAAAAATGTGTAAATGAAAAAAAAAAAACTTTGACATTATGGGTTGTGTGTAGATCCGTGAGAAAAAAATCAAAATTTAATCAATTTTTCAATTGAGGCTGTAACAGCACAAAATGCAGAAAGTCAGGCATGTTGAATGTTTTCTGAAGGCAATATAGATAGATAGATAGGTAGATAGGTGGACAGGCGAGCAGAGCCAGTGATGGTGCATCACTGGAGCCCCACACAGACAGACTTGGGTGTAGTGGCACATTTGAGGAGAAGGAAGTTTGGTGTGTTGGCACTAGATTTAGCGCTGGTTGTCAGTTTACTTCAGTAGATGGTGGGTTACCTGGCAGGGCCATGTGTATATGAAACACATACTGTTTATTGAAACAGCTTGACCGCCCATCACTGGTTCAATGAGTGTTTTAATCACACTAATAAATGTTCAGTTCTGTTTGTATATATTTAATGGGCTGCGTTTTTGTTGACATTTCATTTAGCGAGCTCAGTATCTCATCTTTGCTCAGGCTCTTGCCTCAATTGAGGCTAAAGTTTCTCACTATTATAAACTAATTAGACTAGCATTAGCTAACCTACTGCTGCAAGTTGTTAATTAGCTGACAATTATACTCCCATCTTATCACTAGATTTGCGACACAAATACAACCTACAGCTATTTACACATATATTACCTCCTCACCATAATTTCTTTGACTATTCAGTACGGCACTGGCAGCATCACTCAAGAACACGACTGCTGGACCAACGCCATATGCTGCGTCATATGTGCAATGAATTGTTGTCATTGTAGTTGACTAGCATGCTTTCAGTTCTTGACAGCATTACATCTTTGTTTTTTATACCTGCATTGACCAGAAATGTCAGGTTTGATTGCCAGCTTAGTGCATCACAGCAGCCAAAATAAAAAATAAAAAAAGTTTACTCGGGCAAAAGTTAATTTGCTTGGGTAGGCCACTGAATTATAATCAATGTACACTACTGCCATACAGGGTGTAAGGTGCAATGACATAAAATCAGAGAGACAAGGCATTAGGTGGATTGGCATAGTCAGAAAGATGGGGCGCATTCCATTACAAGATTTCTCCTCACCTCGCATCTCCTCGTCGATTCCTCGGTGAAAGGACACGAGGGAAACGAGGAGAAGATGCGAGGAGGAAAGGAAGTGAGTGAACAGTGTCCTGTCAATTGGACATATTGAAGTGACGTTTGAAGCCTCACGTTGAGGCTCCTTCCACAGGATTCCCTTCCCCTCCAGGGATGACGGCTGTCTAAATTATTCTAAGCCTCATGTAAACATTTCACAAACTTAAGATCAGTGTTTAATTCATCTAAACTATGTAAAATCCCTAATGAGCCTCATCTACCTCATGGAGGTAGAACACCTAAAATAATTTTCCTAATGAATTTCTTTGATGTGTCTCTGAACTTTAAACCTTTTTGCGACTTGGGTTAGGCAATGATCATACAGGCTGTTTGACATCTCACCAGCATTGAACCAGTTTTATTCTTTATATACCCCTAGATTTCCATAGATCTCGCTGTAAGAGCATATTGTGCAAAATGGATAATGAAAGGCTCTTAATGAGGTTTAGTAAAAATGTATTATCCCCGAAGGGAAATTCCATGGCAACCCACACAAACACAATTCACAAGACAGATTAATACCTAATGAGAGACACATCAAGGTTTTCATACGCAGCAAAAACAAGCAGGTCACCCAGAGAAGACACAGAAAGTGATTCCAGCAAGAGACAAATCTGCCGGCCTTGATGTGAAAATATGTCCTTTCATGACGGTCATTAGGCACCCATATCATGTCCCGAATTATGAATCCAACCAGAATGACAGAGGTATGCCTAAAAGTAAAAAAAAATATGAGCAGAAATTGTGTTCTTCAAATGATCACCCAAAAATAATAAAAATAGACAAAGTCAAAGAGATTAATCAGCAGCCACGTCTCCTCCTCTGTCTCTATAATCACATTCAGAAGCCTTAAGCCTTATGTGACAGCTGTCACTTCTACCCATAGGGCCAAAGTTTTATATCCTGAAACTCAAACTGTCAGCATATGAACATTTAACACTTACCAAATGTTAGGCTGTTAAGTTTTAAAACCTATTACTCTCTGGAGAATATATGATAATAGTTTGAGCTGCTTAAAATTATGCATTTTGTCATTTTTTTTCCTGCACATTTGTAACAGTATGGAGGTGGGCTTATAACGGCACGTCAATTATCTTCACTAATTATTTCCGCATTGAGGATACACCTGTGTGTCCTGCGGCCACACCTCATTAGTGGATAGAGGCGAGGGGATAGCAAGGCTCCTTCATGCGTCGTTTTAACCATTTGGAACATCCTTAATGATGGTGGCTAATTTTTGAATGCCGAGTCAGCGAGGAGTCAAGGACGGGGGGATGAGACTCATTTTGGCCAAATGGAACGCACCCCAGGGAGCCGGGTGGCAGGCTATCTTCCTTCTTTTTAAAAAGACCTGAGCGTCTGTCCTGTCTGTGTGTCCCGGAGTCTGCTCCCAGCCTGCCCCTGGGCAGAGCCACTCTCTGTCACTACCACTCGCTCCCTTTCTCGCACTCTCTCTTTCTCCTTCTCTCTGTCACTCATCTCACCTGCTCTCTCTGTTGTCATTCTCTCCCCCTTGCTTCTCATTCTCCGTTGTAACACTCAGAATTAGAGAGGCTACACTTGCATGCTGTGTCTTCCCTGTATGCGCTCTGTCTCGCTCTCGCTCTCTCTCAATTCAAAATTATCTTCATTGGCATTGGTGCCGAAGCAAATGTATACAATGCAGAAAACAAAATACAGAATAACTGACTGTTGCATATTGTTTATATAAATAGTAGGGCTGCAACGGTTCACCAAACTCACGGTTTGGTCTGTACCTCGGTCCAAAAAATCCATGTTTTACTCTGTTGAACTTAAAAGGAACTGAGCTGACTGCATGTAAAACAGAAACAACACAAATTTAGATATACAAGATGCAGCACAAAAACATGCAGCTGGGTCATTTTTGTTAATTGTCATAATAATAATTGTTTTCTTCTGTCATGTATTTATTCAAATAGCTAAACCCATATGACTTTTTGTTAGACAGGCCTAAGTCTAGACCATCAACTTAGCCTCCGTCCCTGTCTATCAGTTAATTTAAACAATCTGCTCATATTTTCCATGCGCTCAAAAGATGGTCTTAACTTCTATCCGTTTGAATGGAGATTAAACCAGATAGCATCTTTGTAAGACAGAGAGATAAAGAATTTAGAGATTTGGATTATAAATGTTTTGCAATCGGACAAATATAGGACAGCCTATAGGAGTAGGCGAGAGCATTGAAAGACACTTTCAATTTGAAACATTCTCCATAAGCTGCTTACATGATTATTTTAGAAAAAAAGAGGTGGGAACGCACACCATGAACAACTAATGAGGTGCTGATCACGGACAATAAACTTGGGCTATAAAGAAGAGAAGTGAGTCGCACACTTATGTTCAAGATGCAGAAGAAACATTAATTTATTTATACTGACATTTTAGCCACCAGGCTGATGATTTAGTCAGCGTCCATATTTTGCGTAATATAAATAGCCTGCATTTTACATAAAGGTCTAGCAGATGGCTGTCGGAAATGGAGGGGATGTGTAAAACTGGCAGCTGTAGTGTTGAAGCATCCGGTGATAAACAACATATATGTAGTTTGTGACAACGAAGGTGTACTATCCCCCATGAACCGAGGCCCTGTACCGAAAGAATGCAGAACCTTTACAGTACATGGGAATAATAATAAAATGTATACACACATAAAAGAATGAACCCAACCATCATTTCTCAGCTTGTAACATGCTGAGACTCTCTCTCCCGCTCCCAAAAATAGACCACACACACATTTTACTCCTTTGGGTTTGCTGCTACATTTAAGAATCAGAGCCAGCACACACACACACACACACAGTGACCAGACACCATCTCGTCCTGTGGTTAGTCACAGAATCGCTACACATTGCTGTCTCTTTCTTCCTCCTCCTCATCTTCCTCCATCCCTCTTCTTCCTTCCCATCCGCCTCCTCCCTGTCCTCTGCCTGCTGTTGTCTCACTGACCGTGTCCATCACTAAATAATGGGTTAGATTAAAGGGTAGATTGGCCCATCCAGCCTTTCCCCATAAGAGGGACCGTGAATGGGGCCTTTTGGTTTGTCTTATAAACCTGTCTGCCTCCATCCGCCGCTCCAATCCAGACGTCCGTAAAATGCAACACGATTTTATTGTCAGGGGAAGAGGCATCTCGGCGCTATCCTGCAGCAGTCGAATGTTTAATTGTGGGCGGACCGCTGCCATTTGTTTTCTGTGTGGAATACAGCTAAGGCAATGGAATGTATGATAAAGAGGGAAAATCGGGGGGGGGGGGGGGGGGGTAAAAGACTGGATAAGTTAATACAAATAAGCTAGCAGGGTTTTGTGTGCACCGCTGCCAGACCACTGATCCAAAAACTGAGCTCTCTGCTAACATGGGCACGGTGTGAGGTCAGATGTCTGGCCGTGACCGACTGAAATGTGAATGTTTTCACTGAAGTCACTCCCTGCTTTACATAACATCAGCACCAGGGGTCGAGTCCAGGCCATTATAAAGAAGGCAGCAGAGAAATGTCACCCTCGTAAAAAGCCGAAATTACATTTTTCTTCACTCGTCCCCTCTTCTCTTTCCCTTTCTCTTCTCCTTCCCTCCCGTTCTGCTCTCCTCTTCCTTTCTCCTCTCCTCTTCGTTTTTCCTCCACTTTCTCCCTCTACAGTCTTTTCCTCTCCTTGACACCTTCTTTCTCTCCTTCCTATTCCCCCCGCCCCCCACCCCCCACATCTTCCACCCTCCTCCTTTTTCCGTCCGCTCTCCCGCCCCCTCCCTCTATTCCTCCTCTCCAGTTTGTTCTTGTTAACGGCCCCAGCAGGAGAAGGATGTGCTCTACAGACTGGGGTCTGGGGGGCCACAGCTGCCCAATAACACCCTGATTTATCAACCTCCTCCAGCCAGCCTGCATGGAGATGCTGTTTCGCTCGCTCGCTCTGGCTGTTACTTACAGCCAGCCAGGCAGGGTTGTTTGTATTTCTGGCTGCGCGTCCTTAGGATGTGTCTGGCGTAATGAAATGGCTCTGCTGGTAATGTATCTAGCTCTCTCCCCAATAGCTCAGGCCTGTCTATGTATCTATCCACCCTCTTTCTCTCTCGCAGGCTATATTTACTGACGGAGGGATTGAAAGGGCGATCAGTGATTCCGGTTTAGGATGTTTTAGAAATCTCCCTCCGCCGTCCACTTGATAGCGGAAGACCGAGCCTTTGTGTTTTTCTCGGTTTCTTTGCGTTCCTCCTTCACATCCTCGTTGCTCATTTTTTTCCCACTTTTTTCACTGTGTTTCTCATGCTTCTCACATCTTCCCCCTCCCTCCCCTTCTCCGTCCCTCCCTCCCTCCCTCCCTCTGTTCGTACATCATGTCCAGTTCCAGATGGAGACCAGATATTCACCGATCCAAAAAACCAAGCTGATTTCAGTGAAGTTCATTCTGAATCTAATTTTTTTTTCTCTCTCATCCCTTGTTTCCCTGCCTCTCTCTCTCTCTCCTTCTTTCTACCTCTAGTCCAGTACCAGATGGAGATGATGCGTTCTCTGCGTCACGTCAACATTGACCATCTGCATGTGGGCTGGTACCAGTCCACCTACTACGGCTCCTTTGTCAGCCGAGCGCTACTCGACTCCCAGTTCAGCTACCAGCACGCCATCGAAGAGTCGGTAGTACTCATCTATGGTACGTAGATCTAGACAGGAAAAGACTCAGTAATGACTGAGCAGTAGCATGTTTTGATTGGTTGCTTTCACTCATACCATTTGGCATACCCAATTGAATTAAACTGCACACTTACGAGGAGACAGAAAATGGCTGTAGGCGGGACCTGTGACATCAGGTAAAGGAAAATGGTGGCCTTGTGTCCAGACATGTAGCCTCCCCCAAATGATATACAGAGTTGCTGGCACATCATGGTTAATAATGTTATATCTACTGTTAGCTAAACCTCATATATGGTACACAAGTCAACCGAGAAATGCTTGGCTATGACTCATTAAAACAGAATTCGGTTTATGCTCATGATGTCACCAGTGTGACAGACCTGGGTGAAGTAGTAATTGAATACATTACAAATATATGGAGTAATGCTAAAAAAAAAAAAATAGAATGACTAATTGTGCCTGTAATGCTAAACCAAGCCACGATAAGATCAGCCATGGTGGCAAAGCAGTACCAGGTAGAGATCAGGGACTATATTCATAAATTATCTTAGAATAGTCGTTAAGCGGGTACAGATTTATGTCTAGGCATTCAACCTTACAAAAATTGATATCACCCTCGTGAAAAAACTCAAAAAATTTAAAATAAAATAAATCTCAGCCTTAGCTATGGGTCAGTGGTTACTTAAATTTAAGCCCATGCTCATAAACTATCTTTGAATCACCGGGTATGATCCGACCATCGGGCAGTAATGTCCAGATGGACCGGTCTAATTCTTGGCTAATATATGGCCATCACTTGCAAGAGATTTTTTATGCATGTGATTGTAAAAGAATATGAATGCAGTAGACCGCTCCACCGCAACTTTATATTCACCTGTCAGACCAAACCATTCAGCCATTTACAGATGACCACTAACGATACAGGTCCATGCAAGTGGAAAGCAGCTTCAGTGGCCTCTGCCATGGTGCAAATCAACACAATAGCTCCCCAGCGAGATTCTCATAAGTAGCTCATACTTTTATGTATCCAAAAACAACGCCACAGAAATGGATTAGGAATGTTCTACTCCAAAAATGCAAATGCCAAATCACAGACGGGGTATTGGGCCTGTTGAGACACAAAATACCAGGTCTGCTTTTTTTTTTTTTTCCTATCTGGCACTAAAAATACCGCTGCTACTGAAGAGTCGATCACAGTCATGTAATTGTATGCAACCATTTAAGTTTCAGCCATGATTAAGCAATCACAAGTCAAATTCAGTCTCTATAATCAAAAGGTATCTAAGAATAGGACTGGCATCGACAAGTCCTGTCATCTTCCACTGTGGTTCACAACCAGAAAGTCTCAGTGATGAGTCAGCAATGTGACAGATCTGGGAGAGGATTGCTTGAGTCTATAGCAGATATTTGGAAAAACAAATGGCACCCAGTGAAGTCAAGACCGTTTGATTTAGATTTATCTTTCAAGGGAAATCTTGCAAGTGTCTTCTTTGAGGCTCCTCAGTGGGCTGGCAAAGATACATCAAGCACATTTCAAGTGGACTGAAGATCTGGAAGACATTTTTCAAAGCGATTTATTTATTTTTTTCCTTGGTCTGCAATGTAATGCCACCTGAATGTAATGTCACCTGTGTCTCTGTAGATACATGTGAACAGCTGGAGGCATATATCTCGTGTTCAGTGCACGTTCACTGTCACAATATGCTATGAGTTTACCTCCTTCATGTCCATCTAGCAATCTACAACTCTTAAAATGAGTATTACAGCTCAGTTGGCACAAAAGGGACACGGAAACTCACTGACCTCAAATCACAGTCCTTTATTAAAGCAGCTCAGTGTTTATCCACTTCAAGTCAAGAGAGGCGGCAACCGGAGTTGTCATTTTATAGAGTGATGGAAACGGCTTCATATTCCATCAATGTTTCAGTCCTGGTGAGTGTAAAAGGACATCCCCCGGCCCCCGTTCCTCCTCTCCGAAACACACCAGGGTCGTCTTGTTATGTTCTTTGATTTTACAGTTCCAAGAATATGCTGGCCAAGAATAATTGTAACCAGCTGAGTTATGAACCCCTCTGATCTGGTCTCGCCAGTCAGCCAGCCAGCCACACAGGCAGTCAGTCACTCATTCAGTCAGCCGGCCTTTTCTCATTCTTAACGAGAGCTTCTGTTAATGTCAATCAATAATGCAGCGCTTAATGGATCAAAGCGCCTCAAAGGAATTGGCATTATCTCTGTTTAAAGTCGGAGTGAAAGAGAATTGATTCTTTTGTTCTCTTTGTCATTAGCTCACCGATCATTTTATACCTATGAATGAATTAATCAGGTGGCCTACTGGCAAGTTAATAGCTTCCCCCCAATGACAGCTGGGAATTAGCCGAGTGGATTGTTAAACCAATTGCTTAAGTAGGTTTGCCATGACAACAGTTTTCTTACAAGAGGTGAATGGTTCAAGAGGTTAAACTGGACGGTTACCATGCTAACCTTTAACATCCCTTTGCTAGGCCAGAGCCTTCAAGCCAAGGACATAGGACCGTTCCAGCATATGATCACATTAGAAATAAGCTTTTATGTTCCATTGCAGTCGATTCACTCGGTACAACACACATTGTATGGGACGTAACAGTGGCTCACTCTGCACTTTCTGCTGGGTCAGGGTTGCATTAGACCTCAGTGGGTCAGTTCGTACCTGCTCTGCAAGGCATGAATATATGTCCCATACAATGCATACTGTACCGAGGGAATCGTCTGAAAGGGAACGTAAGGTTATGCCTATAACCACTGTTCCCTGAGGGAGAGGAACGAGGTATAACACTACTATGTACCGCTTCACCAGATGAGCTCAGTGAAGAGCGCTGTTGTGAACTGAAGGATGATGCTGGTGATGGTACTATATAGGAGGTGGGGTATGGCCTCCATATGTCACCACGCATCATCTGCCCTACAGGTGTGAATAATGGTACAAGAGGGCGTTACGTCCCATACAATGTGTGTTGTACCTCGTACCTCTCCTTCAGGGAACAGTGGTTATATGCATAACCTTACGTTTCCTTGTACTGTCCCTAACTTTTATCAGGTTATCCAAGATGGACTACTCCATGTAATTATCTCAGATGGTGTATGTTACATATGTTGCAAATCAGTTCACTCGGTCAATAAATTAAACACTGTTCACTGTTAAAACTGTAATGGTGAGACACTGTAAATAATTGCCCTATTTGGATTTCACACCAGCCTACATTGCTCTTGCCAGCCACAAAGGTAAACTCTTGGTTGCCTGTCTCCTCTCTTTCACATTGTCCCCAGTGCACAACACAAACACATACCACCCTGCTCCCTGAATGTCAAAGAGCCTAATTATCAAAATGGAAGACATCTTGTACTGCAATTTGAGGCTAATGTTGACCAGCATAAACATTAACAAATGCCAGGGCGAGCATAGCCCTTATATGTGCCGCTCATGTGGAGAGATCTTCACACCAAATTACTTTCCTTATTGGCAAATGTACATACATGGTAGAACGTAACACAAATCATCAGAGTCTCTGGTCAATTCGGCATATAAATGATCCACAAAGCAGCACTTTACTTCAATAAATCTCAACTTGTGGAATTGGTTCACACTGCTTGCTACAGCACACCAAGGTGATTTTAGTCTAAGAAGATTGTGGGAATAATAGACAACCCAATTCTAAATGTTGAGAATTGTCAAAATAAAGTGGCACTTGTACCAGGTATAGGCTTTGTCCATAAGCATGGCAACATTAGATTGCTAATGGAGTTTGTCATGACGTGATGACGATGATGCAGGTTGCAGACAAAGCTTGTTGGTCAGAGTGAGAGCCTCATCCTTCCCTCTAATTGTGCCATCCACTACCTATATTTTTAGCTTTGGGTAACAAATGTTCACTGTTGGAACTTCAGCACCCATCGGGGCATGGTGATTTTTGGCTAGCAACAAGCAGCTGGCAGGCTGGTATCTGACAAACTATGGGGCACATCATTAACTATGCATACTGTAGACCAATTCATTCAAATCTGAGTATATGTGAAATCGGTTACACCAGGAAGTACCTGGCTAGATCGTTGTTTAATGCCTGGGATATTGTAAGATATGTAATTCAAATTACCTTTGGCTATTCATAGGATCTCCTTCAGTCTGAGCAGTTTCCAGCATAAGTTTTGACATGCCCTCCTTGTTACTTGCAGGCAACAACTTTGATAACTGACAGCAAGTTCCCATATAAGAAGCACCGGATTTGAAGCACTCAGTTGGAGGCAATAGCCTAGAGCATATAGAAGCAGGCTTGTAACCAGAGGGTTGCTGGTTTAGCTTGCCGGCTGAGAAAATGTGGGTGGCAAAAGTGAATGATTAGTGCTCTCTGTTCCTTCAACCACTGCCGAGGTGCCCTAGAACAAGGCACTTAACCCCCAACTGCTCCAGTAGAGCTGCTCAGTGGCGAGCAGTAGAAGACTGTGGTTGTACTGGCCAGCTCCCAGGTGTGAATGTGTGGAACTGTATGAATTTTAAGCAGGGCAGCCGCCATTCACTTAAGCAAGAAATCACGTTTTGAAATATATGAACTAAGTGGCCAAATCCAAAATTGTAACAACAAAGAACGCCAAGATTTTCCTTTGTTAAATCCGGACTCAGAGTATTGATTTACTGTTATTTATTTCTCTCATCTCTCTTCTGCCATCCTAGACCCGATAAAGACGGCCCAGGGCTCCCTCTCCCTCAAGGCCTACAGGCTTACCCCGAAACTCATGGAGATCTGCAAGGAGAAAGATTTCACACCTGAGGGGTGAGTCACAAAGAACACACACACATGCAGACACTATATGGATGAGATTCACACAGAGATGCAGATGCCCACAAACAAATCCTATATGTATATATGTATGTATATATATATATATATATATATATATATATATATATTTATGTATGCACACACACACACGCCAATGCTGGTATACATGCATAAACGTTGATTTTGCTTATTCAATGGATGCAAATGTAGGCTTGTGCATCCACAGGGGAGGCATTTAGTGGCTGTTGGAGATGGATGCTGATGATGATGATTTATCAGTTCGCCCTTGCCCGTCAAATAAACAAATGTACCATGTTTACGCTTTTTATGACCCCAAGGCTTATCGTAATTGCTTTTAAATTGCAGCTAAAAATGAACGTAATGAGGGGGCATTTTCCAGGCAGTTCGGAATAGTCCAAATGCACGCACTCGGACATGTACAAACACGCGTCCATGAGGACACACACACAGTCAAATGCAAGTACAACTAAATAAAGCGGTCCCCGTGTTATCAAATTGCTGTCCGTTCAGAACATCAGATATCCAATTTTAACTGCACTAAAAGCCAGTGTATTTGCAGGGAGAGGGAACCGTTTGCCTGCATCCTTTCATTTCTTTCCCTCCCAGTTCACTCTCTTTCTCCACCTGTGTGTCTCTATGGCCATCCACTCTATTATTGACCCAGTGTGTTTGGCCCAGAGTCAGGATCCTTCTCATTTCTGCAGCTTTTCATTAGTTCCTATGATTTATTATAGCGCCAATCTGTAGCTATCAGTGTTTCCAATAAGCCTGTGATTGAAAGGGGGCAGCTCAGGGTAGGAGAGGACAATATCACCGCATTACACCAATCTTGTCTACATCCCATTATTTTCAGGATGGACTGGAAATCTGAATATCAATAATGATTTTTTTTTTTTCCAAAGATGCCGAACTTTAAAAGTGCTTCAAAAAAAATTTTTCCCGCTACAATGTTGAGGAAAAAGCAGCCTCTTTCATGTTGGTGTATTTGATGTTACGTAAGCTTGCATATATTGTGCACCTTTTTTGAAATGAAAGGCAGGAATAGATGAGTGCTGAATAGACCCATCCCTTTGAACTACCCTCTATGTCCGCTGGGCTATGGAGGCAGCAGTCAATAGCCTCCACTTCAGTAGACAATCTGAAGCATCAAATTAGCTGGCCTGTGGAGTCAACCTTTGGCTTCGTCCAGCGGGGCCCAACTTGGAAAGAGCATGGCATTAAGTGTGCCAATGTCCAATAGGGTTGAGCAATTTGTCCTGCCTAGAATGGGCTGTCCTCATATTGCCTCATAGATCACTTTTTATATAGCTCCGCAGGCGCTTGAAAGGTCATAATATGCAGGCAACATTTTAAAGCAATGTGGATGAATAATTTTGCCAATATGTATAACAAACAGTATTTTTTCCACTATCGATTTTCCTTATATCACACTGTTATCCACACTGATTCTGTCCCATTAGCTAATCCCTCACCCACACTGAAGGTAATGTTGCCCATTTCCATTGCCTCAAAAAGTCGCCTCTGTTGGGGCGTCCTGGTGGCTCAGTTGGCTAAGTCGCATACCGCAACGTTTGAATCCGTCCCGGGACGTTTGTCACTCATCATCCCCCTCTCTTTCTCCCTCCCAGTCTTTCCTCTCTCTCTCTGCTGTGAACTGTCCAATAAAGGCAAAATGCCAAAAATAATCTTTTAAAAAGTCTCTTAAAAGTTTGCTTTAGGAGACGTTCTATTTGGAATACAAAACGACGTCCTTCAAAATGACCTAATAAGGAGCAAGTGATCAGTTTTATGCACCATTCTCTTATATCTTGTGGAAAAGCATAATATAAACGTCTTCCGTTCAGGCACGGTGCACTTGGTGGATTAATGCAATGAGTCTATCGATCCCATGACAAGCTCAACGCATCTAACAAGCCAACATTAGACCTATACAGACATTAGTTTGTAGCTCATGCACTGTGCACAAGTGACAGGCTGAACCAAGGCAGTCAATCAATGCTATTGGATTTATGTGAGACATTAAACAAACTTTGGAGTTCCATTTTGTGTTAACAGGCCCATGTCAGAGAGAGACAGCTTCTAGCTGTTCAGGAGCAAGGAGAGGTGGTTAACGATAGGCTGGTGCTTTGCACACTTATTAACAGAGCTCATAAATAAATCATTTAAGCTACTGAATTTAACATTGTCAGCTAGGGGTAGGCAATATGGGCAAAATATATCACAATATTTTCAGAAATGATCAAACTGTACAATATGCATCACAATAAATTTTAGTTTTGTTTTTCTAAGGCTAAGTTGAAATTGACTGATAACTACAACTCAAATAGTAACAGTACAGTTCTCTATTTGCAGCCTTTAGTGTATTAAGTACACTGTAAGTATTATGTCATGTATATTATATTATGTCATTTAGCAGACAGACCGTATCGTCGTCATCAGCTAAGCCTTCAATAGGAATAAGTAGCATTAAGTATATGCCAACAAGAAATAAAATGTTGAAAAATGTTAAACATGTAAAATAATAATTTAACAAAGACTGTTTGGATTAGTCAGAGTTGACCAGCCATTAGAGGGCTGTCATAAAAAAAAAAAATCAACACCACGCTCTCTTGCGCATGTTTTGTACACATCCTCCAGTAGCTGCTTTTGGTAGCAAAGCCACACAAGGGATCATCAAGTTTAAAGTCATCAAGTTCAAATTCTGCTGGTAGTAGCTTTAAACATTGAAAAAAAGAAATGACGAACAATACCATGAAATAATAAAATACTATCAAATTACCTCTTCGTTGGGTTGTTCATGTGCGCCGAACTCGTAATTATATTTCCGACAGCACTTGGAGGCATAGGTTGGTCCCTTTAGCTGTTCTCAACAATGCACTTCAACGAGATGTTAAACCCTGCAATTTTAAGCTTTCAGGTTAATAGGAAAGTTAGGCCGTGACTTGGGTGAAAAGGTTTGTGAAGGCAGTGAATGTAAACGGGTATGGTGAAAGTCATGAATGGAAATTATTGTAGTCTACTGTAATAGCTCATGATGTCCATGACCTCCCTGTGAAGGCAAATTTTTAACTTCAATTAAAGATCACCATATGATAATCCCCTAGTGTCCACCATGGCTGCAGGCTTAATTCTCACCTGACCCTACTTGTCTTGAATGTAAACCAAATGTTATATTGTGGATGTAATGTATTGTGTGTGTTTGGAATATACATTTTTTTCTTTAGCAACATAACCTTTCATCTTGTAAAACATTTAATTCCACTAAACAACAATAACCAACACCAAAGACTACATTTGACTAATACTTTCATTTAACTAAACATGATACAGGAATATATCTGGGAAAACTTATCCTTTTTTCTCCTGCCTTTCTTTCTCCACCCTCCCTTTCTCTCTCCTGTCTTTTTCTCCTTACTCTCTAGCTTGAAGAAGGCCAACATTGGCTTTGAGCATATGTTCGAGGAGGTGCCCATTGTGATCAAGAACTCCCACCTCATCAGTGTACTGATGTGGGAGCTGGAGGAGAAGTCCACAGTCGCCGACAAGCACGAACTGCTCAACCTCTCCAGCAGGTCAGATGAGTTTACAAACTCAGATATAAGAATGTGAAGGTACCATCTGTACCTATGACCCACCTTTTAAAAACATTTCTCACGGTCCTAGATTCAAATCCCAGTGGTTCAGTGTTTCACTAGCCAGAAGCTAATTTGTTCCGATCTTAACCTGAATAAGGAAATACACGTGTAAAGGCCTGTGTAAGATCATAATGGGTGTAAGCACAACTCAGGTAAAACATCTTTCTGCTCAATGTAGCGGTGTGTTTGCTCACAAATATGCCAACATGGCAACACTCACGTCACGTGCTGCACAAGTACATTACAGCGTCTTCTGTTTGCAGATAACACTGAAAATAATACCACTAGCATCATGATGTTGTGTAAGTGCATCAATGTGATCTGACATAAAACAAGTGACACAATGTTGTCCGTTGGCAGGCCTCGTTGTGTCCCATCCATCTTTGTGTAAGCTAACCCAACATTCAAATGATTGTGAACATACCCATTGAAGAATTCTATAATTTCTTACAAGCTCTTAGCAGTGTTGAAGTGCCAAGGCAGATTTTTTTCCCCCACTATGTGAAAACTACCTGGAAAAAAAGCAGCAGACTTTAAAGCTGTCATGGTATCTCTTTAAACCTACAGGCTGGTCTCACAGACATGGATTAAAGCTAGTTCTAAATTAAAATTGATTTGACATTAGGGAACTCTTAGGCATGAATCCATGTCTTCTAAACTGTTCCTAAGTGTACCACATTGGGGAATGAAAAAGTGGTCTATTGATGTATTCGGTCTTGTGTTTACACACCATACACGGTTCCGATAGTATTAA
This sequence comes from Centroberyx gerrardi, assembly GCF_048128805.1. Lineage (NCBI taxonomy): Eukaryota > Metazoa > Chordata > Actinopteri > Beryciformes > Berycidae > Centroberyx > Centroberyx gerrardi. The sequence goes on from NC_136008.1 coordinate 24,711,002, forward strand.
CAAATAATCCTTCAAACTTTTTTAACCTGCTAGGAGCACTAGATGGGTGAGGTTTACAGTAACAGGACATTTTAATATTGTTTAATTTGCCAGACTTTGAAATTATTCTTTCATTGTGTTGTCCTACGTGGCAAACACTACCCATCTGGCACCTTAGTAGGATAAAACGAACCCTAAAAAGCATTTTTGAAATGGCTCAGATCTGTTAACCACACTGAGATGGCAACCCACACAGATTCCAGTTCCTTGCCATGTTTGGCCACTTATCTGATGACATGAGGTTATTCAGTGTACCTAGATGTAAACTTAGGTACAGTAAATGTCACATCTAAAGGTCAAGGCATATTATGCCAGAAATGCTTCCAAAAACAGGACCTGCCACCAAACTTTGTGGTTCCATCATGAATAATTACAGTATCAACACAAATGTCACCCCACCATATCATCCCACAGTCTAGCTCTCTGGGTCTCGCATTCAGATCTCAGAGGCTCTCAGCATCGGTCTCAGGAGAATTTATCAGCAATCATTTATGGAGATAAACCACTGTGAGTGGAGCAACAGCTGTGAAGCTGCTAATCAAAAAGCTTCCCAGGGGCAGGTGTGAGTAATTAGTACTATACCGACTCAATGTGCTGATATACACACTGTTGGTGTGCAAAACACACTATACACACACACACACTATGCACTGCTGAGGACCACATCAGAAGCTGTTGTGATTTTGCTAGTCGCTGTCCTGTAAAACAAGCAAACCACGAACCAAATGAAGCGTCCTATGTGCAAAGCTATCTAGGATGCATGCGCCCTGCCATCCAACCTTGGCACCAGCCCAATCATTTGTTATGAATTGTCAAATTGACCCAAGGCCAATACCCCACTTGCCCTTGCTGCATTTTGTTCCATTTTCCAAATGACTACTGTGAAGTTGAAGCATAAGCATAGTTTTTGATGTGACCCAAAGTGGGGCAAAAAAAGCCTGGCCCTCCCTATAGGTTTCCCTGCATGACTGCCGATGAGATGTCTGGCAAGATGAAATTGTTTCCTGAAGTTGTCAGATTGTTGCACAGCTCTGCCCTTGTATTGGATTGTAGCGTCCGTCTCTCTACATCTCCCTCTGACAACCCCACCCTTTTCTCCTCATCTCCACTCCTCCCAAAAAAAGAAAAGATAATGGGTTTTATTTAATGTTTTTCCTTTTGTCTCATTTTCCAATCTGCAGCCACATTTGTCAATGTCATCCATGTCTAAGGCTGAGTGAATGCAGTTCCACTCCAGAAAACAGGGTTGTTCTTACCATAGATGATGATGTTGATCGTGGTGATGGATTGCATGAATGGAAATTCATTTATGTAGCTTTCTCCCAAGAACCTTGAAGTGCCTCTTTATTTGTAATGTTACAAAATAGCCTGTATTTATGTCGGCCACAAAGTACACCTATGAAGAAATTTGTCCACTGTGGAGTGGCTCACATGCTCACACTGCAGTTTCCCACAGGTTGACAATTTACTGTGGCGGTGGCTGTTCAGGATTAATTACTTGTCCTTACCTGCAGTGAGAGCAGTGTGTCCAGTGGAGTCCAACTGGTGATCAGGGGCAATATAAACTGCACTCATGTTAGCTTTCTATCTGAGTGTTGAGCAGTGTTATAAATCTGCAATTAAAAAATATCAAGCTACTGTTTACAAATCCCGTTACGAACACATGCCAGTTTGGAGCAAATTGTGTTTCACTTTAGTTTTCACAACCGGTGGCTCTGTTGGAGTGACTACAATGCTGCTGGTCTGTTCACCACCAAATGTCAAACATGGCGTGATGTGCCGATATTGTGGCGGTGCGCCACAGATGAGCCTGTGAATGGGAAACACTGCACTGTATAGTATCCATTTCATCTCCAAAGGCCGATTGTTTTATACTGCCTACTTATTCTTTCTTCTACAGTGTGAAACAGCCAGTCCATTACCTGCAGCCTGATCAGCATAATTGCCCCTCTCAATAGAGATGTAGCACAGTGGAATGATGCAATTACACTGCAGGTTTTTCCTGTACAGGAACATGCCATTGATGTGGACTCAGTAAGGAAGCATGGGAGTGAGCAGTAGGGGAAAGCGGATAAGAATTGTGAGATGCTATGAGTGTTGCAAAGGAAGAAAGAGTGAGAGGCGAGAGGGAGGTTGAGAGAAAGAGAAATGGAGTAAGGGCCATAAAGGGAGGTGGTGACAGAAATGTAAAGTGAGAGCTATGACCCTTGGCGGAGAGAGACATGATCCAGTGAGATGATGGGAGCCCCGCAGTTTCTTAGAGAAAAGGTTCTTTTGCTCACCACCTTCTCATTCTGGGACCTGCTCAATTGATGGTAATGTATGGTTATTGTCACGGTCAAGGTCTGATGTAGCCTGTTATTCAGCCCTTACAGTATATCCCATTAGCAAGTGAGCTGTCCTCACTCTCAACCCCATGTGCTGTATGCCTTTTGTGGTTGATACAATGGGGTGAAAAGGCTATTATACATCTCAATTGATTTTTTTTCTTAAAAGGAGAATTGGCAGACTACCCTCCCTGTAATAGTTTTTTTTTTCTCCCAATCGAATAATGAAGGAGGGCAGGAAGAGAGGAGAGAGGAATGTGACTAAATAAATAGTATGGGCCAAGCATCCTAGCCCACACCACCCTCAGCACATCATGACAATTGTTCTCTTATGCCCAATGGCAAGAGCGCTACTGTTTTAATAAATTGACATTTGTAAAAGCATGCCATATTTTTAACTTTATGAACAGGAACTACTGTTGGTAGAGATATTTAAACTAATGCATTAAAATAGGGTTTGCTAAACTGATAAACAATTTTTGGGTGATATTCAAATGTGATATTGTCTTTTGTGTGTGTGTTTGTGTGTGTATAGTGAGTAAGCTGTCAACCATACAGTCCAGGCAACTAAAGCTAATAGGAATGTAGGAAAAAAGCTTCAGGATGGCAAATTGATCCCTTCAGTCATCTTCTTAGGCCTATGCGTTTAGCAGCAAGCTCCTTCGTCATGTAGTGTTGAGATATTGTCTCTCTAGCTAATACCCTGGTTCATTAAAGTGTATTATTCCTCTGCAGAAGCAGGCCAGCAGCCCGTCCCAGGCCATCATTTAAAAAAGGCTGCATCATACTAAAACACTCAGTGTAAGCATGGAAGTCACTGTAGCGTTGCTTCCTTGGCAGCTGTATCAAACAACACTTGATCCCCTCTGAACTAATTTCACTTTACTGAATGTCAGCCCATTTCTGCCTGTAGATCAATACAATTCCAGAGTTTGTCCTCTATTGTCCTGTGTGAATATGAACAACCAGGCCCGAGCACAGATGTATCATATAGGCTGCACTTGAACCTGGGCTTAAAACAGAATCTGTGATGATAGGAAATCCCTCGATGGACTTTGATTTCTAATTCAGGATTGATCGGGAGACTCGCTGACCTTTGTGAATAATTTAACCCTTTACTGTGGCCAGACGCTGTGTAGTGTAAAATGCATTATTCAGCACGCATTTCCTTTCCCACCATGTCAAAACGGAAACCTCTTGTTTTCATGATGGAAAATAGCACTCAGTGTGTTGTTATGAGAAGTGCTGTTTACTTAAAGAATATTCAGGCCCTACTTTTCATAAAGCTGATATTTGTTCATTTTCCTCCTCCCATCTAAGTTCACCTTTGCCAGATCTGAGTCATGCACAGTGGCATGGTTCTTTTAGATCCTTCCTCAAGGTCTGATATGTATTGACATTGCATTTTATGGTGGTCTTGTCGTTCACTCTCCCTTACCCGCCTAATAATGTCTGTACTCCCAGCCTCCCATTCACAGATCTGAAACCACCCGCGGTGGTATGGTCTTCCTAGATCCTTCCTCGCTGTTAACACCCAGCCAGTGCAATCAGGGAGGTGGGTGAGGATACCTGGAAAGTGCCCACTAGTTGTTAATATTGATGCCTATTTCAGAACATTCACCGTTTTGTTGAATAATGCATTTGGGCATGCTTTCATACTGCATAATTAGTAAAAATTGCATGGAAATCACAATAAGTGCTTAGTGCAATATCTATATAGCAAGTATTTCCTCATAGGTGGATTGAAGATTTACCTTAAAATTCCATTGCATGTAAGCAGAACAGCTTGCAATCACGCAATCATTTCCTTTTTCAATGCAAATACAATATATTGCCAATTTCACCATGTCCTTCTCTTTTATCGTGAATGACATTGGAGCCACTTATTTAATGAAACGTACATGCCAGGAGGGATCCACTTCTGAGTCATTTATGGATGAAATGATTTCCTGCATACATTACAAATGCTTTCCACACAAATTTGCTAGCATATTGCTTGATGAATGAGACCCAATTTCTTTTTAATCGGCTACCATCAGTTTGTGAGAATCAAGTGTGACACAGCTGGGGAGACACAGGAGGAAGGTGTTGTGGTGGGATTTGGTCCTAGGCCTAGAGGTGTAGTTCCACAGAAGAGATGAAGGTCCTAAGTCCTGCACCATTATTGGCAGGCTGTATTTCTCTTTGGATTTTGTAGAGGCTTATGTGGATTTTGGTGATGGGTTTCAATCTTCCTAGTGGAAGATTGAAAACTGACCACACAACAGTCCTCGCAGGTATAAATGATGGTATTGGAAACAATTTTTAATTAATTTAATTTCAAATTGTGGAAAAGACTATTAGAACTGACTAAGAAGCCATACGCAAAGAAAAGAAGTAAAAAAAAATTACATGAAACTTTCGCTTTAAAATGTCCTTATGTGCTTCAGCAAAAAGTTCAGGTTAGCTACCCCACAGTTAAATATGCAGGGAAAATCGTACCTGGGCACAGATGTGATGTTGATGTAAATGGTACCATTAGAAGTGCTATGTCTGTGTCCACATGCCTAGGTACCTATTCTGTACCACTGTATGCAGGTGTGTGTGTGTGTGTGTGTCAGGGCTGGGGACAGTACGGCTCTGCATTTAAGTGTTAGGTGGATTATTTGATCAGTCGCATTCAACACACGCCCTATGCAGGTGCCAGACAGTAATATTGATGGGGGTGTTAATCAGTGAGTGAAGTATGTGAAGATAGCGTGATACATCAGGAAGTGTTCATCAGTAGTGTGTTCATACATGTATGTACATGCGTGTGGTCATATCAGCCAGCTCAGTGTGAGTGCTTGTGGGCCTTTACATAAACGTGAGTCTGCATGTAAGATGTGATGAGAATATCAATAGTTGATGTGAGGTTGATGGCAGCTGGGAGCCCAGCTGAGATTACCATGTTCAGTGACTACAGGGTGTGTGTGTGTGTGTGTGTGTTTGCATATGTTTGTGTGCTTCTTTTTATACGCATGCTGGTATGAATACACTTGAGTGCTGTTGTGCTCCTTGTGTTTATCCTGGTGTATGCCCTTACACTTGTTTGGATATGTATGTATGTAAGCTCTATCCATTTACTTACATTTTTGCCATTTAGCTGATACTTTTAAACACAGTGACTAACAAAGGGAGTGCAACAGTGCACCGATCTTAAAGAGTCAGAATCATTGTTTCCTGGCAGCAGGGTTAGGAATTGATCGGATTTGATCAATGTCAATTCCCTAATGATTCCATAATGATGTGATTCCTCAACCATTCCCTAATCAGTTCCTTTCTTATATATATTACCTTCATAGCACCCCATCAGTACTACATCTGTAACTGAATTGCTTGAAACAAATTTAAAAATATTTACTGTTCACATAAAAAACTTGACTCCAAAATTGTATACACATCACCTGTAAAGTGGCTAAGAGGTTGTTCTCCTCACAGCAGACAACTGAAGATTGGAGAGGGACACAATTCAATATAATTAAAAATTGGGGTGGGGGGTGGTAGGCAATCGATAACGGGAATCAATAAGGCGAATGTGTTTCGATCCGATTGGTTCTGGAAAAATTGGAACCAGTTTGTCAATGGCAAACCGGGCCTCGGTTCCCAAACCTACCTGGCAGTAGAAAAATATTCCTGATTGGGAGCTGAGGAGAGTGGTAGGAAAGTTGTTGTTTTTTTCTTCTTTTTTTTCCCTAAACAACAGCCTTTAAGATTGTAGAGTCGATAGATATGGAGGATGGGTGTATTTTTTGACGAGATGTTTCAGCTTGCAACAGATGATGGGGTGTGACTGCTGTTCACACACACACACACACCCCTACACCCCACACTCACACACATGCACAGACAACAATAACAATATTTACAGTGCTGGCAGCCCTCACAGATATAATTGTCACTTAAATACAAACAGTCAGTCCCTCTTCTTCCACTCTACATATTACATTGTGCAGCCTCCAAACATTCATAAATTAGATAATATAAGTCCTTAGACCAAAATACAAGAGGGACAAGAGTTGAAGAAGAGCAGCTCAAGTCTTGGTCAAGGTCGAACTAAAGGTGGTGGGCAGACATCCCGTTGGAAATGGGACCCATGGGAGAGAGAAGAGAAAGACCGTGAGAGCCGAGTGTTGTCAGCATGGCAATGGTGGGAAAAGATGTAGGATGTGATAACAGAGCCAAGTGATGTAGTGTGGAGAAGAGAGGAGGGTCCCCGGGTCTGAGCCCTGCGGATCCCCGGGGGAGAGGTTACATGACAGTAGCTTTCCAAAGAATGACAGTCGCTTTCCATAAGAATGATTAACCAGTGTGGCAAGGAGCATCTTATGGGTCAGTCCCAGGATAGTGGGCTAACTTGAAGCCAGACCGGTTGCGTGAGGTGTTTAGTAGTAAGGCTTAGGGGTTAGAGAGTGAATGTATGTCAGTACTGCTCACAAGTGCTGTATAGGAGTACATATATTTGTGAGTGACATGCTGCCTTTTTTCCCCAGTAACCACCTTGAGAAGAGCCTGCAGCTGCTGATGGACAGAGTGGATGACATGAGCCAAGACATTGTCAAATATAACACCTACAGCCGCAACCTGAGCAAGCAACAGCAGCAGAAACACCAGGTAACTTGCTTACACACGCGCGCACACACACACACACACACACACACCGAATCTTTCATGCACAGATGCACACACACACCACCTACAGCCAGACTCGGAGCAAGCAGCAGCAGAAACATCAGGTTACCAGCACGCACATAGCGGAGGGAGGGAGAGAGAGGGAAGGGGGGGCACACACACACACACACACACACACACACACAGACACAGATTCACGCACAGATGCACCTACAGCCACAATCTCAAAGAAACAGCAGGTATCTCTCTCTCAACCATGGACTACAGCTGTAACCACAGCAAGCAGCAGAAACACCAGGTAGCACACACACATGGAAGCATGGTCATACACACACGTGCCAAGCAAGCATCAATGGTAAACAGACCATTTCACTAACATACGCACACAGTGATGCGCATGAACATAGTCACATAGACCAATACTCAATAAATAGCAGCTGTAAAAACACAAGGTGCCACCGCAGGGGCAGAAAGGGTGTGTGTCTTCGAAGCCAAGTTTCGGTGGAGCGGGAAATGTTCCAGTAGTGGCTAGACCCAACACACACTAATGAAAATCGAATGCCAATCAAAGTTTATATTATTGAGTCAGTCACCTTTTCATGCTGTTTTTACCTTGTTACATTATTTTTTAATGGCAGAGCTGACTATACACTCTAGACTCAGACACCTAAAACACCGCAAATGTGTCACCTGTAGAACGCCCAAGTAGAGCTAAAAGGATCGAACAACACAAGCTGCATTTACCTCTAATGTATATTTATGCGCCGCGGGAACACCACCGCCTACATCGACGCCTTCAGCAACCAGGGGCAGTAACAATATCAGGCCGCGCGCGCGCAGACGCGGGCTTTAAAACTCATTTCTGTTGATTTTTGAGCGGATAATGATGAGATAAAAATGACAAATGTTAAACTCTTCAAATATCCGTCACGGCGTTATCAGCCCGATTCATCCCTCACCTCACCGGAGCCGCCGACGTCATGCCCATCGCAGATCGGCATCGGTTCAATTTCAGACGTGCTCCTCCCTGCATCTGCTTATTTTCCCTATCAAAGAACTTGTCATTTTCTTCACTTTGAGGGCTTGTTCTTTGATATACAGAGTTGCAAATTTAGCCTCATTTGAAGTGGGACAGGCTAGGTTAAATGCCGTGCATTTTGTTCAGACTGTCTTCAGATACTGTCGAGGCACCCGGCGAGAGCAGAAACATAAATGATGGATGCCAGGCCCCTATCAATAAACAGTAAATTTTCATTTTAACGATTAGGCAAAACTCCCCTGATTCGTTCTTTTCCAGTACCTTGAGACGCACCGCTTGAAGCTCAAATTTCAGTCGATAGCAGCTGCAAAAGCACCTTGCAAAACATACACACATGCGCAGAGACTCAGGCACACACACCACCTACAAGCACAAAGTCAGCCAGAAGCACCGAAAAGACCAGAACAGACACACACACACAGATGCACAGAGACTCAGACACACACCATCTGCAGCTGCAACCTCGGCCAGAAGCAGCACAAACATCAGGTAATGTGCAAAACACAAGCTCACACACTTGTACACACAAATTCCTCAGGAAAATGGAAGCACAGAGGAACAAGGTGACTCACCGGTGTGCTCCGCACGCGCACATGTACACACACACACACACACACACACACACACACACACACTTAACACCCACCTGCAAACGCCGACATCATTCTCTCATTATTCTCTCTTAGTTGAAGTGAGAAAATATCTGACGTATTAATGTCGATCTGGGTTGAGTCATCATCATCTCGGCTGACAGCGGATGAAACCACGACCGCGTTCATACACATTAGGCGAACTTGCAACGAGCACACAGGCAAACGCACACACATCCGTAGCCACAGGTTGGTTTGCTCCAAACACACACGCATGCACAACCACAGACACACACACATGTACATACACACACATCCCGAGGCCAATCACATACACTCCGACCATTATGATCCATCATACTCCACCACCGACCTTCTCATCATCACAGCCCCCAAGCAGCCCGGCCTTAACCCTGCAACACACACACACACATACACAATATCTCACACAATATCACACATAGACAGCCCCCTATTATGGTGTCTACTTTGTTCATGTTCCATGCAATTCTGCACTGTTAACAAACACTATACACACACAGAGAAAAGAGAGTGAGCCTCTATTACAGCCTGCAGACGTCTTGTGCTCCATACAATCTTCCAATATTGACCCAACTGCTTCCTGGACAAATGGAACCTTGTTAATCATCATAGAAAGACCCAAAAAGGCGCGGTGTCCAGAGGGCTGCATTTTTCATTTATAGCTCTCTGAATTTGGTAAATAGCAGGTGCCCAGGCGCACTCTGTGGTCAAATGAGTCTTTGTACCAGGAATTGTAAATCTTATTCCCTTTGATTTATTCTTTATTTTTTTATTTTGTTTGGCAGGTAAGACATGGCAGTGGATGCGTTGTTCATTCATTTAGCCTGGCAGCAAGGCCACCTGTGTTAGGAGATAAGTTATCGTTTTGTATATTTACAGGTGGCGCCGCCAAGCCAATTATGGAGGGTGGAGCACAACTGCAGAATCATGTTTTTGTTTTTTTTCTTTTTTGATGTTTGATTGGTTGTTTGCCTCTAACATTTGCGTACAGTTACGCATTTCCATACGCAGTCGCTCTTTCAATGCTTTGGCAGGAAAACCTCCAGAGGAGTCAAAATTCATTCAAACAAATGCCGTTTTGTGTTTTTCTTTTTTCTTTTTTTTATTTTTCATTACTTAATTTTTGTCTGCTTCAGTCACCCCTACAGGTGCGTTGTGGGATGTTTAGTTGAAAGCACTCAAGTTGCTCCCACACCGTTTTTTCCTCCTCGCCCGCCGCAACCTCCCCTCACACCGGTCTGTGTCAGTCTCTCCTCCATCTTGCCAAATTAACAAGGCTTTTAGGATCTCCAGAGACCCGGCACCTCACTGATTTACCGACTGTCAGCCCTCCACAAATCACTCCATCCCTGTCAGCACTTAAAACTCTCCTCTCTCTCTCCCCCCCCCCCCTCCTCTTCACCATGTCCCTTTACATCTCTCTCTCCTTGTTACTGTTTCCTGCTCTTTCCTCTTTTGCCTGTCCTCTTCCTCTTTCTTTCCCCTTCCGCTGTCTTCTCTGTCCCCTGCTTTCTGCACCCCTCTTTCTCTCTATCCAACTATATTTCTCTCCTGGTTCTTCCTGTTCCTGTCTTTCTTCCTTCTCCCCTCATCACCCTCACTCTTTCCTCATCCTTCCCCCCCCTTTCACCTCCTCCACCCCCCCTCCACCTCTCTCATCTCCCCCCTGTATTCCCCTTGTTCTTTCGTCTCTCCTCTCTCTATATATCTTTTCCTCTTGCACCTTCCTCTCTCTGCCCCCCCTCCTCCACTCCCACCCCTCTCTCTCCATCTCTCTCTCTCTCTCTCTCTCTCTCTCTCTCCCCCTCCAGTATCTCCAGAGGCGGCAGCAGGAGAACGCCCAGCGACAGAGCAGAGGGGAGCCCCCGTTGCCCGAGGAGGACATCAACAAGATGTTCAAGCCTCCCCAGCCCCCGCCGCGCATGGACACGCTGCTTATTGCAGGTAAAAAAAAAACACACACACACACAGATCACACAAATGCATGCTCATATGTACACCCCGGCCCCCTACGTGCATAGCTCTGCTCAACACCGTCACGCTCCCAGCTTTCATCTACCCCCTTCCATTCATGTACACACACACACACACACTGGACAGCACTCATCATCCCAGGCAGACAGAACCCCCTCCCTCCAAACTCCATCAGCCGCCTCTGCTCCCCTCGCAGGAGCTCAGGTTCTGTTTTGTAATTATCTCAGCCATTATCCTGAAATTACATTAATCTAAAGTTTATTGACTCAATCTCCGAGTCGACCGCCCCCTTCCCCGCTGTTCCTCGCCGCTCGGCTCTCCCCTGCTTTTTGAGAACATTCTGATCCTTCCGTTTACCCCATTCCGCACTAATTTGATGTTTTTGTTGTGCTGCTGTTTTTTTTTTCCCTCTCCCGCCTCCGTCTGTGTCTGCTTACGTACGTATGAATCCGTGTGTGTGTGCGTGTTTGTGTGTGGGTGTATGCGCCTACCCCCAACAGGGCAAATTAACAACTACTGCCAGAATGTGAAGGAATTTACCTCGCAGAACCTTGGGAAGCTGTTCATGGCGGAGGCTCTCCAAGGCCACAACAGCTAGAGGAGAGACGGAGTGAGAGAAAGAGGGAAAGAAAGTGCGGGAAGGATGAAAAGGTAACAGAGAGGCAAGGCCCATGCAAAACCACCTGCAGAACGGCGCTGGATATTGTTTTTCTCCGATATAAAAGAGATCTTTCAGAATCATTTGATTTGTCATTTAAATAAAAGTCTTGCATCTCCACATCTTCGCCGGCTCCTTGTATGTTTTCACATAACAGCATTCAGGTTTTTGAGGGAAATTACAGCATATTGTAGACCAAGGCCTTGCACTTTTCTTGACTGTACAAAAACAATTAGCTATGTACAGAATAATAATATGCTTAAATGGTGCTTGCACACAATCAATACAAAATAATTATACAGTATTAATGGTACACATAATTAGATTTATTGCTACATGTTTTTCTTCTTGCAGTTCAAACATCAAACAGGTAGAACCAATTATGCTGAATCTGCTGAAGTGTTAGTTTGCATTGTGGCAACAATCACTTCCTTGTAAGCGCTACTGCAATAAAGTACCTGTGAAAGTTGAGTGTTAAATGAAGTGCCAGTTACCTGACTCGGCCCCCTCAGCTTCACTGCACTAAATAGGCTTTTGATTGTTTTCTTCTTTGCTGAAGTGAAATTACATTACACACCAGAATTCGCTTTTGTTCCACACCTGTAGCAATTAGCACCTGTTTGTTTTTCAGGTGTGAAAGTAAAGCCCCGAAACTGAAAAATTGCCTGAAACAAAGGCTTTTTTGTTGAATTTAAAGACAACATTTGAAGGAGGAACCACAGGTGTGTCAAATGAGAGATTGAAAGTAAACACCGTATGTCCTGGTTCAACCTTCTGCTTTGAATGGCATTGCTTACCATTATACGCAAGTGGAAAACAGGTGCAAAGCACATATTTAACACTAGAACTTCCCATATGTCACTAAAGTTGCCGAACACTCAACACAAATTTAGCAAAATTACCACCAGGGGAACCAATGGGGTATATTCAAAAAAAGGTGTTGCATAAAAATACACTGAAAAAAGTTTAAATAAAAGCCATGGTGGTGATCATTATACCTTTAAAATATACCTCTCCTACCAAAATATAACTGGAACTGAAATTAAACATAACAAATGTGAAAACTAAAACACCAAGGCTACACTGAAAACTAAACTGAAATAAAAATTGAAACTATATAAAAATCAAAACTAATGAAAAATCCAAATCTACAATAACCCTGTTCATTCTTCACACTTTGTACTTTTGCTGTACATTTGTGGATCTAAGATGTACCATAGACAAATATGTCCTACAAGATACATCAGTACAGCAGAAAGGGTGCACATACGCCTTTTTTAATGAGAAGGCGTATGATGGACATATCTTAAAATAATGCTTTCCTAAATAAGGGCTTAAAAAAGGATCAATTATCCCCCGCCCCCTATAACTCAAACATCACAGGTTCGATCCCTGCAGCAGCCAGAGTGTGTCCATCATTAGCCAGTGAAATCAAAGTGTCCTTCAGCAAGTCGAACTGGATAAGAGCGTCAACTAAATGCCACAAATGTAGCCGTAAGCTGTGGTGCTGTTGGTACCTCAGCGCCTTATTTATGTTCCAAAGGCCCCCAAGTTGACCTGCAGTCTGGAAGTAGAGCTCATTAGCTGAGCGTGTCACCGGTGACCACTCTACCCAACTTGAAGGATGGCTCTTCTTACTCCATTTAATAAAGAACCTGCCAGCGTGCGCCTCGTTGTATAATAATTACACTGCTGCGCTATCTGCTACACGCACCATTCTAATTCCTTGACCTGTTGTCAAACAGCATTATCTAATTCAGTGGGTGATATTATATAACTTGTCATCATGTAGCCAAGTTGAGTAATAACTTGTAGAGCTCCTGTATTTCATCGCCACGATGTGATTAACAGTAATTACAAGTCAGCCAAAATGATGTACGGTTATTGAAATGGCGGCGGTGTAAGCGGAAATTCTTCTTAAAACCATAACCTGCTTGCAGTACGGGCAATATTAACGCACCACAAAGGCCCTGCTTGATATTCATTAATGAAGTTATTGTCTGATGCCTTGACAAGCAGACCTGTGCTGCTGACTGATGTGTCATGTGGTGTGACGCATATCATCCCAGCAGATAATAGGTCGGCTTTTCACTAGAAGGCCATGGCTGAGTCCTTGTTGTTTGTGATTCTAAACCCGTGCTCTCGATGTGGCGATGTTGCCCTTGAGGGCCGATCGGGGCTCAGCTTCCTTGTCCCTAATCCTAAAATGTGGGAGGAATTACAAAAACTTTAAATGCCCTCAGCTGCACCACGAGCATCGCGAGAAGCCGCTCAGCCACCGCCTGCCCCTGCAGAGTTCAAACACAGCGGTTTAGCATGTATTTAAAGTGACAGCGTTTTGATTGGGGTTCGTAACTGTTAGGACTGAATCAGGTAGTCAAGACGGGACCCAAGGGCAATGGAGTCGGGCTGCGTGGGGCTCAAACAAGTGTTTTGGTTATAATGAAGACCGACTGGAGGGGTAATTGAGTTATTTGGTTTGGTACCTGCAGCTTTTGGCTCGGCTCCCTGAGATTTGCCTCTGGGTCCCGGCCAAGTCCATTTGATGTGTTTCATTCCACATTGCTCACTGCTCAGCATTTCAAAAGATACAAATGATTGCATAAAATGTTAATGGTGTTTTGTAAGGAGAGATCTAAAGATGGCTAATAACTTAAAATATCCCATCGTGAGTTTTAATATCAGGGAATCATTTTGTAAGAGAAGGTGCCAAATGATCTGCTTTTGGAATTAAACTTCATTTAAAGAGGAATTTAATATCTTGCTGATATATGTTATAGTGAGTTGTAAGTTTCATAAATTAATAAGTGCAGTTATTTTTTGTGGTATGTTGATTTGTATATGGAACACATGACCTTGGCATCCTGAGTGCATGATTTATGCAACCTGTCTGAACAACACAGACATTTCTTTGCTAAATATGTCTTTAGCAAAAACACACATTTATGTCCCTCATAGGTTCAGATATTTCACATTTTGTCCCTCGTCCCCACTCTAGGCATTGCTGTGGACTGAGCCTCAGAGAGTGTCTCTGGTTTATTGTGCCATTTGTTTTGAAATGTTAAGCCTGTTTGGAGGAAAGGGTCACACAGAGATCCACAGTAGCAGCTGCGCCGGCGATTTTCTCTACCACGCTATCCTGCTCAATTGACCGTGAGACGACTGCGAGTCGGCGAAAATGAGAACGACACCCTAAAATTTGAGACAGATTTTTTTTCACCCCCGAATGGAGGGTAGAAGCTGAGCCTGTGGCCTGCTTACGCAATACTTACAATTAAACTTTCAACCTCTCCCTCAAAAGTGATTTCATTTGTTGTCCCAATTATCTTCTAGCACTTTCTGTGATGACACTTTCTCTTCAGCATTGCAGCGATTACCCTAAACTACGTGTTTGCACGGAGCATGGGAACCGAATGAGGGCTTTAGCTGTGTAAACAGCCCGGCATTTTGCACGGCGCAATAGGAGGAAATACTTAATTAGGATTATGGGATTTGTCTCTGCACCTTCAGATTCCTGAGAAAGAGGCTGGGAGGTGTCAGAGGGATATAAGTTTGGTCTCATTTAATCAGCGAGCGAGGCCCGCGCGGCCCTGACCCGGCCGTAATTTATTACCGCTCAAACACAAACACGAGCTCTTTCACCGCGCCTGCCATCGCCCTGCCACCGGTGAGAGAGAGAATCAGCTGGCTGAATAAAATGAAACCAGTTATTTCCCTGTCAACTCAGGATACTTCTACCTTTTTCCTTTTTTTTTTTGCCCTCTCTTTTTTTTTTTTTTTTTTTTTTGCTGCCACAGATATTGCCATGGCAACTGTGGATCCTGTATGGAATAGCTATTGAGGATGTAAAGTAGCTCCCGTGGAAAAAATAATCCCCAAAACAAGAACAGGAAAGGAGGCAGATGCTGTTGTAGGAAGAGGCGTGAGTGCTAATAGAGAATATAGCTTTTATGGGGTTATGCACAAAAGTCCAAGAGCAACTAATGTGGGATTGCAGATCTTCAAATGAGGACGCTCTACCTGTCGTTGCAGCACTTGAAGGCAGCCTATACTTGTCTTATCTTTTTTTTTTTACATTCCACAGTCAATAGATCTGCACTGTGATTGGCGACTGTATAGATTGAGTGCTGTGTTCTAGTTGCACTTCTTCTCCGCCTGCCACCCAATTCGACGGCTGTCACCCTGCAGCCGCGCAAATCCCACAGGCCATTATGAGGCTGGTTTAATCCCCCACAACAACAGCAGCCGAAGCCTTTCAAGGAGGGTTTCAGAGCACGATACCCCTTCTGTCACATGCATCCGCGGGCTCCGGGCCGAGGCTACGGTGCATTGTCGTGATCCCACTCCATCACTAATGTCTTGTCTTATCCTCCCGGAGCTGCGAGCCGCTAAGACAAATGTACTGGATGTCCTCTTGTTGGAGATCAATCACACCATGCCTGTAATCTTCTACTGGGCTTTGTCTCTCTAGATTTGGCCTCGGCTGTTGCAAATAATAAATGACGTTTTCATTGACGTATTGATGTTGCACTTTGCCGCTGAATACGATCAGGATGAGTTTGTGTACGGACCCCCGACTTGTTGATTGTTTTTGCCTTTGTTTTTATTCAAGAATAGAAGTTGAGAACGTGGTCGGATATTTGCGCGCATTCGCTTCTTCAAAACTTCGCCTTCCACAAATAACAGCGCAAAGATTGACCTGCTACTTGTGCAGCTTATCCCACACAATAGGAGCAGAATGAACACTGAAGGAAGTCGTGCCTCAGACCCCAGCTGTGCACCACCAAGACAAATACACTAGCCCGTCCTCTTGTGGAGCGCCACACTTCTCGTAAGCTGTGTTTTCCTGGTACACAAAAACACAGATGTGGCCTCCAGTGTCCCAGTAATAGTGTTTGTGTAGACCAGCTGTTTTTTATTGGATACTGGAATTATCATTATGTATAATTTCAGCAGGAACCTTGAATTTCTTTTTTTGTTTTTTTATTGACCCCTGTGTAGAAAATGCCAAGCCAAGCTGAATAATTCATTATAATTAAATATCAGTTTTTCTCAGTTCCTTAAACTGTGGAGATGCGGGGTTTTTTGCAGGGTGCTGCCATGTGCCTTTGGGTGCCTCTAAACCTCCCTGTCCCAGGTACAGTGATTGACTGGATACTTGGCGACCTACAATGGAAAAAGACCCGCGATTAAAGTGCGCCTTATCACCCAGCTGTGAATCTCGGAGATGAATGCTGATAGCAGCCTCCCCTGTTGAAGCTCAATCATGCGCTACGTGCCTCGGTCTCAGCTTGTGTCCTTAGGATGATGGATGTGCATTTGAATAGTTCTTTCTCGCAGGTAAATATTAACATTAATTCACTCCTTCAATTCTCTTATTTACGCCTCCTCTCTCTAGGTGCTCCTCTGTGTCTCTTTTTCCACACGCGCATGCTCTCAAACCAAATTAACATCTAATTTAAGTGCGGCTTATCCTCGCGCTGGGTCCCACTAAGACAAATGTAGTGAACATCCTCATATATTTTTAGAAGCGTTTGTTTCTTTTCTTACTCTGCTTCCTCATTTTATCCTTCATTCCTTCTTCTCTTGTCTTTCTCTCTGCCTGTCACTGTCCTTACAATGTCATAATTCTTTGTTTGGCTTTGTTTGTACCCACATGCTTCATGCTTTCAGCGCACAAGGCTATATGGCATCTATATGTATACTTCCCACCTATATATGCAACCATGTGTCCAGTGTCACGTTGATTGTTTGCTGCTGCTTAGCGCATGGCGTTTTCCTCATGTCTGCTCGGTCAAAAATAGCTACACTGTTAGCTTATAACATTTCGAGAGCACTGATGTTGAAGAAATGAAATTTTTTTTTTCTTTTAACAGTGTGAGCAACCGGATTAAAGAGGGAATCACTAACACAAACGTGCATCCATGTCATTGTATTGAATGTCTTGTAGAGATGACAACAAATGTATATATTAAAACAAAGAACAGGCATTTATTTTTCTAGGCTTGATGCAGTTTTCACCTTCAGCTGCAATTTTTCTTTCCACGCACATTTTGACTATAACAAATGTTGATTCCTGGGCCATGAACCTTGTCCTTTGGCGGCCATTTATTTCCTTTGAGGGGAAGCAGCAAGCCCACTGACATTCAATCACATTATTTTGGCACAATGATTCGCTGCCTCCACCTGTGACCTGCACGCCACACACAGTGTGTGACAAGTACAGTGTAAATCAAACCACCAGGACACACATACATGGATGTCTAATTGAATCTCATGGTGGCAAGAGCCTGACCAGCAACAAGGATGATCACCTCCGCATCAGTAAACAAAGCAGGCGGCGGTTAGCATCCGGGGCTGCACTTTTTTCCCCCTTCCTACAGCATTTTAATTCAATTTCTCCCAAGCCACCTGCAGGGTGATGCCACTCCACTTGGATGCAATTGCCGACCTGTTATTGCAGGAGTGTGATAGAGAGTAAGCTTATAGCAGCCATAACAGGCTTTTGTAAGGGCATGATGGCCTGCAGGTAAGTGATTTAGAGAAAATCGGGCCGTTGCTCTCCAAACCCACTGCCGGCGAGGCCTAGGCGAAGGCCAGGCAGTTGTAAATTTTCCCAAACTGTCAGCATTTTCCACATCGCTTACCTTAGGCTTGCTGGAATAAATTCTCATACAATTTTCAGAGATGAAATTGGTCATTCCCTGCGCGTCTTTCACTCCAGGACCTCTGAAATTGTGTCTTAGGGTGCCGTTTGTAGGCTTGTCTCACTGTATTTGACCTGGCACCTGATCCATATATTCAGTAAAGAGAAATTTCTCAATCTTTCTCCCAATTTAACAGGAATTGGCTATGCTGCACAGAGCTGATTTGACATGGTCTGTGCGCAAAAAGGGAGCATATCTGGTATGTTCAGGCCCGCTGTAACTGGACACCTAGCTAGGCCTATAAACAGGGTGCCACGGTGCACTTAAAGTCAGTGCTCAGGCACCACACTGTCTCCATCCTGTCAGTACCTTCAACTTTTTGGTAAATTTTCCTCATTGCACCTGCGTCACGTTCCACAGGCCATTTGCCATTGCGTGACTTCATCGTTACGATCTGGGATAATGTCCTTTTAATGACGGGCCATGTAGAAACCCACGAGGTGCTAACTGGCTGTCAGCTCTAAAAATGAACCATGCTTTGCCTGCTGAACAGAAACTCCAGTTTCAACCTGAATAGAATCCAGAGAGCAATGAGATTTTCAGTTTAAGATCTAATGATTTACTATATGCACTCAATGACAAGTCGTAGGAGAACATGAAATCAGCAAAAACACTACTATTTTCCTTTCAGAACAAGAACACAAGCCCTCCTGTGTCTCCCTTTATTTCAGTTTTGGAAAGAGAAAGCAGAAAAGGTTTTATGTAAAGGGACCATACTGCAGAGAGTGGAGTGTTAACTATGGGTCTCGCTTCTCATCACATCTTGACGCGTGTCATTGGACAATTAGATCTGGGGCGGTCGGCCCCGATGTGAAGGCCAGGGATTTTAACTCGAGTTTAATGCGAATCCAAGGGGAAAAAGATGACATCTCTTTCTAGGAATTGACACAAAGGAGATTGGCTCTCTGGATTGTCGGCTCCGTCATACATGGTGAAAATGACTGTTAAGATGAAGGTTTTCTAAAGCCAATGGTGGCGGTGACTCAGCCGTATCTCATCATGTGGCGCCGAGCAGATGGCGATTGGTACCCTGGCCTCTGCCGTGTCTTTAAAAAAGTAAATGCATAAAGAAAAACCTATAGATGTCAAGTGTATTTAGAATGATATGGGCATCACAGCCACAGGGCTGTGGCTGTGATGTCCAGTATTTAGCAAGTTCCCACCTGGCAAACAAGTGGGGAGATAGTAGCAAATCAATACCAAAATAGCAAGTGTTTGTTGTAAATACACTCGCCAGAATTGATCGTCTGATGCGCCATAGGGTGGTTTTGACACAAATTATAAATGTTCACACCTTCAGGCTCCGTCTTGAAATATAATAGTATATGAAGGCCGTTTTGTCAGGGTTTGTAATGACTGTGATTCTATCTGTTGCATATCGATTAATGTCTCAGAAATTCGCTGCCAGGAAGTATATTTCGAAAAGGCGGTGCCACATCAATATGAGATCCAGCTCATCACGAGATGGTGGGGGCGATGCAGATGCAGGTTGCGATTATAATGCCCGCCGTTATGTGTGGAGTAGATGTTATCGTCTTTTGGTCATTTTACCCAGTGTCTTGCAAATCTGTTTGCTCACTTGTCTGCAGATTTTTTTTTTTTGCTGCTTTGACTGTATCATGGAATCTGACACTTGGCTGAGAGATGCAACTTTTAACCAACTGTCACCCTCCACCGTGGCACTTTATGATCTGTTTTTCCCCAGGTTAGCTGCTTGCCAACAGTTGACGAAAAACCCCATCTCGAGCCAAGCGGCTTAACGGCCCCCCGTTTTTTTTTTGTGCGGTAGAAAATTTGATGGCGTCTGTGCAGGTGAAAATCCATAGTGTCTATCGACTGATATGACTGATACTGATCTGAAGCAGTTATTTCCCCTCCAGCGGGCTGTCATTTGGCTGGCTGAGTGAATCCGGCCAGGGCTTTAGCCTATTCTTTTACTGCCAGACGGGCGGGTGATTAGTGTTGTGGCAGGCCGCGGTCGGCAGCTCAGGGCTATTGCCTGATAAAGGGGTCAGGCTCAGCTGCAGACCCACCGCCGGCCGGCCGGCTCACCCTTCCAGTTAGTTTCGTGTTTCTTCTCTACCTTCCCACCGCTGACAGCACCGGCTCTCCCACCCCACCTTCCCGCCTCCTGCTTCTCCGTGAAGCAAATTCCTCTCACCCCCGCCGCTTGTTACAAACACATCTCCACATCAGCGCAAGCAAATCCCCCCAATTCATCTTCTCCAGCCAGAGAGACGGCCATCCAAGAAGGCAGTTAGCCGGAAGCCGGAGTCTGTTCATTCACCGCAGAGGAATAAGAGCCCAAATAGACGAGGGGGAGAGTTAGTTAATTGGATATTATATCGAACAGAAGTAGTTTAGGGCTGGAAAAGAAAATAACTTTTGTTGGCACCAGTGCGATTGCAGCGGCTCGGGGAGACGGAGCGGATGGGATTCTCTCACCAAAGAGCAGGGTTATTGTGTCTGGAATGGTCTTCTAAAAAGGCTAGAGATTGGAAAAAGAGATGGGTCTTTTCATCTTTTCACCAGCTACGCAGAGTTTCTAATCGGATCAGATTTCACTGGTGTTTTAGAAGTATGTTCAACATCAAATCTCCAAAATCCACCCTGGACTAGAATTCACAGGCAGATGTAGCTCAAAGTTCAAAGCCCCAGTTTTTGCAGGTTTCCTGCCTCGGAGCTTCACTGTTGCTTGATCCCCAGAAGACTTTTGTTCAGGAAATGCTGCAGTACAAATGTAGGATAGAGGGAAGAGGTGGCTGGACTACAGTGTGTGGTATTTATTTGAATTTGGGAAGTTTAGTATAGATTTGTGTACGTGAAATCCAATTTTTCATGTCAAGAAACGAGAGGGCCAACATGCAAAACTTTTAAGAAATTGAGGCTTCATTGAGGAATCTCTTTATCCCTTTTTGTTTTTGACGGCTGTCACAATATTTGAATATTGTCAACCACAACTCACTGTTGCGTTAGCTTGTTAGCTGAACCCTTTATTGCACTGCTTTGTCCATTATTTTTGGAGCTGAATAGAATGAACAAATCGAACTGTTTACACATTATAGTTTATGCATGCAGGGGAGATTCAGTGAAGCAAGTGTAACATAGTAACATTTAGAAAATGAGCATCCACAGAGAATGTGTAGAAGTCATTGCAGCTCACCTTGAAGCCTCCTTGAGGGTCAGCAGGAGGATGCTTTTAATCTGTAAGTCCTTATTAACAGGCATCACAGTGACCTTGGGGATACATGTGACTTTTGTCGAATGCTTCTTGCCTTTGACGTGACAATGACAGCTGCCCTTCGTTCCCTCAAGAAGTTTCCATGAGGCGTCGGTCACAACTGAGGAAACCCATCAGCGTATGGGCCTATTCAGCAAAGAGAAACATTC
Source organism: Centroberyx gerrardi (assembly GCF_048128805.1). Taxonomy (NCBI): domain Eukaryota; kingdom Metazoa; phylum Chordata; class Actinopteri; order Beryciformes; family Berycidae; genus Centroberyx; species Centroberyx gerrardi. Next base: position 24,732,418 of record NC_136008.1, read on the forward strand.
ATTCATATCTGCTTTCAGTACAAAACACTGTCAGAATTCAGTCAGATGTAACGGTTCTCAGAATTCATTTTTATTCTCTCGTTTTCAAGCACACACACACACAAACAAACACCACAGCTCAGTTTCATTAATTTGGTTGACTTTTAGAAATGCATTGTTAAGCATTATCTGTGACTGCCTCACGGTTGTTACTAATTGATGCTGCAGTGAGTTCATTATTTTAGTCTCCCATGGCCACTCAGATACCTGATTCACACACAAACCCTCCATTTAACCAGTCTGAGCTACAGAATGTAAAGTAAGAGGCTTTGACGAGGGACAAAAGCCATCAAACAATGCATGTAGGCCATGCCTTTCGCACTTACGTGTATTAAAAATGAAACATGCAGTTAATTCATTTTTCTCAATTAAAGCAGAAAAATATGACTTTAATACTGACGAGCTCGGCACACCTTGGCTCTGTGTGCATGGGTAGGATAATAGAAATGGCAAAGCTCCCTAGAACTGATGACAATAGAACAGTATGAGCTCCACCACAATCTACTAGTAAGCTCTGGGATTTCTGCCCTGAATACCTCCTCTGTTGGAGAGCGAGTACTCCATGCACAAGGCCTAAATTGAGGGCTTTCACTTCCATGTGGTGTTTACTGTGGTTGAATATTTTTAGATTGTTGCTATTGCAGCACTTTCAAGTAGAGCCAAGCGCAAAGTGGAGTTGACACAGGTGTCTGAAAGCTGATAGAGGCCTAGGGCCAAAACAAAAAAAAAAGTCTGGAAACTCATGAGTGACGACTAAAATGCAGGGCGCCTTTCAAGTATGTTGAATGTAATGATAACGTTAAGCCCTCCCCACCCCTCCCACACACACACACACACACACACACACTCCCAATGTTGAAGCCATCTTTTGGATCTGCACTACCATTGGGTGCATGTTCCTGCTCTAGTTTAAGATCCGTTATCCCATAAAGAGCTATGCAAATTGCACTCACAGCCAATTGATTGTTAACAATTGGTCCCTTTCCTCCATGGTACATTTTATCCATAATGCCATAATGCCTCTCTTTCTTCTCGGGACAGTATCTTCTAAGATGTCAGTGCCCCTGTTTCCATGGGACAAGTGCTTTCAACTGCGTGATCGTGAAATTATACATACAGTACACACCTACAGTAGCACATCCGCTTCCTCAATAACCAGATATTATCCTATTTGAGCTTTTATTGGCCATCATAAAAATGGAGTACCCAGATGATTATTCAGAATGATTATGCTAGTGGTGATAAACATTGACCTTGCCCACTATTGGGGAGGGCAGCAAATCCATGCCAGAAACAGCAGCCATTACACAACTATAAATGAAGGAAGTCTCTCAGCTGGCAAGAACACCAAAAACCGTTTTTTTTATTTTCATGTGTTGATGGTTTACTCTCAACATTTATCAGCTATCTAACGGACGCCTCGATTTCCTTTCAAAGGCAGCCAGACTGAAATGACCTCGTTTGAACGCACTATTCTGTGTCCAACTCCCCCAAATGATGCATTAAAACGCCGTGATCAACACGTAATAGGCCTTATGCCACTGCCAAGAAAAAAAAAAATCCAACCCAAGCAACAGAGAGCACATGCATCAGATAAAACGCAGACAAAAAAGATAGACAATTAGGAAGTGGAAAAAAGAAATTACCAACCTCATTGATGGGTCTGAATGGAGTCCCTGAGGAGGAGGAGGTAAAATGTAACGCCTCAACAAAAGGACATTAGCACAGCTCCCCTCATTACTTTGAGTGTAGCCTCCTCCCCCTCCTAAACCCACTTCCAAAAAAAAAAAAAAAGTTTACTATGGTTTGATAGGGAATTACATCCAAATATACCACTGCTCCTTCCAGACGTTGTGGTCTGAAATGTTACATTTTGTGCATAAACCCGTACACTTCTGGTGCAGCTTTCAGTATGCGGACTCTACTTTTGTTCCATCCAGATATTTTCGAAACAAACGCCACAATAATATAGTATAATAATATAGTCATAAGGCTGAAATCTGCGTCCTCCCACAGGCAAACATCAGAACTCCCTCAAAATGACTGTTAAAGTATCACTTCTCTGTGTGTGTGTGTGTGTGTGTGTGTGTGATATTAGGAGAAGCACTGGGATCAAAGTTCTCCTTTCACAAGGCGAAGTCTCTCATTTGCATTCGGCAGCCTTGGCTCGCCGACATCAAAACAAAACAAAGTTTAATTTTTGCAAACACGCTGAGTATCATATTGATCACCTTGAAAGCCCGTATTAGCGAGACGTTGAGTGAATTTTCTCATTACAGTGCACGGTTCATTGACTGTAATTACCACGGACACTTGAAAAGTTATGCAGTAATTAAGCCAAGTAGCATAATGTGAGCTTAATTATGGCTGAACAAGGATAGGTATCTGTGTAGAAACAGAGTGAAAATGATTTCATTGCCGTGTTTGTTCTCAAGTTGGTCACATGCTGAACAGCCCTTGCAAGCAATTGAGTGAATGAGCATAATGAGCAGAGGTAAGGTCTTTGAACATGAGTCATGTCTTCACATACTAATTATACAGGAGTTGATTTAAATAATAAAGAGAATGTATGTTATTCAGTCATGTTCCTATTACTGAGGAGGAGATTTAAACCTTTGATATAAAAGCTAAGACGGGACAATGTTCGAAGCCTTTGACCCAATCCAATATTTGCGTTAGTTACATGAATATATGATCTCAGGAATTAGCAGGGAGTGATGAGGAGGCAGAAAAGCAAGCAGGCTTTTTCATATTTACAAGTCAAACATCACACATTCCTGCATTCCTGTGACTTTGAGGAGAGGTAGGAAGTCGCCGAGACCGAGCCAGAACAAAGATGGCACTCTTTTGAGACAGAGTGTCATCTGTCATCGATTTCGCGATAACGCACCCATTCTTATTCCACACACAGAGAAGAAAAATAAGTTCATACATTTCAGAGAAAATCCGGCTCCTTTTCAAGTTAACTATTCCGATTTATCTGGGTTTACCTGAGGATAATTTCAAAGCTGGCTCTTTTTCTTTCTTTCTTTTTTTTTTTCTTTTTTCTTTTTTGATAAGCCAGCCAACACATCGGGCTGCAGTGTGTCTGTGTCATAATCCTCAGGTACCAACCTTTTTTCTCCCTTGCAGAGTCAGCCAAAGCTCAAAATCTCCAACGATAACCTGGGATAGCCTCTACCAAAGTCCCGTGGAGCTGCATGGGCCTCTGAACTGTGTCTCGCCGATGATCGTTTGAAATTTTGGCAACATTCCACAAAAGGGAAGCTCTCTTAAAAAAAGAAAAAATGGAATGAATTGCCATCGGGGCATTTCATTCAATTTGAACTATAGCGTTAGTTCACTCTGTACAACATCGTATCGTGTGGGCAAGATTAATACCATGGTGCAGGAATTTGATTAAAAGATATAATCATCAGATAATAATTAATTCACCGGCACCAGATGTGCAGAGATTCTGCGACGGATTCAGTTTTTTTTGCCTTCCTGCGCGTGTCTCCTGAGCTCTGCCAACTAAGTAAAGAATCTGATGGGTACAAATGCTCCCTCAAACTACTGGGGGAGCAGACGTGTCTATTTCAGGCTTGACTCTAATGATGGGTGTCGGGGTGGGGTGGATTGAGGATGAGGAGAGATAGAGGGATGGAGAGAGCAAGGTAGAGGGCTGGAGTGCCCTCGTGGTCCCAGGCACAGATGGACAAGATGAGAGGGGAAGACGAGCACAGCTGAGGCCTCGCAGCGCCGAGCGTGTATAAGACCAGGAATCAGCGAGCCCCGGCTCCACGCTGATGACACTGGCTTTACCGCCGCTCAGTCGTTCAGCGCTCTCTCGTCGGGGGAACCCCCCGGAGACGCGGCTGGCGGGGCGCAGTTGCATTAAGATTAAAGCCACTTTTCCCCCTCCGAGATCAAAAGTTGGCGAGGCCGTGCCAAAAAAAAACCCCCGCCTCCGATGTCGTTATGACGGCGATTTGATAAGCGCTCAAATGCCCCGAGCCATTCGCAGCGGTGATATGAAAGCGAACTCGAAGCGTATCAAAAACGATGTGCGTGTTCTAATTAAACCGAGTTCATTTACAAGTATGTCTTCCATCTGTTTGGGTAGAGAGACATTTGGCTGGATTTCAGTGGCCAATACCCAAGGTTCACACCAAGGTACGTGTATGAGGATGGACTTTGATGTTTAGGCAGCCCGGTCTCCTGAAATTTTGTGAAATAAGCAGAAAGTCTTCAAATGTAAATGTGTGTTCTGTGCACGAAAAGTGAGAGAATTACGTGTTCGCAGCACAAAAGGGTGACATGAAGAGACACAACTAGTAGTGTCACATTGAAGTAGCACAGTGGAAAGTCAGGGTGCTATGGTCGGGTTGGTGGATGGATGGATGGATGAGTTTGTCTTCAATGCTGGCGACCGGAGTTCAATTCTCAGCTTACAAAGAAGATTTCTACCGTGAGTCAAAGTTTAATTTTTAGCTAAAGTTTTTCTTATTTAACTATGACCAAAGCCTTTCCCTAACCTTAACCAAGTTGTTTTAGGTGCCTAAACTTAACCTGAACCTGAACCCAAACCTTAACCAAAGTTGTTTTAGGTGCCTAAACTTAACCTGAACCTGAACCCAAACCTTAACCAAAGTTGTTTTAGTTGCCTTAGCATTAGGGCCACATGTGAAAAATTTGAGTTCTGAGATTAATTTTAGTTTAAAGTCAGATTTCTGAGATTAAAGTCATAAATGTAATCTTCACATAATTTGTGTCCACAGCACATAAATCTGCGTTTCAGACTTTGAGCTCATTTCACAAATCTTTATGAGATCACGTTGTGTTTTGGGGTACGCTATTCCCTTTAGCATTATAAGCTTTCCATCAAAGCTTTCCACAAATAGTGTAGTTTATGACAAAGAGATTGGCTTGATTCATTGTGACCCCCCCCCCCCATCCTCTATGGACTCCCTTAAGCCTCGTGCATCAGAACCATGTTTGCTTGCCAAGCCTTAGGCCTGTACCACTGAGAAAAAAATAAATAAAAATCCATTCATGTACCACCATGAGTGTCAAGTAGCGATAGCCTATGTGAATGTTTGTTTGTCCCGCTGCTTGCATTCTACTTACCGCATGTTGTGGGGGATGAGCGCATCAGCTAAACGCCTCGAATGAAAATGTTAAAAAAAAAAAAGTCAAAAGTTATCTGCGGGGCTTCGCGCTCCCCGAGAGTTGAAGCATAAAGCGCACTCTACCTGAACTGGGGATATAGAAAGACTAGTAATCTTCCACCCGGGCTTCGCAGGGAGGGAAAGAAAGAACACAATAGCATCATCCACTTCTGATCCATTTTGTGTAGAGGAGAAGAATGGGAAAAGAAAATGAACACCTTGCTGCAATCTCAGCCGCAACAATTCCAGGGAATGGAGAAAAATGAGGAGAGAAATAACTCGACCACAGTTAAGTTCTTAACAAGCACGCCGCATTGGGTGTATGAATGTGTGTGTGCATGCCTCCATGCATGTACTGTATATGGTAAAAAGTCATATATATTCTGCTGCTTGTTTACTGTACAAGTGGTAGGAGTAGATGCTGGGGATTATGCAGATATGAGGACTAGTGGGTTTTATTTGAATACACAATGCTACAGAAGACGTGATTTATACTAGAGCTCAATTTCACGTATGCACACTTGCACAAGGTGGATCGACACCGACGCACACTAACGGTATATCAAACACAAAGAGAACAATCAACAATTGATCAAGAGAGTCGCCCATAACCGTAATCCTTCCCACCTTCACCTCATCCGTCTGCCTGTGCTCTCCTTTCCAGCTTGGCTCAGGTTTTTTATTTTTATTTTTTTATTTTATTTTTTTTTGTGCAAAGGCGACTCTCTCAGGTAGGCAATGCGCTGAACAAAGTAACTCCGCCGACCAGAGCCGGTTTCCAAGGTAACAGAGAACGGGCCTCCTTTGGATCTAATGGCTAATTTCCACACCTGTACCCCACCGCCACGACTGCAGGGCGGTATTTCAAGATGCTTTATGAGTGCGGGTCCAGAGAAGCTATCGGCGGCGAGCGCGGCTTTTCCTCTTTTCTCTCGCTACCGTTCTCAAGTTTTTCCGTCTCCTCTTCTCCCTCTCTTTCTCCCCCGTCGCTCTCTCTGTCTCTCTTTTTCTCTCCCTGTCTGTCTCTCACTGGTTCAGGCTATCCTCAGGTAGCTCTTTTTTCCTCCCTGTCACTCTATCAGTCCATCAAAGTCTGAGGCCTTTGTGCGTCTTTCTGTATATGACAGTGTCCTGCGGAAAGACGGGGGGGGGCTCTAATTTGACTCCACCTGTTTCTAATGGAGATCCCAGACGTTTAAAGCGGAGATGTAAAATAATTGGCCTCTTGAACTGATTTGATCCGTCAGTGTTTTCACCTCCCCTCGTTTTTTATTTTGCGAATGCTTTAATCAAGAAAAGCTCTTGCATTTCAAAGCTTTTTCAAATGAACTTTCCCGTATGTTTCGCTCAGCTTGAGTCCCTGCCTTCCTGAGGGCAGCAGACAAACAGGCTAATGGCACCTCAGACGTTGTAATTTGTGTGCATCTTAACGAGCGCGGCCAGGAGCTGTTTGCAGAGTTTCCCCGGCAAGCTCTGTGAAGGTCAGCCAGGCACCGCAGCAGATGTTAAAGACAAACTCAATTGCTTGGACAGTTCACACACACACACACACACACACACACACACACAGACACACACACAATCATCGTACACCAGCATGCAAACACGCAGATGTCTCTTATCGTGATGATATGGTGATTTTGGGATATCGTGACACACAGTTCTGCTGTCTAAACTGATGATAACAAGCACATTTTATGAGGTATGAAACATTTTAAGGAATATTATTTGAAAATTTCTTTGACATCACACCTAACATTACCATTCGGTTCAATGGGATCGACAGTAATTTGATTGTTTAACATGTGATTTTGCATATGTGAGCCATATCATGATATACATTGATATGGAAAAATATCCTTATGATTATCGTGATATTGATTTCAACCATATTGCCCAGCCCTAAGCGCACACATACACACACACATGCACAAACTATACACTGGCATATAAAGATGCAAGTATACAAGCTTAGTCACGTGGGTGCTGCTAGGAATTCTGGCCCCCCTGACAAGATTCCACACTGGGCCCCCCCACCCCCACCCCCCAACTAGCAACACCTTGTATAGACACATGCGCATACAAACACACTCCATACACACCCTACACTGATATATAAACACAATCACATGCGAGCGTTACATGCATATGCACACACACATGCTACAGCCACTTGTGGACATACAAGGACACACACGACTATTTGCCACAATGTGTTTATATACCGCTGCTGTGGGGTAAAAACCTTGTGTTCAGCTTGAGTGCCATGCAATTTTTCAGTTTATTCAATGGCTTGTGAAAGACATTCACATGCCCAAGGGTGGTAGAATTCGCTCCACCCATAGGAGACAAATATCGTTTATTATGTATAGCAGAAAGTATTTAAAATTCCTTTTCACTTTCTTTGACATCTTGAAAACAAACTTTTGACCATGTGAAGAATATTTGCGTCCTTGTGTGGCTCCAACAGTTGGCATGATTGATGAGATGCCGTAAATTGGCTTTTATCACCTTGAATGAGAGAGTGTCAGTCAAGGCGATGCAACAGTCGCCCTCACTTCTCAGGTAAATCACTCTACCACTCCTCCATATGCTCCACCATATGCATTTGCGGCAGTTGATAATGAATGTTGTCTTCAAAGCAACTCGTCTACGTACAAAAGATACTTCTATTTTCTAAAAATATCCTATAGCCTTATCCTCTAATTGGAGTTTGAAAGGATATTTATTGGTAGGCCTCATTGTTTTACATTGAATGACAGACAAATACAGTTCTACAAAGAGAAATTTCCAGTTCAGAATCATATTGAAACATGATATAATGCAATTAGTATCACTGCAAACTTTGAAAACTTTTAGCTCACTTTGTATCAAAAAGCAATTTGGCAAAATATAGAAACATTATTATTCAGTCACACCAAAAATGTACCTGGTAAAGCAAACAGCGGCTGACATTTGGAGGCCGTCTCTTGCATTGTAATTCTGTATGAATCGGAGATTGTTCCACCTCTGCCTTGAATTATTTCAAAGCAAAGCACAGTGTTATAAAGGGTGTCAAATCTGACAACACACAGGCACTCAAATCTTGACCAGGAGACCTCGCTCAAAATAGCTTGCCTCTAATGTGCTTTCTCCTTTCACTGAGAAATTCAATAACCCATGTCAGGTAACGGCCACTTTTACATTTAAAAAGCAGAGCTTGTCACTAGTGAAACCATGTACAATGCAGCTTTTTGAAAGGTGTGTATTTGATAAAGGGTGCCGATCACAAACGGCTGTGTACCAGGTACATTTGCTTACACAGGGATTGGTAATTGCGAGGGGTTTTGGAGAGAGGGTAGAGAATACAGCAATCTAAGCAGGTGAATTGGCAGCTTTGCCATGGCTGTGCTGAGCAGACTGCTAAATAAGGTTTTCTGTTGTCCGTAGAGAAAGCACCGGGACCGTGGCGGGGGGGGAGAGAGAGAGAGAAACAGAAAGAGAGAGCGAGAGATCAAGGGACACAGAGGAGCAGCAAGGGCAACAGAGGGAGGGAGAGAATGAGAGAGAGAGAGAGAGAGAGAGACAGGGAGTGGGGGGAGGGAAAGACAGAGAGGGGAAGACAGACGGGCCGAGGACAATAAGAGGATGAGGGAGAGAGTGAGACGAGCACCTTAGAAAATCAAGCAGCCAGGCCGTTCCCCAGAGAGGCAGCGAGGCTGGCTGTGGCTGGCTGATCCAGTGCTGTGCTGCACTGTGTGAAAGGGGCCAATAACAGGCTGAGTAATGGGATTGTGCCACTGCAGATTGTGTGTGAACAGGTTGGGTCCTTGGGTGTTCCCACACGTCGGGTTAGCACTGGCCTGAATACGACCAGACTGAGCGGGAGCCAAGCCTGCCCATTGTGCTCAACACTTTTAAGCGCGCCATTTTTACATTTAAGGCGATGCGCGGCACCAGTGTATGTGAATTTGAGTGCCTGCGTTTGATTAGAACATTTTGAAATTGGTCTGTTAGTTGTGTGTGTGCACCGGTCCGTCTGCGTGCGAGCCTGTGCCTGTCCCCAAGAATAAAATCATGTTGTAAAAGTGAGCCTATGGGCTCCATATTGATGTGTGGTTTAGTTAGTTCACACAATGTCAGTCTCTATTAGGGACCCCAGCGCTCAGCATCCCCCCCCCCCACCCCCACCCTTCTGTTCTGAAGCCCTCCTGCTCTGTGTCCTGCCGGTGCTTTCGCTCACATTTAGCACGTCCCATCGCATTAGTCTCACTCCGTCCCTCACCTTGTGGCTCACCTCGAGCCACCGCTGCCGAACCGCACGGCACTTTCCATTTCCCTCGTTACTTCTTCGATATTGTGTCCGTTGTCGGATTGGCGGCTTGTGCGTTCACGTTGCCGATGTGCGAAGGCGTGCGAGTGTGTACGGGTTAATTGTACCGCCGTGATTCGGCTTGTCTGATCGGTGAATTTATTTTGTGGTAAAGGTGTTGCTAATGCCGGCTCAAAGAGAAGATGAATACAACAGCATGCAAATGCCCTAACAAGATGAATGTGCTGCCAGATTCTGGGAGAATATACAGCTTCGTGCCGCTTCAACACCAACACAAAACAGACTCAAGGGTCCTGATGATGAGTCAGAGGCTCTACAAATTATAGATTTTTGAGAACTTCTAAGAGTATTGATTCAAAATTATTCAAATGAACTGCCCACTTACTGCACATGTTAAAAGGGGAATATAATTCATTGGACAGGAACCAAAGCCATAATTTCTGCTTTATTTTGCTTGCCTACTGGTGTAACAGTCATTATAAGAAGAAATAGTGTCTGACTCTTTCTGCTGGCAACTGCATAGTGCACTCAATAACACCTCCAAAACACCTCCATTTTCCACCAAATTTCAGGCCTCTGACATCTCATTACTTTGGATTAACTAGTCATAAGTGCCACCTCTGACAGCTCTGAGGGGGCTACAGATGATGGCCTAAGGGTTTATTCGTACCCTGTGGCGCTACGCTATCTTAACCTGCCAAGGTACTGAGGGCTAGAGACGAGTGATTGAACAGGAAAGCTGGCTGGCTACAACTTCCTCCAACCTGATCTCAGCCTGACCTCATCCTGTTTTTTCCAACTTATTCGTTTTGGGTGAAATATTTTTTTCATGCCATTTCCGTCACTCTTGACATTTGAGAATATTCTTTGAGAGTTGAAAGGTTATCTTGTCAGCACTTAACATCTCATTTTGTCACAACGTAGACGTCGGTCCATAAAAACCTCTGTCTGGGAGTGCTGCAATCAGATGAGGTTCAGCTGAGATGTGCTTAAAGCAGAAGAAAGTAGAGAAAAACATACAGTTAAAGGCCCACCACACATGGAAAACACTATAATGGATGGGATCTATGTCAATATAGTTAGTTAGTTAGAAACTTTATGTGGAAACTTGTCTGGCTTCATCGCAGTCAAAACATGGATTTACAAACAAGACAATTGTAAAAAAAAAAACAAAGACATAGAAACATAAGAAGACAAAAATAACTTATAATATAATTATAAAATGCCATGCTAGTTTATAATGTGGAAAATTCTGGGGACATTCTGGGACAAGTGCAATGTGCAAAAAGTACAGTGCCGATTAGGCCAAAAAGTATTATGTGCAAATTTAGCTTGGGGGGAGAGGTTAAGGGACTACATGGGGGGGGGGGGAATCCAGGATATAAAGGGCCTGACTGATATTCAAATTCATCATGTTTTTCCTTAATTAAAAGCATCACTTTGCAAGTAATCAGAATCAAGGCTGGAACAAGAAAAACAGTGTGTTTGATCGCAAAATTGCGTATATGGGCCATAATTGAGAGGTGACCTATAGTGTATCGGGGGCTCTTCAGGTGGACATGATGTGACTAGGAGGTGGGTGTAATGTGACTCCAGCATCCAATATCGGTCAATGCTAATTAAGCTTGACAGGTGGATACAGTGCATTATGCCCAGAGAAAGAGGCGGCGGCACTCTGTATTCCCCCCTGTAATCCCTCCACTGCACTGCTGCCTGTGCAGCAGCCACGACCCGCTGCACTGAGACTCATCAGTTCTCCCTACCACAGTGCCCCAGAACAGCCAGGTGCCTCGGGCTCGCTGACACCAGGCCCGTCTCTGGTGACTGAAGTCACCTCGGCACAGAGCTGAAGTTTCCTCCTCTCAGGTTGAATAGGGCTGGAGGGAGCACCGTTTAGTTCCCCTTGTTTAAAGATAAGATAAGGCTAACGACTGTAATAGCTCCTCAGGGAAATAGATACTCAGGATAGTGGAGATCGGCTGTTCGTATCAGTCCAGTTTCTGTCGGCGGTGTAGTGGACACCAGAGCAGAGGCTTTTGGCTGGGAAATAGGCATCTTTTTGCATTAGAAGTCAGGCTGATGACTATATCAGTGTTTATCCTTCATAGCTAGGAAATAGCCCCTTTTAAGTTTTAATGGTTTTAATCATCACTCATCGTTCTTGTCTATTTAGATTTTGCTTGCTGAAAGAGAAAACAAACTCTGTATGTGGTCCAGTAAATTTCCAAAACCGTTGCAGAAACTTCAGAGTGGTTTTGTATGTGTGTGTGTCTGTGTGTGTGTGTTTTCTCTTTTTTTTTTTTCCAGCCCATAACTTCTGTGGTCTCTTTCTTCTTTCTCTTCATGAATCTTTCATGGAGAACAGGGTTCATTCAGCAAAGTCAAATTCAAGCACTTTCCAACAGTGGCTTGCAGAGCCTCTCAGGGGCAGAAGTAACAACCCGAGAAGAGGAGAGGGCATTTCCCACCAAATGCCAAAGGGCTTGAAGGGCCGTCCTCTTCTCGGAGGAGATTTTTTTAACTTTTGAAAAAGTGATTTGAAATACTTATTTCAGGTGACTTTAGAGTGAAGGACACTGATTTTCTACCATCATCTTCATAACAGTTAAAGGCACCGTGAGGCTCCAGGCGTACTCAGATGAGCGTGTTTTTGAGTGAATGATAAAAATGAGTCTGGTGAAGAGCATCAAATAACACTATTCAGAAGTAATCGCTCACATCCCGCCTGTTACGCTATTCTAAAAGGCACCAACTCCCAAGGTAAAATACAGTCAGAATAATGTTTTCCAGACTATTACATCTGATGCGGTGAATGACACATTGGACACAATTGACAAAAATGAAGACGGAACAGTACGAAAAACCAGCATTCAGTGAGAGTGTAAATGTAGCAGTTTGAGAAGGTTTCCCTTCAATTACAGATTGCAGAAATCACCAGCAATCTTGACTTGAATACCAATGATCTAGTATTCATTGTAATCATGTCTTCGACTGCCCTCTTACCTGTGACAGTTGTGAAAAGTTTGCTCATTTGCTTCACTTTTGTATAGATGAGGCAAAGGTGAAGTCTTTTCCTAAATCAACTACTGATATCAGGCAAAACCCTGATTTTGTCACTTGCTGGCAATTTCAAAAATACATGTACATACAGTATATATATATTTATACAGTATATATGTGTATATATAGTACAATATATTGTATATATATTGTGTCTCTACTGCTGACTACAAAGAATAACACTGCTTTAGGACAACCAACAGTAGTTCTCCTTAGATGTAAACTTTAGAGGGAAATGAAAGCACAGAAGTGCCTATTTGATCATTTGATTGGCCCGTGTCCCTCTGGGTTTTTGCTTCGAATGATTGGACGTCCTTTACGAAATGTTAGCTTTGGGCAGGATTTGATTGTCCCCTTTCTCTTTGCATAGTCAGAGCTTTTCCAGCACCTTGAAGCTTTAGTGAGCGACCAACCAATTTAAATTTTGGCACTTAGATAATGTGCTCTGGTCGTGTATCACAAAAGATCACTGCCGAACGCTGACACTGACCTTAGAAAGACCGCATTAGAAAGACAAGGAGGTATTATTTTGCATTCACTTGATGTCACAGCTGCGATCTTGCATACCATCTAAAGTAATAAGCATTTAATTTAATTCAATTGGGGATACAAAGTGGTGCAAGAGAAGGCAGCCCATAAAAAGTTAGGATAATTATTGACATTAATCATCTATAACTTAGCTTGGGCGATAGATTATATTATCAAGTAATCTATCAGAACCAGAGGGCAGTAATTTATTTCAAATGACTTTTGAGTAGACAATGTGCAAATGGAAAATTGTGCTTATGTTTTACAGTAGTTTCTGTACCTGGAAGGCCTGGTGCAGACTTTAGTTTACTGCTATTTGCCTCATTTCAGTGTCAAATAAAAAAGTGTGCATAACAATATAGATCCTATACTTACTCCAACAGTCTGTAAGAAAGTGGCTTGCAATGCTTTCTAGGTTTTAGATTTTCATATTCAACATACACATAAGTGCAGGAGCTGTTTGTGTTATGCCAAACTCTACGTAGCATAACAAGCTGTCTTGTTATAGGCTAAGACATCAGCTTATCATGCAATGTAATGTGTTACATTCTGTCTTACGGACTCCATGGGTCCAAACCCAGCTGATATTGTTAGACTGTAAAGTTTAGAGCCTCTCCCTCAGCTCCTTTACTCTGCCGTCTAGCTGTCTCTCCTTTGTATCTGGAGACTTGTGGTATTCCTTGACAGCGCTCTAAAGCCTGTTTGATTTTCAGATGAAGCTCAGTTTACCTGCTGACTTTTCCATCAGCCGACTTGAGGAAGATCCAGAAGTTCCTTCCTCCATCTCTTCCTTGATGCTTCTGCTGTCTCTGTCACTGGTCCTTTCGCTTTACTTTGCCTGATGCTTGGTGGAATTTACACCAGAAGTGTATTGGAAACAAGAGGCACCATGGGACGCACTTTGTATGCAGTTTTTAATGAATCAATGAGTGAATCCATCCATCCATCAATGAAGCCATCATTTCATCAATTAATCACATTAAGCAGTCCCTTCACACTCATGGTCTTATAGAGGACATGCTGTGCAGCCAGCGAGTGTTCTCTGCTGCTCCACCATTGCTTCTCCACTGTTTGAAAAGCCTCTCATGACAGAAGCTTGGCCATGTGAACAGAGAAGGAAGAGTGGTGCCACTCTGCCCTGTTGGATAAACACTCACAGCAGAGCACATTAACCTTCCACTTTCCATTTTTAAATATTTTATTCCATTTTTGCACAATACAAAGGGTGAGAAGCCAGGTCTCTGACTGGTAATAACACTTAGATGAAAGTGCTGAGTGTGTGTATGTGAGTATGTGTGTGCACGCGCTTGTGTGTGTGTGTGTGTGTGTGTGTGTGTGTGTGTGTGTGTGCGTTCGCTCCAAAGAACAACAAATCTGGGTTGCTGCGTTCTCAGCTTCTATATTCAGGCCCCCCACCGCAGAGTGAATGTCAGCACTCTGTGTCGTACTCTGGCTGGCAGTGCATGCAAGCAATTAATGCTGCTGTGTGAAATGTCCCAACGAAACATTATAACTGAAACATAAGAAAACTGGGTTGAAGTTCCTTGAATTTGACATCAAACACCACCTTAAGAAATGACTGCACCCCCCTCTCCGCTTGTATTTCATAATCACGCTCGCAGGAGTGGGCGAACCCAGGTGAAGTGTGGCTCTGTTTGGTTTCTCTGCTTCCCTGGCCGAGCTCCAGCGAGAGCTGCGAATGGCAAATAAGAGGATGAACTAACAGGTGGAGCGCAATTTCAAGATGAGTAGGCAGCCGTATAAAGGTCAGGGTATGGAAGTGTATTCCATGACTTGTAATTATGTGAAGCTTTCACTCTGCTTTCTCCCTGCAAATCAGTAATGCTGACACTTCCATGGTCTTTTTTTATTTTAGAAGATCCTATTGCTAGCTCCCATCCGCTGCCACTTTATGACAGCTACTTCCGAGTAAGCATTCAATTTAAAAGTAGGCCTAATGATGTCAGATTTATTGATTTCTGAAAATGTGACACGTAACAGCTTTAATTGATTTGGAGACACAAAAATGCATGACAGTGGATCACTGTACCTCATTCTGCATCCAAAGCATGTAGAATACCACAGATAAATAAGGCAGATTTTACTTACCTGCATGTTTGGCATGAAGAAATGTACCCTCCTTCCCTGCACTATAACTACCTGTGATGGCTCCGAGCTTGAAATAGTCATGCCCTACATACTGTATAGTTAGGAATGTGGCCAAATAGGATTTTGTCCTTCTTGCTACACCTAACCAAAAACCAGGCAAAAGTTAAATCCAGAATCAGCATCCTATACCTCAATCACTCCTCTCTCTCTTCCACCACTAAACTGACATTTATTGCAGTGACCATCCTCCACATGCTGGATGATGGAGATGTCTTGTATGATTTTATATGTAACACTGCCCTTCAACATCTATTTGTTCTGTACCACTCTGCCATCAGATTTGCCAACACTGCTGCTTAAAATAAATAATCAGTTCCAATTGTATCTTTTTATCAAGTGGCCCTCTTTGCACACAAAAGCTCATTGACTCACAATAATTTACTAAACCTTCCTTGGATTTTCTTTTCTTGCTCAGATGCCAACCAATCTGAAAAACCTCCTACTAACCTGCCTACAAAACACCCAGGAACAAATATCACACTTTGCTCTGCACAAGGACAGGAACGATTGTGCATGTGCTTTCGGATATATCGGAAAAACAAGTTTCCTACTCGGAATTTCACATGAACGCCCTCCAAAGTCGGACGATTACGTCGGAAACTCTGAGAAAATTTTGCTACCCGAGTTTCTGAGTTATGACGCAGTGGTGACCTTTAACCTTCTCAACAAGGCGAAAAAATAAAGCAAGAAAACACATACCCATGCATCTTTATTGCAAATTTGTAGTTAGCCAGACATTTGTTTGAATGACGTTTGTTAGTTTGTTAAGCTGCAGGACGTCCATGTTTGTCTTCCGGGTTCAATTTTCTGACAAAACAGCACATGAATGCAATAGTTTTTTTTGGAAGTCCGGGATGTCGGATTTTCTCACAGACACATGAACATGCACCGAGTTACAAAAATTCATCCCTATAAGAGCTTTCAACAACTATCATGCGCATTCAGCCACCTACAACTGCTTCCCATAACTTTTTGTCTCATAATTTGTGGCCTTTTTTTCTAATTGTGCTCATATTCTGTTTCATATTATGATTTCACGACCCTAAGTTTGTTTCCTCATTCATATGTTTCCCAATTTTGTTCCCTGCCACCTTTTGTTGCATTTGTTTTCATATTTTTAGTCCAGACTGTCTACCACTGTTACTCTCTAGTGCTGTTCCACAGTGGTGATTTGTCGGGGCTGAACTTTTTTATGCCTCTGTTAATGAGAATTTGTTCTCAAGTGACCGGCCGGCTGAAAGGTCAAATATTGTATTGGGTAACACATCAGAGCACAAATAGCCACATAATCATTCTTCAATGATAGCAAGCCATGTAGAAAAGACTCCATATTTCCCATTCCTCTGCCCTTATAATGCTTTCCTATCACAAGCTGTCATGAGCTGTCACCCTTCTGTCTTACAGCATCCATGGGTCCAGAACATGAATCTTGTGTAAAACTCCAAACCCAGCTGATATTGTTAGACTGTAAAGTTTAGAGCCTCTCCCTCAGCTCCTTTACTCTGCCGTCTAGCTGTCTCTCCTTCGTCTCTGGAGACTTGTGGTATTCCTTGACAGCGCTCTAAAGCCTGTTTGATTTTCAGATGAAGCTCAGTTTACCTGCTGACTTTTCCATCAGCCGACTTGAGGAAGATCCAGAAGTTCCTTCCTCCGTCTCTTCCTTGATGCTTCTGCTGTCTCTGTCACTGGTCCTTTCGCTTTACTTTGCCTGATGCTTGGTGGAATTTACACCAGAAGTATATTGGAAACAAGAGGCACCATGGGACGCACTTTGTATGCAGTTTTTAATGAATCCACGAGTGAATCCATCCATCCATCAATGAAGCCATCATTTCATCAATTAATCACATTAAGCAGTCCCTTCACACTCATGGTCTCATAGAGGACATGCTGTGCAGCCAGCGAGTGTTCTCTGCTGCTCCACCATTGCTTCTCCACTGTTTGAAAAGCCTCTCATGACAGAAGCTTGGCCATGTGAACAGAGAAGGAAGAGTGGTGCCACTCTGCCCTGTTGGATAAACACTCACAGCAGAGCACATTAACCTTCCACTTTCCTTTTTTAAATATTTTATTCCATTTTTGCACAATACAAAGGGTGAGAAGCCAGGTCTCTGACTGGTAATAGCACTTAGATTAAAGCGTTAATGAGAATTTGTTCTCAAGTGACCGGCCGGCTTAAAGGTCAAATAAATATTTTATTGAGTAACACATCAGAGCACAAATAGCCACATAATCGTTCTTCGACTCCATGTTCCTCACTCCTCTCTAATGCTTTCCTATCATGCGCATTACAAAATGAAGCAAAAGAAGATCCTCAACAAATTCAAAAAAGCAGACTCCGCCAGAAGAGACAAACTTTGCATGTCTATGTGTCAGGATCAGCCTGTTTCCTGGGTGCGCACAGAGGGACGCTGATCCTGGAAAACGCTTGATAAAAGGTTTTAAGTGGGACTGGGATGGACTGATTGCGTATGCGCCACCAGTACTGCTGAATTTCCTCGGTCCACAGGGAAGTGACGCTCCCTCCCTGTGTAATGCTTTGATCACCACAAGACACCGGCAGCATTGGGCATGTTCCCTACCTTTACTCCCCCCGTGCCACAGGAATACATTAGCATATTTTGCTTTAAAGAGCTGTCACCTGTAATCGCATGGCTCTAGGTTAACAATGTCTGTGCAATTTTTTCTTTGCTTTGGTTGTGTGGAAATATTGGCTGTTGGATGAGCGATTTGTCAGCTAGTGTTGTTGTTGTTCTTAATACTGTAGCGGCTTACTGCCATCAGAGCATTGTCGTGATATAACACAGCACTCTGCAGTGTAGTGAATAATGAGGACCTTGTGCCATTTGGCAGACCTTTTTTGTTATTTTCACAAAACTCCTCGCAGCTAAGTAAAACTGGGCTATAATTTACATGTTAAAGGTTGCAGTGCACATGCCCTTAAACTCAAACTAACCAACTTGACATCCACAAGGGGGGTGCAGACATTGGCAGAGGATGTGTTCACATTTGACTATATCCATCCTAATGTTATTTTATATTCATAAATATGTGAATTTTACGCATAAAATCCTCCGCCAAATGTACCGCCTTGAGCAGTGTCAAAGGCTTTGTTTAGGGTGTAGAGGTGTCAGGTCTGCACATGATCAGGCTTTAGCTTTGCATTCCTTATGCTTTTTTTTTTATGTCAGGACCGGCCTGGTAATGACGCTTGAGACATCAGTAAATTCAGACAAATTCAAGGTTGTACCCAGGTCATTGCATGTGCATCCAACAGCTCTTTTCAGCAGGCCGGCGGTCCTGGCAACAGCTGAAAGCGTGGCCATTCTAGACCCGCCATGCTCATGATTCCATTTGCACGAGAAAATAGGTCCAAATGTCAGTAGCCTCAGACATTAGAAATATCCCTGCACTTGAAAGGTGTGACCTGATGGCATTCTTCCACATGTGCTTGAACAGGCGGGCCTGTGCCTGACAGGATTTCACAGGATTTCATCATGTCTTCACCAGTTATGCATTTGTGCAAGAGTCAAATATTGACTATTTCAGCACGTCTCTCATCTCTACCGCTCAGCCAATGTCAATTGACACTCACAGATGCCCTGAATGTTATTTTCGAGTCAATATTCCACATGCCTAAGGTGAGAGGAGTCAATGCTAAATTGGATGTTCTCTGAGTTTAATCAAATGCTTTACTTCAGTGATGACACCGCCCCTGCTGTGAGACCGTCATGCCAGCGGCCGAGAGGAACACAAAAATATTCATAGCCACAGAGCTCGCTGTGTTTGCTCTTGAGGACATTGCTGAATCATGCAATTATGGTTTGGATGGGGAAAGTCGATAACTCCCCGCTCCTCGTGGCCCGGTTGAGACGTGGGGAGACGGCTAAGGTCACTCCTGTAATCATGCGGGAGCAGCACAGTCCATTGACACAGTGATGAGGCTCCACAGACGGGTGGGGAGGATTGAGATAGGGGCTGATTGCTCCTTATTGGAAGATGGAGTCGGGCTGTCATGAATGGTGCTATCACACTGAGATAGAGACATGCACTGGTGGTCACATATATGACCGGGTTAGGGCGGGACACACAACCAGCAGGGGGTGACGCAGTGGGTCAGATGTATAAAGCTATGATACGCAGGCAGTGTTTTGAGGCAGTATACTAGATGAGCAGCATTGGCTTCAATGGGGATGGGGCTTGGTAAATTGGTCAAGATCAATGTGTATAACATACTGCAGTTGGCTATAAGGAGCAAAAAAATACTGCAAATATGCTTCTCTTCAGTGTAATAAAATGTTGCCAATCACGCTTTAATGCAGTGGCTCTCAACCTTTTTGATGTTTGCCGTATTCACAAAACCACTAGGAGGACTCCCAAATAGCACTAAAAGTTCCTAGCTAAGAGTTTCCTCTTAAAACCTATTCACGAAGCTGCTGAGACCAACTTTTACTAAGGAATGGGGAGAAATCTTAAGCTAAGAGAAAGGGCGGGGTTGACCTCGTTGCTATGGATGATGTTGTGTTTCATGAAACAGTGATTGGCTGATAGGGGATGGGTCTCTGTCAGTGAATTCATCATAGAAATACTGTAGGAGGTATCATGTTGCCATATTCTAATAAAGATTTTTAAATAAAAATGTAGGCTAAGTGTCACTGATTTAACATGAAACAAAGAATAATATACTGACTAGTCAAGTATATGTGCAGCTAATTGTCAGCCTCTTACATGTCCGGCAGCTCGTTAAACAATTAGCGGATATTCATATAAGCAGCCTTTTAATTATCAGATTAGAATAACCATGACTGATAGTAAGACGTGTGACGCTACATTGTGCAAACGAAAACGAAAACCAAACTGGACGCAAGAACAGCTTTTGCCCAACTTGTGCATGAAAGGAAGGACATTATTAAAGGAAAATTTGGAGTTGGGATAACTTCAAAAACCAAAAAAGAAGCGTGGGAAAATATATGCTTACAAATGAATGCAGCTTTCCCACTTCTGTCCAGAACCACCGATGAGTGTGTAAAGCGCTGGTATTTTTTGCAGTCTCAGACAAGGGCAGAGACTATGATCATAATACCCTCGTGATTAAGGCGATACCTTTTTAAAAGCTCAGTATCATTAAATGTTTCTAAAATATTGACCCGATTACGAGGCGGATTGCCGGCAGCAGCCATTTTAGGGTTGTTTGTGATTTGGTCTTAGTGACTTAGGAGTCCTCTTGACTACCCCTAACTTTTCACAGATTTAGGAGCTGGTTTTAGCGTTAAAACGCTTTGTGAAATACTCTTAGACCAAAAATTTAGGAGTCCTAAAATTAGGACTGACACGCCCATTATTTTTAGGAGTTTCTCCTAAATCAGCAAGTTGGGAGCTACTTTTAGCCTTAAGATGTTTTGTGAATACGGCCCCTGATTAATAATTGGAAATATCAGATAAATGACATAGTTATAGGATCATACAGGAACACATTGTAAATTACAGCACATGGAGTTTTTGACCAAAGGGCAAATTACATACACTCTGGTTTGCATACAAGAATGATTAGTTTTTGGGTTTTCAGAATCAGAATTACTTTATTCGCCGTTGTACAGCAAATAGAGAGGAATTAATTTTGGTGCCACTGATGCAGAAACACCAATAATTGTAATGACATTAAACAACTGCAAAATGTTAGTCAGTCTCATTGCATTTATTTGGGTGTAGGGTGTTCATGTGAAACACCCTACAAGTGTTTCACATGTAACGAAGCACCTTTAAACTGCTCCGAACAACAGCGGGCTGATTGTTAAAGCTGTTGCTGCCGCAGAACTCGTTCTCACAACATGCACAGTGTGCACATTACACGTGTAAGGAGCCATTGGAAATTCACATCAGCGATGTGTGTGTGGGCAGGCAGGTACCTGCTCGGCTGCAGCCTCTCATGTAGATGATTCATTAGTCTGCCACCAGGTTTTCACAACGCTTCTCTGTCCACTTCACTCCAATTATTCCTAACAAGTGCTAACTTGGAGGTCATCATTATGCCCCCCCCCCCATCTCCTCCACACGCACACAAACCCACACACGCATTCCCTGTCATTTCCAGAGCCACTGCAGAGTGGTGGCGCCTGTGTAGAGCAGTGAGCACTAGTCCTCCTGCAACTTGTTTTCCGCATTTACAAAAGATGACAGTTATAACAACACAACTCTTGTATTAATAGTCCAAGCTACATTCTTTCATAATGTTACAATGTTTCCCTCTGTGAATCTGCAACTGTCACAGTGCTGTTAAGTCTTGGTCTATTATACAGCTGAGAGAGAAAGGGTGCTTAACTGCCAAAATCATCCAGCGTTTGGCTTTTTCAGTTGGGTTGCAGAGGCAGACAGTCCTGAAATTCAGAGTAATGGGCTTGCTGCAATGTAGGCCGTTATAGCAATGAAAAGACGATTGGTTGCATTAGTCTAATTGGCCTGTCAGATGAGTTCTGTAAAAAAAAAAAAAAGCACATCATTTGTTTTTCTGCATAAAAACAGTATCCTATATTATCAAGTAAGTGAAAACACTATTGTTCGCCTTTTCTCTTTGGGTTGCACACAGTACAGAAATTCATTATTTTTTAAAATTCAGCATTTGTCTTTAGTGTAAAAATAGGTACAATAGAAACAAGCGAGAGCGACTCTTCAGATTATTGTTAGGAGAATGTGACTCAGTAATGCTGGATTTGTATATCGTATTAGTGTGTATGTGTGGGTGTGGTGGGGGGCAGTGCCTCAACAGTTTAAACATCAAAATCCCACGGCTACTGCCATCACGCAAGTGACGAAATTGGAGGGATGATGTGTCATGATGTGTTGCTGCACTAGCCGGCTCACCATGTGTGAGGACCGGCAGTGAAATGTTGTTGCGGAAGCATGTTCTCTCTCATAATGTCCCCTCTCAAAATAACTACAGGGCAGCTATTTCAGGAAGAAAACAAAGATTTGTTAAGGCCTATTCAACTAAAATATGGCATGGCAGGTGTTAGATGCTCTCAACAACCTAATTGTGATTTTTGAAAGCATCCCTAATATGATTTATTACGCAATTGTAGTAACGTGTTTGTCAGGCCATGAGAGACTGCCTTGCATATTAATACTTTACAGCTTATGAGCAAAACCTCTCTGGGTGAGTAGCACTTTTTGAAATAAGAGGAAATTGCTACTATTTCCCGCAAATACAACTGACTTGTTTGTCATTTGTTTTGATCAGAATACAGTCATGTTCTATCTTTGTTCAGCGCCTCCGCGAAGCGCTTGCCTATCTATCCTGCTAACTTACTCGGAGCAAAAGGTGTACCCGGCTTAACTGCCTGGGACTAACGAGCATATTTGAGGTGCCGTTGTTTCAGTGGGGGAAGACGGCCCTTTTGTGATCTGAGCAATAATCTTCCTCTCGGAGTCTGGGAGCTATTTACAGAGGAGATTTATCTCACCGATTCTCTGTGTACAATAGAGCATCTCCTCTTGCCAGAGAGCTCAGGTAGAGAGGGGCTATTCCAGACAGCTGCTCACTGAATATGTGCAAGTTCCTCTCAAAAGCAGGGGGGGGGGGGGGGGTGTGGGGGGGGAGAAGAAAAAAAAAATCTATTAATAGTTAGCTGAGTGTCCTCTGTGTGCTGGCGGATATGTGTAATGTTCTTTTTCAACGAGTTAAAGTGGGAGGAAAAAGTCCATTTATGAGCATATCCTCGCTACCTTCTCGTCACCGCTGCGGTAAAAATACCAGCGGGAGAGAGCCTCCCCTCATTGTCTGTTAGCGGCCGACACAACTGCGCTCCCTTCCGCTCCGCCGCGACCGCAAATACAATCAAAAAGAGAGCGATGAGTGGAATTTTCCGTCGGTTTTGTCTTTAGCTTTCTTATCTCTGGGCTCCGACAGTGAAGCGCAGCAGAGCCCCTCGGCGGCGTCTGGCGGGCCTTGAGAGACCAGCAGAGGTCAAGGTGTGAGAGCAACGCCACGAGCGGGACTTGAAATTCTAGCGTTGTCCATTCTCCCACAGGCTTTTACTCTCTCACTCCCCTACCGCCTCTGTCTCTCACTATCTCGTTATACTGTTCTCTCTCTCTCTCTCCTCTCTTTTTTTAACACCTCTTTTATTTCCTCTCTCCCTCTCTTCCTCCTCAGCTTTCCTCGGTGCAGGTGTTCGGCACTGCGGTGCAGCTAAGGTGGTTCTTGTGAGAAAATAATTCATGTTGAAATGTTCCTGTTCACACACAGGCATGCGAACAGACACACACACACACACACACACACACACACACACACACACATGAACGTGTGCATGCATGTGCGTACACACTGTACCCACACACGCACACACACACACACACACACTTTTATAGATGCAGTACCTGTGATGTCTTCAGAGGTTCTTGGTCACTAGCTCTTGATTGAAGATTGTTACTTAAATATTCTCACACATGATGATGATAAAAATGATGATGGTGAAGAAGAAGATGATGATGATGTTCCCATTATAAAATCAGCATGTCTCACTATGCGTGTCGATATTCACACTGGCAGACCTGCACTAACCGCACACAATCAACCTTTCATCTATGTCGTTTTTTAAGTTCTGTTCATTCATGCAAAATAAATGAAAGAAAAACAACAAAACAAAACATACTCAAGAAAAGTGAAACTGTGTGAGTGAGATAAAACCTCAGAAGGATTTATGAAAACTCTCGGAAAACAAAAAAAAAACAAAAAACTGCTACCCAGAATTATTGTCTGCCTTAAGATCACCATCTTGGTGAGCCAAAGTAATGATCTATAGTCTATGCTCAAAAATAAATTGACTTTTTTATGTGAAAGGAACTGTGCAGAAGAAAAAACTGTTTATTTTCAATATAGAATAAATCAAATTCGAAGAAAAGATGACTGTCACCCATTGTTGAAAATCTGATTTTAGTTTTCCTTATTTTTTGGTTGTTTTCTCCTTAGTTTTGCTGCATGTGTAGGAAGGTCTGTCTGTGCCACAATGGGTTGGGGCATTTTTGGGTTGTCTTATTTTAACTCTGTGCTATGCATTACCTGATTAAAAGAAAAAAGTATTTTAACTTTTTTTTCCATTAGAAGAGCGGCTTGGATTTGCCTTCTCTTCTGAGTTTGTTGTTTGGTAAAATCTCACCAATGTGCCATATATCTTCTTCCAGTATGCCACACTGTATTACTCAAATTGTTCATCTTTTACATCAGTTTGGCTCATCTTCAGCAAAGGTCCCAATAATTCCAGAAGGGACTGTAATATCACGAGATAAACAAAGCAAGATGACTTAAGTCCTGAGTCAGGGGACAGCAATAACATCAGATACCAAACAAGCCAATAAAATAATATTAATTCTAAATGAACAATAAGAAAAGAAAACAATAAGAATATATAAAGTCAAATTGTAAAAAACAAAATGTTGCGTGTGTGTGTGTGTGTGTGTGTGTGTGTGTGTGTGTGTGTGTGTGTGTGTGTGTGTGTGTGTGTGTGTGTGTGTGTGTGTGTGTGTGTGTGTGTGTGTGTGTGTGTGTGAGAGAGAGAGAGAGTTCTGAGCCTTGCTCCAAGAACACATTTTGCGAGACAAGAAAAGTGTTGCAGCATGATAAATTCCACTTGTATAGTGCTGGTGAGGATCACTGGCTGCATAGACAGCATGCACTGAGCAAATAGCAGCTTGGAGGTCTCCATCAAACTTACTTTACCAGCCTCCTAGACCGTGGCCTTTGTACAGGAAAGTAGTTACAAAGGATTAAGGCAGTCAATATCAATTTCTGTTAGCCATGTTAAAGAAAAACAGGTTACTGTGCCATGAAGATCTTTCTGAAGCTTCCAACAGGCCATTATATCCTATTACTAATCAGAGGGTCTAATAATGTACCGCGTAGTAATTCATTCAAGTATGTTACATATTAATTATTGAAGCTCGTTATAATAAAACCTTGCCACACCTTCCTTCATATAATATGATACAGTTGCTGCATTATTAATTGCTGGAGGTGTTAAACATTACATTATATCATGATCCAACCTGCCTCAAGAAACATCTGTGTCCTAGACTGCCGACTCTGCAGTGTATTGTTGTGGCTATGTTAAATGAGGGCAATGCCCTCAGAGATGAATGCCCATTTAGACCAACTTCAGAAGAATTTGTGAATGCCATTTTTTCTATGGATAAGGAATAGTGTTCAAATGTTAATAACAAAGCGGAACATAAACAAAATTCACAGAATAAACGCAATAAAAACACTTAGGTGTAACGTCCGGATCTGGCTCTGGGCATCAACGCCAACTCAGTTACTAATGTGATTGTCGTCATCATAGGAACAACACCTAGTGCGGGGACATCAGCGCTGTCTTGGTCACCATGGACAACAACTGCCACCAGAGGCGAGAAGGGAGGAAGAGTCGGGGAGCACAGAGGGTGGTGATACTGCCCTGCTGCAGCCACAACCTGAAATGAAAAGAGATAGGAGATGCACCTACAAACACAGCAGACAAACTCATTCGCTTCCTCCCACTCACACAAACAGACACGCACCGCCATGAATGAAAAGGTGCACACAGACGGGGAAAACAGGACAAACAAACCAAAGTCCCATCATCAGGAACCTGAACCAGTTCTAACTAGTCTAACCTTACTCTATGAAGAGACTGAGTCACTCTCAGTAATTGTGCAAAGCTACGATTGAACAAATCGTAGTGAAAATAATTAGGTTTTAAGCCTGGATTTAAAGCAATCAGTAGAATTTGCTGTGCGGCATAGTGGCTCGTCGGTTAGGTCCTGGACAAGACAGGTGAATTGCTGACTCTAAATTGCCCATAGGTGTGAGTATATCTGTCTGTGTGTTAGCCCTGTGATGGACTGGTGACCTGTCCAGGGTGTTTCTCTGCCTTCTGCCCAATGCATGCTGAGATAGACTCCAGACCCTGTGCCCCCAAGTAGAAATAAGCTCTCTAATCGCAGCAGGGAGACCGTTCCAAAGAAAGGGAGTTCGGTACGAAAAAGCTCTGCCGCCTGCAGTTTTCGTCTTGACTGCTAGGATAGATAAGTGACCAGTGTCTTGTCTGTCAATCACAGGGCTTGTAGGGGCATATATGGTGCAATAAAATCTGATAAATAGGACGGTGCAGGCCCATGTAATATTTGATATGTTAGCAGAAGCGCTTTGAAGTCACATCTGGCATGAATGGTCACATTTTTTGTTTGGGTCGAGATTCTGGCAGCAGCATTTTGTATGAGCTGAAGATTTTTCATTAGGTTTAATGGGTGTATAGAGTTGAGTGTCATCAGCATAGCAATGAAAATGAATGCCAAATTTAGCAGAGGTAGCATGTAGATAGAGTAGCAACGGGTCCACAACAGAGCTTTGTGGTACACCAAAGTCTACACGCTGAGATCATATTGTTGTGGAAGATGCAATACATTATTTCTAATAAATATGACCTAAACCACGAAAGCACTGATCTCCGAGTACCAATGTAGTTTTCAAGAGTATCTGAGAGGATATTATGGTTGACGGTATCAAAAGCTGATGGATCTAAATCCTGATTGAAATGGTTCAAATAAATTGTTTTAGACAGGTAATCACTGAGTTTGCTGGCTACAATCCTTTTGAGTATTTTGGAAAAAAAGTGGAGGTTTGAGATAGGTCTGTAGTTCTGAAGGACTTCTGGATCAAGGTTTGGTTTTTTGAGTCGTGGCTCAAAAAACAAAGACAAGTTGATAATATTAAGCACTGAAGGTCCTAAAACTGGAAAAAGTTCTTGCAAGGAGAGGGTCAAGCATGCAGGCGATAGGTTTAGAGGCCAGTACTAACTTGGAAGGAGTACCTAGGGAAACTAATTTGTACTGCGAGAACACACAAAAAGCCTGAGAAATACCAAGTGAGCCATCCAAGGCTGGAGCAGCACCCTGACTGGACAGTATACTGGTTATCTCATCTCTAATTAGAGCAATCTTGTAAGTGAAAAAATTCATAAAGTCATTGGCAGAGAATGATTGATCGGGAATGTTTTTGAGTGAGTTTCACTACTATGTCAAATAGAAACTTCAGGTTGTTTTGATTTGATATTGTTATCATTGGTAAAACCACAGTGCTGGCTTCTTAAACCTCTGTTTTCTTGTAATTTATGGTGTGTCTGAATGAAGTGTGTTCCGTAGGATGATATTTAGTCCATTAGTAAAATTATCAAGGGTGCCAGTGTGAACAGAGCAATGATATTTGGCAGTTGTCCAGCAAGTGTCGCGACAGTGGTAGGAAAGATCTCATAATTCTGAGATAATGATCTCGATAAATCCAGGCAGAGATGATGTGTGCTTGTAGAGTTGCATTTCATGTGTATATTAGTGAATTATGAGTGTCTGAAGGGCATTTTAAGAACGTGCATGATTTTAGTTCAACTGTGTGACAATATGCCTGACTGTGTCTTGAGTCACCACATAGCCATCTTGAATACATTGCAGATGCATAACCTTATATATGTAAAGCATGCTATATTGGCTCAACTGATCCTGGAGAAATAATGTAAAAAAAAAAAAATGCAGCTCCTTAATCGGCACAATGTTCCTCTATGATAATAATTGTTCTAATCATTTTGTTCAAAATTCCCCTCTACATTTAAATATAGATTTGCCATTTTGGACTGCATGGGTTACACAGATTAAACGTTAAACAGGGCACATTTCATTGCTGCTGCACAAGATATATGTCAAAACCCTCCTACAGGGCTGCACTTTAACAGCACACCAACATTTAGGCCCAAGCGGTAATAAGGTTTTGACATATATCTTGTGCAGCAGCAATGAAATGTGCCCTGTGCAGTGTCCAGTATAGTTAGTATTCTGTGTGGCTGCTGCACAGTGTCATACATGCAGCATTTATAGTTTGAAAATGCCACATATTATGCTATTTTTCAGGATTGTTATGACATAAAATATTAATATATGTACTCACTTATTGGCTGTTGACGATAAAATACAAATAAATTGGTTTTAATGCTATATTTCTACATGTTTAAACTCTCATGCTTTCATTTTAAAGGCTAAACACCCAACCTTATTTAAAGTCTTATTTTCTGGTTATTCTGGCATCTAATGTGAAGCAGATCAGAATGGGCTTTCTGCCTGAACAACCCTGAATCCTAAGCTAAGGTGCCTGCACAAAGTCAACAGACTACTGTCACTGCCGTCTGTGTTACTCACAGACACTAGTATCTCCCAGGGTTTCAAACCAAGACAGAAATAAAACTGGATTGAATTAAATAGCTGTGTCATGTTGGCCTTCCAAGAAATGCACCTCTACAAGCACAAAGCATCATTTGTGCCTGGATTTATCAAGGTCATTATCTCATAATTCTCAGATAATTGTGAGATCTTGATCTTTTCTCAGAAATATGAGAAGATCTGTCATTAATTTGAAAAAAACAACAACAAAAAAACCCCAAAACGGGCTAATTCACTTCTGTACTTTGTACTTCATATGTTTTATATAAGTATCATATCTTGTCTTGGAGCCCAGAATTCCTTCTTGACTCCTTCAAAGAATGTATTTTGTTTGACTGCAAGATGAATTTTTGATAACAACATGTCATTTGTTCACATTCAACCAGGAGGATGATGGTGAGGTAAAGCATGATTTCCCCCTCCCTTTTCCTCTGACATTTATCCCAGGATGCATTGCATATTTTGTCTTAATAAGGATACCATCCTCCCCTTTATCCTCCCTCAAATCAATCACTACATACAGTCGATACACAGAGGGTGATTTAGATTGATTTAGAAAATTACTAACTGACACTTGCTGGAGTAAAATGTTGTTAATCATTCCTTTGTATGCACCCATCTATTTGACATAAGCTTCACTAAACTACTTTGGGAAACCAGATCTGTTTAATTGTGTCTTGCATCCCGGGTTCATGCCATGCATCTGCTCAAAGCTATTACATCCAATTTCCACCCCGATGATTATTACGTAGTAGATTCTAATAGAATAATGGGTGAAGAATAGGAGAGTGCGGAGGTAATTAGGAAGCAGCAGGTCATCTTGTTTGCCCAGAGGAGGACACAGAGGGAATTACCTGGTCTGCAGAGAGAGAGAGAGAGAGAGAAGCTGAAAATGAGGGAGAGAGAAAAGGAAGGAAAGATTAAGATGGAGGTGGGAGATGGAAGAAAGAAAGGGATGGACAGAGAACCGAGAGAGGAAAAGAGAGAGTGAAGAATTGGAGCAGGATGGAGAGAGAGGGAAACAGAAAAATGAGACTTGTTTCATTTTGAAATGATGGAATGTGTTCGGGCCCCAGAGCTCTGTTCAATAAGTCGCCTCCTGTTGAGCCCTGGAGGAGAGAGGGAAGAAGGAGGGAAGAGAAAGAGAGACGGAGGGGGCAAGTGTGTGTGTGTGTGTGTATTGAGTGTGTGTCCAACCCACAACCCACAACCTACAAGTCTATAAAGAGCATCAAGCCGCCTACTCTGCTGCCTTAGATGCTGTTCAACCACTGCACTATATTTGCTACGATTGATAGTGATCGAACGAAGGTGTACAATCCGAAATAAGTTCACTTAGTGTTTCTGTATTCGTAAAACCTTTGTTTATTTTTGGATTATAAAATACATTTTGGAAAGTTGGTTGCCCTGCCAATGCGGGGCAACAACATACCACACTTCTCCCTTCAACTTTCAGACACAGGTTTAAAATATCTTTTCATCCCACATGATATGAACAATTTAATCAAGTATAATGTGATGCCAGCAATGGAAGAGATCAAAAAAGATTTACAAAGATGCTCTGCACTTTGAATATTACATCCAGTTCAGATGTTGCCACATGATATTCCCATTAGGTATTTTTCAGAATTTCAACCAGCATGTCAGTAAATCCAGATGGAATAACAGGCAACCAAAATTGCAACAATAAAAGCAGCAGCTCACATTTCTAGAGCAAGACTTTCTGTACCCAATTAATTTTTTTTTTATCTCTGGGCTTCTCACATGAGATACACCTCCAGAATGGATGAGGAAGGACTCCAGATCTATATTCTTGGATCTTGAATTAGCCGGCTGTGAACCACTGTCACCATCTGATTTGCCATTTATAGAAAAAAAAGAAAGTCTACACCCTATAATTCAGGATAATTTCACAGTAAAAAGCACTTTGAATTCCTTGTACAAAATTCATAAATTCTATGGTAATGTTGAAGCCTTTTCCTGCTTTGCACTTATGATAAATAGTCCTCATTTCCCACTCTCCTGCACAGACTCGGATATTAAATTGTGGAATGAATTAGGGGTAGCCAAAATAAAAGATCTGTTTCATGGTGATATCATGAAATCATTCGTTTGGGTGGGTGTGGGTGTGGCATGCGATAAGGGAATACATGTTAATGTATGCAGATCACACTGTTTGCGTGCATGTGTATGTGTAAGCAGTGGTAGCTAACACATGTAGAATGAATTTGGAATACTTGTGTGTGGATTGGTAGAATATATATGATATAATTTTCCTTTAATGATGAAATGTATTGGATGATAATGATCGAGACGACCCCAAAATCCTGCAAATCCAGAAACCGACTGCTTAACCCTGCTGAATTCACATTCCCACGATGCCACTCCACTCCTGAATTATGTAACTGGCTCTATGATTTTTTTACATTGAAGTAATTAGAAACATATTAATACCTTGCACCCACCGCCTCCCTGTCACCGCCGCTTCAACCCTTCACTGAGGTCACATCCTTAACTCTGCAGGTCACCGTCCCTAATTCCCAGCGCACCAGTTGCACTCCCTCGGATCCAATACCTAACACCTCTCTTTAAATCCCGTCCCCCTAACTTGTCTCAATTCATCTCCACACGCATCAGCAAATCTTTACAGACAGGAGAGGTGCCCACCGCCTTTAAAACAGCAGCTGTGAGTTTGCTCCTGGGGAAATCTAACCTCAATCAAGGCTCGCTCTCAGACTACACAGAGCCATCCCCGACTCGCCGCTTCCCTGCAAATTTTTGGAAAATGTCTCAACACGCTGCTCCAGTCACATCTGTCACAAAAAATCTACTCGATAAAGCATTTCAGTGGGTATCGTCCCACACGCGGCATAGAAATTGCATTGGTGAAAGTATTCCTTGACTTACTAATGGCTGCCAGCTCCGGGGCCCCCAGCCTCTTTGTCATTTTACTGTGGACCGCAGTATCCTCTTCCATCATCATGCCCTAAAATGCTTCTCAGCCTACTTCTCCAACACAAAACAACATGTTTCACTAGTTCAATCAGGTCAAGTGACACTGCAGTCTGCATCCACCTATCTATCTATCTATCTAGAACTCATCAATTCCAATTCAACTGAGGAATTGGAATTGGAAATTAAAAAAACCTACAGGAAACACAATTGGAATTGAACTGGAATTTCAGAAAGTTTAATTTAATTCAATGAAATTCTGTGAAATTACATGCTTTTTTGTTTTTTCTACTATATACTCGGGGACAATTAAGTTGAATAACTTCACTGTTTATTTACATATTCAAGATGAGTAACAAAAAAAATAGCCAGACGTTTCGGCTCTGTTGCTTTCTTCAGTGGCTGTGTTGTTTCTTACCACATATCTGAGATTACACATGTTATATCTATACAGTGTGTTATTTAATGTTATATATTATCAATACTGAATATCATAAAATGTTAAAGGTATTTCAGGTGGTATTTTATGCATAATGTAATCATAACACATACATTATGATTGAATGTATCTGATTTAGATTAACTGGCTTTAATTTGATTCATAATGTTCAGCAAGTCAAGACAGCCTCTCTCAGAAGTCTTGGATATCTCTCTCTAACTGTCATTGGGGGTCTCTGGTATGATGCACGGTCATAAATAAGGATAATATTTTATTAGGGCACACAATCAGTTTTAGAAACACTAAAAAATGGAATAGCCAATTTCTGCCACTCATATGGTGTCTATGGTGGAAGAGTTTCATCTATGAGACAGCAATTTGTCTTGAGGGAGAACACATATTAGAGTACTTCAAGTCTTGTTTTGCACAGACGCACAGTTTATTTACGTCTGTCTCACCCCAAAGATGATGAGCACAGTGTTCACATAATAGCGGGATGCTTCACATTAGACAACATCTGTCTACTCCCAACTTCCAACTTCACTCATGTGGTAAATTGTAGACGACAATATGTTTACTTTTTAATTTTTAATTTTGACTATTTCAGTCGTTAGTTGTTTTGCGATTTCTCACTAATGTGCATCTAATACCGTTAGGAGATATGAGTCATACAGTAGTGATTTCATTTTTCATTTTTCTTCTTTGTAGGGGTAATGGGTATGTTCAGTTTCTTTTTGTTAACCAGGTTTTATTCACAAGGAGGGCAAAAAGAAAAAAATCACCTTTTGAGGGAGAAGTTGAGGAGATTGAAGAAGTTCAGCCAGGCACAAACACTCAACACGAAGGTACAATGCTTGACAGTGATATGGTGTAAAATACAATAATAACGGCAGTCAGCAAAACACAGACAAGGCAGCAGAAAGAAAAAAGAGAGGCACAAAACAGGCACTATCTCTTATTTTAGCTCAAAGAGAATTGTGGGAATTGTGGAGGAAGCACAAGTGAAGGCAGCAGAAAAACAATGCACAGTAGAGAGAGATCATCATGAACAAGATGAGCACGATTAGGACAAAAAAGGAAGATTGAGTGGATGGGAAACAGCTGCAGGTATGTGTGAGAATTTCCCTGATAGAGTTCTTTAAAGCCGTTTATAGGGATGAATTTGTCCAATTTGAGAGATTTCTGTCGCTTATTCCAGTCACTGGGCTCCACAAACTGGAATGCAGGATCGGAACTTTCTTTTTGAAGCTCAAATTCAGCACATTTGCAAAACCTCCCTCTTCCATTTGAAAAAGAAACCCCATCTGAAACCTGTCACTAACCCAGTCTAGCACAAATAATTGGTCCACACTTTCATGTTCTCTCACATTAGCAACGATAAAGCCTTTCTCAGTGGCTTTCCTGATAAATCCATCAACCGTCCTCAAACGTCTTAAATCCACAAAACCAGGAAAACGGCTCGCAGCATACCTGTGCTTGCTTAACTAGCTTCGCTGTCAGTTCACTACAATATCAACTTTGAAATTCTGCTCCTTAACTTTAAATACCTCAATAAACTTTTACCCACCTGCATTGGGCAGCAGTTCAAGCCCCCATAACAGCAAGCATCCACACTGCTGAAGTGTCCATGAGCCAGATACTAATTCCCTATCAGCTTCACTGGGTTTCTTCTGTAACTGACCCGGCAATCTTGCTGGAGGGAAGTGAAAAGACAATTTCCCTACAGGGATCCATAAAATATCACATTATTAGTAACCTAATCTCCATCCATTGATAGAGAAAACTTGTTCCATAAGGGAATTCAAGCTGAGATCTCTGTGTTCCTCTTCCAAAAGGTTATTTATTAGCGTGCAGCATGGAGAGAAGTGCACAGCAGCGGCAGATGCAGTTCTCTGAATAGTGAAGCAAAGCAAGGGATGTAAGTGTGATTCAACACAAAGACAAGAAGTGGATAGGGGAGGGTGGAGTGTAACAACTGGGGTACTATCTGTGAGTTTCACATGATAAAGACAGGAACGGAGCACAAAGATCTGGTAAACAAGTTGCATAAAGAATACACACGAAAGAAAGAATGATACACTTAATGCATAAATGATTAAAGTTTAATTTCTTCCACATCCATGTCTGATTCTCCAGTTAATCACCACTATTCTCCAATACAGGACTCCAAACAGTGGCTGGCCTTCTGCTCAGTGGCACCAGTCTTTTTCTTTTTAACTATCATGTCAATCTTATAGTATCTGTTAAGTATGTGATCTATTATATATAATCTGACATCAATTTTTTTTGTTAGTTTTCCTGTGAAGTGCTTCCAGATTGGCTCCTGCAAATGAAAAGAGCTTTTCATGTGCTGTTTCTTAACTGAGGGAGGAAGGAGGGAGTTTGACTTGTGGCTCTGAGCCTCAGCGACACCGCCACTAAAGAACTTCTCCTACGCCTCACTTCCCTCCAATGGCAGTGGGAAGTTTCCAATCTTGACGCTTTGACACAGAACAAAATGATAACCCAAACAAATATATCAGGCAGCTCCACACAGATATTCATTCATCAAACAGAACAAGTCTAATTGGTCTTTTAAAGGGCAATCACAGTGGGAGCTTGGAGATCAAGTATTGATTGCTGCAATTTGGTAATTAAGCAAAGGCAAAACCCAAACGCTCACATTTCAGAACACCCAGTTAAACTGCATTAAAATGGAATTCAATCACACTCCACAATCAATGTGCACTCTATTTCCATACAACCGAAAACAATCCCAGCTGCATACCTGTTATACCTTCCAATTGATTGTGATTGGGATTCATGGCAGTGAGCTTAACCTTGGATTCAAAAAGAAGGAGCTCTTTATCCAAGATCCCAAATAACGTCCTTATGCAAAATGTCCTTTTACAAATCTGCAGTCTCAAGAGTTACACATCTTCCGCTGTAGGCTAAAAACTAATCTTCTCAAGAAGTACTGCACGCTACCTTCTCCCCCCTGAATCATATCCCCTCTCCTCCACTCACTCTAATTGCTCTCTCAAAAAAATCCCTTCTACCGTATCCCTCTGCCTGGCTCTCATTCTTTTTCTTTTCCTAGCATTTAGCTCTAACAGGATCGTTTTACAGTGGCAGGAGTATTGTAAAGACCCAAAGGCCCAGACCTTTGCACACCTTGATTTTTGTTGCTTGTACTTTTGGTGATCTAGGGATTGAAGCTTATTCTACTGTTATTCTCACTGTAAACGAAATACACTGTGGATAAGAGTGTCATCTAAATGCCTCAAATGTCAACTGTACATGTAAAGCTGTGAAAGCCATACAATTCCTTGTAATACACAGTAATACAAATATGCTTTATGCCATATAGAGGAGAACAGGGTCACTTTTCACATTTTGTGCTAGTACGGCAAAATAAATGTGTATTCACTTCAAACAATAATTGCTATGTACACTTAAGGTTATTGGGCATCCATGGAAATTAAATTAAAGCATGTAGCTAAAGCAGTTTTCGAAGAATGACCCATTTAAAAAAGTTGGTCTTTTGGCACAACTTGCCCCAAGGTAGGGCTTAGTTGAGCATAATTACAAGGCAAGTTGAGCCCTGTGGGGGTAAAATGTGCCACTCTCCCATAGTACAGAAGAAAATGTACTCATGCTATTCTATGAAAACAACAAAGGTTACACAACTTAAAACCTTTTTTCGGTCCTTTCACCACTGGTCGGGCTTCAGGGGCAGACAGTCTGTCCCTCCATTCTGTCTCTTATGGAAATGCTTTATTTTGTCTTCTATCACATTCTAACAACATATCTTACGTTTACTTCAACATAACATGGTGTTATGCACAGCTTGGATCAACATGTTTGTGTGGTATGTCTGTGTGTATCTGATGCTATATCAGTGAGACTGATCCCTTGCCATTGATCAAATATTAGAAAATACCACTTGTATGTTTAACTTAAGTACATTTAAAAAGAATGTAAATATAATTAGATCGGGGGCTAGTGGCACATTATACACCACAACCACCATTTTGACAAAACTGCTTCAAAAGCAACTCAGTCCCACAGTTAAGCGAAGAGTATGACCTCATATTGTACCTTTTACAGCCTTAAATTAATATATAATAAGCGCTAATAATATCTACTTCAATTTAGATATAAAAATCATGACATCTTTACCGTGATCACTTGAGCAAAAAATCCTATTTTTTAACTTGGCTCTCTTGCCACTTTCCTTGTGTGCTCTGCTCCATCACAGATCCAGGGAAATGAATTAGTCTTTTGATCACATGATTAATTTTGTGTATGGTTGCCTAGATACAAGGGGGATCTTTCCCACAAGCTCAGCTTTACCCATTTCTCCCCGATTCAGTTGTAAGCTTCAAGGTTAAGCAAAGGAATAAGTGGGCCAAATTTTCAAAGCGAAAAATTAATTGGCCCTGGTTTCCTGCCTTTGTTTTAACCTCATTTTCTTTTAACCTCATTTACCTACTTTTTGAAACAGACAGGCACAGAGATAGGTGAGAAACTGTTGTTGCCTAACTACAGCACAGCCAAAGATCATTTGTGTGCAGTTGCCTTGGAGGAAGAGGGATTAAAGTTATACATAGAAAAGACACCCCCTCTTGCATAGATTGTGAATTTATTGATGTTTTGTTCTCTGAGACCTTCATCAGCGAAAACCTAACTTGCCTAACTATAGCTATTACAACCTTTTACCCGCTTCCCCTCCCTTTAATGGTACATAAATATGTTTCCCCTGGATAGCCAACAGTTTTAATTTCATCTGATATAAAAAATCTGGCAAAACTTTGATGCAGTTATTAATGTTTAATATCAGCAGATGCAATATCACGCCATGCATCTTGCTGAAAGGCAAGGAAATTTTTATGATGTAGTTAAAGTGAACTATCGATTATTTCATGGCGTTTCTGCTTTACCAGACAGAGACAGTGCGCAGGAGGCCAGTCACAACAAAGATGGGAGAGAGAAAAGTGATGAGAAGCGAAGAACGGCATAAGCTGAACTACGACACTGTGAGTACACGGTATGCGGCCAAAGCTGCTGAACCACCAGGATGTCCATGAACTATCACTTTAAACAGAAATCGCTTGCAGTGTGAGCCTCAGGTAAGTATGGCCAGTGACCTGCGGGGAGCGTAGCAGCCAGTCTGACAGACATGTGCGATTCAAGGCCCTGGGAGCAACATGATGTTATAGGGCTTGTTAAGCTGCTTAACTGGATACTTGATTTGCCTCAGCCTGACACCATGCTCTGCAAAAAGTAATGCTAACTCTAAAAAAATAAATCAGTGATCTAAATCTGTTTCCATGTGTGAGTCTGGAATGCTCAAGCACACAATATATATCAACTCTGCTTGATTTTTTTGGCGTATAGGAAATGATACACTGGCATCATTTAGAAACAATGTAGATGGGGAATTATGCCAGTTGCCTTGACAGAAGACCTGCTACTGTATGTATAGAACAAAAAAAAGAAATGATACACAGTCACTATTTTAAGGAAATTCAGATGGGCAATTATAGCTTCAGCAGTGATGGGAATTTGGCATTACAGGTAACATGGGCAATGGGCAAAGAAGCAAACGCATAATGAAAAAAATACTTGTGGTCACAGTTGATTCCCATCAGTCTCAGAAAGTTGCCTGTGTGTCATTGCCCCAAAGGTGGTGTTTAATCATAGCGACACTTTAGTCAGTGGAGCTAAGTCTGGTACTGCAGTGTGATTAGCCTTGGCTGTCATGAATACCAGATTATGTTGTGGACTGTCGGAAAACCTCTCACTCAATAACACCAGCACATTTTTAATACCACCAGCACATTTCTAAGTCTCTCCCTCGCGCTTACAATCAAATACACCATTTTTCTCTCTCTCTCTCTTTTTTTTTTTTTTTTAAAAAAGGTGTTTAACCCAATTTTTCTCCTGTGGAGTGAATCAGAAGGCTAGCGTTTGCTGATTCTCTCCTCCTCCTCTCTCTCTCTCAATCAGCAAGTTTTCCCTTTGATCTTTTATTCATGTGATTAAGTCTGTGTATCGCTAGACTGTTCATTCTATATTTCAATATGTGAAAAGACAGTCTTTGAAGTGGGATGTACTGCGGTTAAGCCACTTTGGTGAACAATTTTCTGTAGTTTCACCAAGTATTGTTTGTTTTTGGGGAAATTGTTTCCGTTATTGTCATCAGTTAAATCATCTGACTTTAACTGTAAACACACACGCACACACACACACACACACACACACACGGCTTCCCATGCTGTTTTTTGGAGCGCCGCTGGAAGCTTTTTTAGCACATAAAAGCCTCCCTGCCCATAAATAAGGATTTTGTCACCCAACGTATCAGTCATCTCTCTCACAAACACATCCGTCCGGCATACAATTAGGTTTACCATTCATTACAGCAAGTCGCTTTTTCCTCGCCGCGCCGGCTTCCCTGCTTCTCAAATCTATTTTTTCCACCTGCTTATTATAATGCTTTACCCTTGTGCCTCTCCTCCATCTCTCTCTCTCTCCCTCTTTTTCAGTGCCAACAACCTCGATTCGTCCTCACGCTGCCCTCCTTCTCCCTGCATGCACTTCTCTATCTTTCTCTCTCTCTCTCTCTCTCTTCAACCCACATTTCTGCTTTCTGCATCTCTCACCTCTGTTTGCCTCAATCTGCTGATGCCTTTAACCCTCGTTCGCTCTCATTTCCTTCTTCTCCCTTCCCTCCCCCTTTGCTCTCTCTCTCTCTCTCTCTCTCTCTCTCTCTCTCTCTCTCTCTCTCTCTCTCGCTCTTGTATGTCTGACTTTACCTCTGAGGATAAAAGACTTAAGGATGTTTAATGTCAAACGTGTGAACAAAGCACATGACCAGGCTCACTCAGCAGGGATCTGATTGATACCTACTGTATGTGGAATCTTATTAGAGAGAGAGAGAGAGAGAGAGAGAGAGGGATAGAGAGGGAGAAGGGGGGGAGAGAAGGAAACCCTCGATGTAGCGAGATGATGAAGGTGGCGAGATTGAGGAAAGAAGAGAGAGTGAGAGGAGAAACAGAGAGCATATGCATCCATGTGTAAGCAATAAGTCATGTGGTGGAAAGACAAAATATTGTGTAATTCATGTTTTATGAAGCTTTTCTTGGAACCCCAAAATGGATCAAATGGTTTCGATGTTTTTGATGTCACTTTTTATCCATATTTAGAGGGGAGTGAAGCACTTGCCGTGACTCATAGCTCACAGTGTTGCCCTGAGCCAAGTGCTGGCATCGCGCTGACGCTGATCTTGCCAGGCATGTCAGTGAAACTGTCAATGCATATTTCTGTCAGCACACCTAACCTGACGCGCGAATGTGATGCGTTTGCGATTGCATGTTGAACGTAAACATTATTATCTTCCACATGTGACACGGCGTGATTCACTTTCTGCGAAGGAGAAAAACTGCTGCTATTTCTCTGTCTTTCACTTTCTCTATTTCAATCAGCATTCATCGACAGGCCTTCATCCCCAAGCACTGGAACAGACCCCAGATTATCCACACTGGCATGGCTGCTGAATTTATTAGAACATAAGAAATGGCACACACACACACACACACACACACACAACACACACACATGCAAACACACCAAGCACAAATAGAGACACAGCAAGTACGAATAGACATTTGTTTTGACTAAATATGAAAATCTTTATTATTTGAGCCCAAGTCGCCCCTCGTCACTCACGCACACACACACACACACAGATTCCACCCACCTTTCACTCCCACACACACACATCGATCTCTCCCCTTTACCCCCTTTCACCTGCACACTCATGCAGTCCGCCTACCTTGCCCCAGCGCCCCCAGGGTGCTGCAGGCAGCAGACCCGGAGCAATGGAGCAGCAGAACCCAACAGTGGATTAGCAGCAGTGTGCGAGAGGCCAGATCCACACACATCCCTCTGGGGGACTCAAGCCAGTTAATCCGACCCCAATGCTTCCTCTATCAACCCTCTACCAGGTGCACTTTGCCCCAGACACACTTTCACACAACACACACACACACACAGGCATGAACATCCAAGCGCGGATGTACACCAAGGTAAACAGTATCCAAGCATGTATGGACATGCAAACAAACACACACACACACATTTTACTCTACATCCCCTCACAATTATATTCACACTTGTGCCTACCATACACATGCATACATACACAGACACACACACATACTCACACACTCATGCACATTTTCACAGACACCTCTCTAAATCCCCCACAAGGCCCCCTGTGGGAAGACAGGCGACCTTTGGCTCCCTGTGAGGTGGACCTACCCACACATCACTCCTCATACATGGCCACTGCTAATCAGAACATGCTGCCGAGATTCACAAGTACAATAGGCCGAGCCCCCGGGGGGGAAAACAGAGTCAATGCAGTTGCTGACTCCGGCTGACTGGCTGTTCAGTTGGCTGATTGTGTGGCTGGCTGCTGAGCTGACTAATGCTGCACCGCTGGCTGCAATGGACAACTTCCCAGTGAGAGGCACGTGCATTCATACATACATTCAGCACATCGCTTAGGAGCTAAGGCACACAGACGCTTACATGAAAAATGAATCAGCACACACGGAAACATAAATGCTTTCACGCAATATACATAGATGTGTACGCGCACACACGCACCCACACACACCCACACATGCAACAGCAGCCAGAGGATCAGACATGAGGCGGTCTGATTGCTCATCAGCCGGCGAGCGAGGGCTGGCGAGAAGCATCAATACGAGCGAAGCGCGCTCTCCTGGGCCCACCTGTCGATTACAGTGGTAAAGACGAGCTGCCTGGTGCCTCGATCCATTCCCAGCAGCCTCCGCCCGGGCCTGTAGACACCTGAAGAATTCTGATGCCAGGAGGGAATAAGGGACCGTTCCCGTTCACGCCGGCAGATACGAGCTAGTTTGCTTCTGCTGCATAAACCACTGAGATAAACAACCCAACAGAGGAATGGAGTAAAGATACAAATCTATCGTTCATGTGTTCAGCCTGTATGGGTAGAACGAGATAAATAAGATCAAGTTGTTCACAACAACGTGCACAATCAGATTTTAAAGAAGCACTGCTATCTGTTTCATGGATATTCAATTGGCAAGCACACGAGGAAATAGAAAAGAAAGATGTAGTTCACAAAATATAAAATCTAAGATATTATGAAGTACTTGCAGCTACATACAATACAATTTTCCCATTATAGCATCCCAAGTATTCATGTTAGCCTATATGTATCATCATTTGGCCTCCAGAGTTGGATTATGGTTTTCCAACATTTAGCCACGCGATACAATCTCATTGCCCTCTGCTGGCCTATAATTAGACGAGACTGGAGCCGGATCAAGCTGTTTTCTCTCATTTATTCTCCAAAGGGTGAGCTGTGGGGGACGTGCAGCGTCTACCTAACTAACCCCGGACACGGAACAAAAAGATGATAATCTGGAAAGCAGTTTCAAACGTGACAAAAATGTCTAGAATGAAGCAGGAAAAAAGGCAAAAGGATAATTTTCCTGACCCACTCAATCTGTAAACAGTGTTTGACAAATATAGGCATAATTTTGTTTTGTTGCAAATGTTTGGTTTTTTTTCAGTCGAGAATGATGAAAGCATAAGCCAACATCCCTACAGAAGCGGCCGGTTGGAAACTTTCAGCACCACGGACAGCTCGTCTGTTACTGAGAAGCGCCTTTTTTGGCTGTGTCTCAATACAAGGAGGATCCTCGGAGTTAATCTACTCAGGTTTTATTATTAACTTGCCCTGCTGACATCACGCGAATAAATCTCAGCAATACTGAGGCACGGGATATTGATTTCTATAGAGGTCACTGCAACTAGAATTATTAATTGGGCAATATTCAAACCCGAAGCTATGTGCACTTAATAGATTTAAGCCACACCTGATATTCGTGATCTGATAAGTCCTACTCAAGGCAGGTGAGCTCATGCGGTAGAAACGTCAATTTGGCGGGCTATTTCCAATCTATAGGAGGGAATAAAGGTGAGTCATGAGGCTGGGGTCAGTGGGAAGTAGGACGCACGGCCATATACATGTCGGATCAACGGCTCTGGAGGAAGCCTATCTGAATGTGTTATAGACCGAATAATGTTCATTCTATGCGCAATCACTGCCTCTCACTCCCCTCATCCCCCCCCCACCCCCTCCTCTCTCTCTTTCAGGGTATAGAGGTCGGTGACTCTCCCGTAGCTAGATGGCAGAAGAGCCCCACTGCAGCTGAGCTTTACTTTGCGCCGTCATCATCCCATCTTTGCATTGCAAATTGCCCCAGCCCCATCACTCCCAATAACGGGTGCGCTCGATCTCCGAAATGAAAATCAGAGTTATGGTGGGGATTGCCTACCGGCGCGAATTTCTTTCATCACCTTTTCGGGACAGGATGCCTGTCCCGAAACACACACACACACACACACACACACACACACACACACACACTCTCACACACGTAGACTACATAACCACCGGCTTCCATTAACATAGTTCATTTCTTCCTCAGGATTTACATTCCTGCCATAAATCATGTAGGCTACTGTGCACCCCACCCACCCACACACACACACACACACACACACACACACACACACACACACCACCCCTCCAGCCCCCACCCCACGGTTCCCACTTCATGATTTGTTACCCGCACATCATACTTGCATACGATGTTTCTTTCTCTCTCTCTCTCTCTCTCTCTCTCTCTCTCTCTCTCTCTCTCTCTCTCTCTCTCCCTCCCCCCCTCCCCACCCCACTCTCTCTCTCTTTCCGTCTCTCTTTTTCTCTCTCACCCCGGTTCAATTGCCGATCGATAACGGCAGTA
This sequence comes from Centroberyx gerrardi, assembly GCF_048128805.1. Lineage (NCBI taxonomy): Eukaryota > Metazoa > Chordata > Actinopteri > Beryciformes > Berycidae > Centroberyx > Centroberyx gerrardi. The sequence continues at coordinate 24,775,153 of NC_136008.1, forward strand.
TTCAGATTGCACATTCCTGTCCCCACCCTCCGTCCTCATGCAGTGATATAGGAATATAGAGGAAGGAAAGAAAAAAAAAGAAAGACAGGAGAGATGTTGGACGGCAGATGCAAGAGCACACCGCCAGAGATCCTCATACTTGATGCCCCTCTCAGCAGAGATGGTTGAGCCCTCGTCCAG